>NC_082731.1:23894650-24202150 GCF_030144855.1 Hypanus sabinus
ATCAAATGGAAAATCTGGAGAAGAGAGATTTGTCTTTAGTCGACAATTCAATTCGTAACCCCTAAGCTCTGAAGATGCATCTGAGCAATGTGTTCGAGAGTCACGTGATACTGGCATGCACAGTAAACATTATTATTCCGGAAGGGGATGTGTACGGATTATAGGGGGGCCAGAGTTAATGCTTTTCAAATCCTGTGCTATTTTGCTGTTTAAATACGTAATAAATAAATGATAAATCCGAAAATGTGTCCTGAATCTCAATGACTAACAGAATAGGTAATAATCTAATATATCAGTTGTAAAAGGACAAGCCAAATGATAATTTATGAGAAATTACTTAAGTACATACACACAGACAAGAGCAGAGAAAAAGTTGAATATGTTACTCGATTACTGGAATAAGTAGACAAAGAGATACACAGACAAATTGAAGTAAAAAGGTCACGTGGATAGAGGTATAGTTAAATATAAGCAAATAAATAAATTGCTTTTCAAATTATTCAGCTGACACTGCGCCTCCAGCTGCTCAGTTTGAAAAAAATGGAACATCTGCTGACATGTGTGTCTATTCATGAACAGCCTGAGGAAAAATTAAATGTGACAGGCACTGTCAGCTCCAGGTAGTCGTTATTCGTTTACCTCCTTATGCAAAATATGGTATCCCTTGTGTTTAGTGGTCCTGCTGTAAAATATTCAATATGCATTATAATAAGACAGCACTGAGACAAAGCGGAGCAGGCGGTAATCACAAACAATATCATAGAAATCATATAAATATAATAAATCATAGAAGTCCAACGTAAATGCAGATAATGCTGTTTGAAACATCTACAATCTGGCACATTAAAGGATCTAGAAGACCTTTAACGTAATCTGAATATTTACACACTCTTCATCAATTGTCAAACTTCATTCACCAATTTAATATTTAAATTTCATGCTCATAAATGTAACCAGATTATAATGTGAATTCAAGGCTAATCGAATTTAATTTCTAATTTCTAAGAATTATATCATCAATGATCTGCCATTGCAGATCCGACAACATAAAATAATATAATATATTAATCCAGTAAATAATATAATATTAAAACAATATTCAGAGAGAACAGCTAAATAAACACAACATTTTCTAATAATCAGAAAGCGCAGCCATAAAAAAGAGGCAAAACAAATAACAGAAATATGCTGATATATAAGAACAATAATAGTCTCTAAATCTGGATTCTTCTCAATATCACTAGAACACTGCAAAAAATCCATTGATGAATTAGGCCTACATAACAATTTAAATATACATCTGTACAAAGCCACACAAGTAAACACCAGTAAAACAGTTGACAAACATTTCTGAAATTAGTAGACTTGTCTATGCATTTTTCTCTGGTTTTAAAATATTTAGCTGAAAACATATAAAACTTGCGCAAATAAAATATGGTAAGATAATGGTAAGATAGTTACGATCTAGATAACAACAGTACTGAAGCACATCAAAGAAAAGCCTGTTGACTTCATATCAAGGCTAAATATGTACGTGACTGCTCCCGGTGAAGAAAACTGAACTAAATGACTTCAGGAACAAGGAAAAATCCTGAAACAGGAAATTGAAAATGATCCAACGCGCAAACAAATTTCTACAAACTCTTTGGAAAATGTCCTTTATATTGCTCAGGTTCTCATTACGGAACTGGTGGAATATTCACCATTCTGCACTGTTGTCCAAGCGAATGCTTTAGCTCCACTGTCGCAGGCGATATTGCAACCAGCTGGAATGTTCACAAACATACAACTGTATAAATTTGCCATATCTCCATACCTCCTAATGAAAACTGCAGGAAAAAATAAACTTGTGACAGTAGGGGATTTTAATGTCCCAAGTACTGATTGGGACTCCCATACTGTTAAACGTCTAGTTGGTTTGGAGTTTGTAAAACGTGTTCAGGATTTTTTTTTCTAAATAAACATAGAGAGGTACAGACTGGAGAGGATGCAGTATTAGATTTCCTATTTGTGAAAGAGGTAGGACAGATGATGGAAGTGTGTACAGGGGACAACTTAGTTACCAGCTATCATAACATCTTTAGTTTCAACTTGATCGTCGACAAAGGACGATCTGGTCCTGGTATTAAGGCTATCAACTTAAAAAATGCCAAATTTGAAGAAATGGGTAAGAATCTAAAACACGTGGATTGGGATAGGGTGTCCTCTGGCAAGGATGTTGTTGGTAAGTGTGAGGCCTTCAACGGAGAAATTTTGAGAGTGCCGAGCTTGTAAGGTCCTGTCAGCATTAAAGGCATAGTGAATAAAAATAAGGAACTTGGTTCTCTCGGGATATTGGAATTCTGGTAAAGAAGAAGAGAGAGATGTATGACATGTATAGGAAACGGGGAGAAAAAAGGTACTTGAGAAGTATAAAAAGTCAAAAAACACTTAATAAAGAAATCAGAAGTGCTAAAATAAGATTGCTGTGGCAGTCAAGATGAAGGGTATCCCAAAGAGATTCTATAGGTATATTAAGAGCAAAATGATAGTAAGGAATTTAATTGCTCTTCTTGAAGATCAGAGTCGTTGGCTATATATGGAACCAAAATAAACGGGGAAGATTTTAAATGTTGTTTTTTTTTTCCCTTCTATATAATAAGGCAAACAATTAAAGATGTCATGGAACCTATACAGATTGAAAAGGAGGAAGTTCTTGCTGTCTTAAGGCAAATCAGAGTAGATAAATTCCGAGTACCTGACAGCTGATTCCCTCCGACCTTGAAGGAGAATGTTAATGAAATTGCAGGGGCCCTAGCAGATATATTTAAAATGCAAGTATCTATGTGTGAGGTGCCGGAGGATTGGAGGAGAGCTCATGTTATCACATTGTTGTAAACAAGGTTCTAAAAGAAATCCATGACATTACAGTTAGGTGAATTTGACGTCTGCAGTAGGTAAATTATTTGAAGGATAATGGCAGGAGTCGAGAGTGGTAGTGGAGGATTGATCCCCTTCCTGGAGACCTGTGACTATTAGTGTGCTACAGGGATCCGTGCCTGGTCCATTGTTATTTGTCATCTATTGCAATGATATGGATAATGTGGTGTATTGATTCATCAAATTTGCTGATGAAAACAAAGACTGGTGTTGTAGTCGACAGTGGGGAAGGGTTTCAAAGCCTCCAGAGGGATCGGGGCCAGCTGGTAAAATGGGCTGAACAATGGTAGATAGAGTGTAATACACAGAAGTGTCAGGTTTTGCACTTTGGAAGGTAAAACGAGGTCGAATATACAAGTTAAATGGTAGGGCACTGAAAAGTGCAGTAGAACTGAGGTATCTGGGTGTACAGGTGCAAACCTCCGTAAAAGTGACGTCACAGGTCGATAGAGTGGTAAAGACAGCTTTTGGCACATTTGTCTTTATAAATCAAAGTATTGTGTATAACGGATGAAATGTTATAGTGACATTGTCTCGGGCTTTGGTGAGGCCGAACTTGGAGAATTGTGTGCAGTTTTTGTCAGCGAACTACAGGAAGGATACTAATAAGGTTGAAAGAGTGCACAGAGGGTTTGATATGATGTTGCCGGGACTTGAGAAACTGAGTTACGGAGAAAGTTTGAATAAGTTAGGACTTTATTCCTCGAGATGGTAGCGAAAGTGCAGTAGGTTATGCAGAATAATTTTTCGTTGTTGATATTTTTTGGCAGTATGTTCCCCGCAAGTTGACTGATCCCAGCTTTTCAGTATTTTAGAAATACCATGTAAAACATTTTTTTATGCTATCCATAGTGCCGACGCAAGTGTCTTTATATTGGTTAAAGTGCGCTCAGAACAATTTGCTTCTCCTACAATCTGGATATGAAGCAGTGTCTACTTTATGGTAACCGAAAAAAGGAAGGAATAGCCCGGACTCATGCGTGTGCCCTGGTTGAATCTTTTATTTGATTCCCATTCTCTAGCCATTTATCTCTTCCATAATTTATCATCCAAGCTCTTTATTTCCTGTTCCCCTCCCTGTTTCACCTATAACCTTGTATTTCTCCCACGCTTTCCCTAACCTTACAACTCAATTCCTCATTTTATTATTTTATGTTTAGTCCAGTTCTGCTGAAAGTTCTCGGACCGAATAGTCAAATGTACTAATTTCCAAAAATTCTGCCTGGATCCAAATGCATTTTCGTTTTAAACTGGTGTCAATGAAATCCTTAACTTTGCCCATGGACCGTACAGTATATAACATCGTTTTATAGCCACAGATTAAACGTCCATCTCCTCGAATTCTCATAATATGTTATGAGAATTATGCGGTTTTCAATGAAGACATTGGAGAGGGTACAGAGGAGATTTAACAGGATGCAGTCTGTTTTACACAGTATGGATTATGGTCAGAGATTAAGGGAGCTAGTGCTTTATTCTTTGGAGAGAAGGGGGATGAGAGGAGACATGATAGAGGTTTACAAGATAATAAGACGAATAGACAGAGTGGAGAGCCAGCGACTCTTCCCCATGGCACCACAGATCAGTAGAAGAGGACATGGCTTTATGGCAAGGGGAGGGATGTTCAAATGGGATATTAGAGGAAGGCTTTTCACTCAGAGATTGGTTGATGCGTGGAATACACTGCCTGAGTCAATGGTGGAGTCAGACACTGTACTGAATTTTAAGAGAGTAATAGACAGGTATATGGAGGAATTTAATTTGGGGGGTTATCTGGGAGGAAGGGTTTGAGGGTCGGCAGTATATTTTTCGCCGAAGGGCAAGTAATATGCTGTACCATTCTATGTGCTATGTTCTAAGACTGTGAAAGACCGGATGTAACGTTGTCATAAAAGTTTGTTTTGAGGATACGTGGATTCTTACTCTCATTTTTTTCTACTGGCAAGGGTGCAGTCGCTTTTAAATAAAGTCGAAAATTTCAGGAGGGGTGTTGGGATGCGTTGTCTTTTTTTTGGTTTGTCTATTTTTCGAAGACTTGGTCATGCTCCTCCATTGCAGAAAATGCGCTACCTCTCAATATCTTCACGATTCAGCACCTAGATAGCACTGTTGTATCGATGGCTGCATAGCTAGTAGGTATCTTGTGGCTGTCACATGGTCATGAAGTAATTGAGAATCTGGTGAGAGTGATGCAATGATCTTGTGATGTTGGAGTGATGTATATAAACGCCAGTGTGAGTTCACATGTTGTAATTTTCCCGCCAATGAGTGGTCATGTGATGTCCTGTTTTCTACAAGTATAAAACTGGGAAAGCCTGCTGTGACGCATGAGTTTCTTTTTTTTTCGTTGGGACGTCGTTTAAGCCAGATGTTACGCCATTATGTTGCGTATTTGGTTTCAGGGAGCAGTTTTGTTTTAAAGTGGAGTTTTGATTCTTACTGTAGGGTACATTTTCGTTGTGCGTGCAGTTTTGAAAAATCTGTGCTAGTTATGTTTGATGTATAATTTATAACATTGATCATTAAAGAAAATAATATCATTACCCGAGTTAATATAGTTTAAGAATATTTTCGATCACGTGCTAAGATACAATGAGATGTAAAATCATTATTGTTTAGTTATAATTATTTCTACCAATGTCAGCATGGTTACAACCTTTTTTCCTCATATGTGCACCTCTCCCCGAGGCTTCCTCCTTCGCGCGAACGTACTGTCCCATATTTAGCTATGCTTTGAGATGCCCGTACAATCATTCTATACGCATATTTAGTGACGCTTAGCACTTTTAGAGTTCAATGACTATTGTGTCACCGGTTGCCGAGTAGAGTTTCTTTCTGACTGCTCAATAACATGTTACCTACAAGATCATTGATAATAAGCTAATTATTCCCCTTAAACCATTCCCCATCTACCTATCACTCTACCTGTTTAATTTTCCCTTCATCACTTTGGGCACTCACTAGACCGAGTCGTTACGGATCCGACCGAGATTAAAGCTGTGAAACATTGCCATAGCCAAGACTGTGAGTGCACTAATCACATTCCTAAGATTTTGAAAGTACACCTGGAGGTTTGTGAAGGACTACCGCAAAGTAAGCCACCCTTTGAATCTATCTTTCTGCGTTTACCCTGCTTGGGGAAGAAAGGGAGGACGACAGCAGTGGAAGACGTCTAAGTTTATCATAACTATTCATAGAATTTAGGAGCAGGATGGGGGTCAAAATAGAGAAAGATAACCTTCTGGTTGCTGAGGGAACAATTGCCTATGGTCTGCCGTACCTGTGCTTGACTTGGCGGACTCAAAATCGCTGAATGTATTGCTTGCGGACGACAGTCTTCTGGGTATAAGGGATGTTCCATGTCGTGATTGGGCACAGTTTTGAAAATGGTCAAATTCGTCACCTGCACCTTACACCCTCTGAGCGAAACCTCCCCACAGACAAATTGGTGCTTCTGTCGTTGAAATAGCTTGTAGTGGATAAATTGGGTGATTTTCAGTTTGGTGACTAGTTCCAGATCAGAACCGAAAACATACAAATCACCATATACTGACCACGATGAAATTCGATTCCACAGTCCATAGTTTGTTGGCAACATTGTTTGGCAGTAATATCAGTCTGAACTACCTGCTGGGAAGCCGGGAAGTTGATACGGAATCGTTGGACTGATGTTCGCATAAAGGACCGGGAATGACACAGCTGAGTTAGGATAGAGCTGTGCATCATTTTCTTGCTTCTTGTTACGGCATTCCACGAGCTTACTGCAATAAGAATGCCCTGAATTTTAAATAGTTGCTTACATTGAGCCCTGCAAAAGCGGCTATAGCACAGCGATATGACACTTCCACATGGAACGTTTGCTCTGCCTTTGTGGAATGGGATATAGCGCTGTTTAAATAGTCGAAACAGTCTGCCATACCGCTACTGCTGAGAGAATGGAATAGACTCGAGTAGTGAATCGCGGTGATACAGAGAGTCGCGGTTTTTACAAATGCAATTGAGTATTCCTATATGGCTCAATCTCAGTTGTTTTGAAGTCACTTCATGATGTTTAAGAATCATGAAGAAGCATACCTCAGGGAAAAGGAATCTCTTCTCCATTTTTCAGCTTTTTGTGCGGCCATGTAGCCCTGAGACCGAACTGAGTATTTTCCGTTTTATCCTTGTATTTTCTCTGCCGTAATAGGGATAGCAGGCAAAACTGATATTTCGAAATGTTTTATTGTCAATAGATAGACAGATAGAAAAGGATGGGGTAAGAAAGGGAGGAGGGGCATTACCGGAAATCAATGTTCATGCCATCAGGTTGGAGGTTTCCCAGACGGAATTTAAGGTGTTGTTTCTCCAGACTGAGCGTGACTTCATCTTGACAGGTGAGGAGGCAATGTATTGACATATCGGAGAAAGAATGGGACGTGGGATTAAAATGAGCGGACGCTCGGCAATCCTGATTCCTGTGGCGGACAGAGCGTTTGTGTTTAGCGAAGCAGTCTGCCGATCTGTGTCGGGTCTCACCAATATACTGAAGCCAAACCGGGACCACTGGACATAATATATCACACCAGCGGATTCACAGGTGAAGTGTTGCCTCACGTAGAAGGACTGTCTGGGGCCCTGAGTTGTGGTAGTAATTGAAGACTTGTAAGGGCAGGTGTAGCACTGTAATAGCTTATTTGCTGATGTCAATTTCTGAAGACAGCTTATGTAACCGAGGAACAGCGACCACTCACTGATACCTCTTCTTACTTATCGCTGAAACATGACTCAACTAAGGAACACTAATCCATTTTCTCCCACACCAACACTGACCTTATCAGCTCGGGGGATCTCCCATTCACTGCAACCGACCTCATAGTTCCCACCGCCCACACTTCCCGTTTCTACCTCCTAACTAAGAGTCATAAACAGGCCTGTCCTGGGAGACCTATTGTCTCAGCTTGTTCCTCCCCTAACGAACGTATTTCTACATATCTCAACACTCTTTTATTTCCCCATGTTCAATTTCATTCCCACCTCTGTCCGCGGCTCTGGATTATTTCAATGATTTCAAGATAGTCTGAAAACCATTCTCTTGTTTACATTATAGATGTCCAGTCCTTACATACCTACATCCCTCACCAGGAAGTCCACAGACCGCTCTGTTTCTTTTTGGATTCCAGACGCATCCAGTTCACGACTAACGCTACTCTCCTCCGTCAAGCGTAATTTGTCCTTAATTTTAATAGTTTCACTTTGGCTCCTCCTACCTTATTCAAACTAAACCTGTAATTATGTGCACCTTTATGGGTCCCAGACTAGGCTTCCATTTTGTTGGCTATGTGTGCCAGTCCATGTTCCAAGCCCATAATGGTATCCGTCCCCCACATTACCTTTGCTACTTCGACAACTGTATTGGTGCTACTTTGTGCACCCATGCTCAGCTCGCAGACTTCATTAACTTTGTCTCCAACTTCCACCCTCCGCTCAAATTTACTTGGTCCAATTCGAACACCTCCATCCACTTCCCTGATCTCTCTCTCTGTCTCTAGATCTGGAGACAGCTTATCTACTGATGTCTACTATAAGTCCACGGACTCTCAAAGCTAACTGGACCATTCCGCTTCCCACTCTGTTTCTTTTAATAATGCCATCGTCTTATCCGAATCCATTCGTCTCTGCCGCATATGTTCTCAGAATGCGACACATCCTTCCAAGACGAAGGAGGTGTCTTCTTATTTTGTTAAAGAACGGGGCTTCCGTTCTCCCATAATCTATTCTGCCCTCAATGGCATCTCTCCATTTTCACGCACATCTGCTCTCACCACATTCTCCGTCCATCCCACTAGTGATAGGGTTCCTCTTTTTCCGCAACTAAAACCCCAACAGCCTCCATGTCCAACGTATAATTCTCCGCAACCTCCGCCATGTTCAACGTGATCCCACCACCAAGCACATCTTTCCCTCACCCCAGCATTCTGCTTTCCGCAAGTATCTCTCCCGACGCGTGTCCCTTGTCCATTCGCCCACCCACATCGTTTCCACAACGATCGCCCGCCTGGCACTAATCCTTGTAAGCGGGACAATTGCTGCACCTCCCTTGCAATTCGTCCCTCACTACCAATCAGAGCCCAATACAGCCCTTCCAGGTGAGGCGCTACTTCACAGTGAATCTGCTGGTATGAAATTCTGTGTCCGATGTTCCCGTGTGACGTTCTATATATTGGTGAGACTCGACGCTGATTGGCAGATCGCTTCACTGAACACCTACGCTCTGTCGGTGAGAGGGCACAGGATCACCCCTTCCCCATCCCTATTGCGATATGAGAATCCATAGCCACTTTCTACTGTCGACATGAAGCCACACTCAGTTTGGAGGAACAACACCTTATATTCTGTCTGGGTAGCCTCCAACATGACGACATGAACATGGATTTCTCTAAAGTCAGTTAATGAGCCTCTTCCACTTCTGACCCGATGGCTGTTCATTAATCAATCAATCAAACAATCAATTAATTAATTAATTTCCCCATTCATCCATTCATACATTTATTCATTCATTTACTTATCCATTTATCTCTTTGATTGTTTGTCTTTTTATCTCTTTATTTATCCATTTATCTATACATTTATTTATATATCTATCTATCGATCTAGCTATCCATCGATCTATCCATTTATCTATTTATCTGCTTGCTTGCTTGCCTGCCTATCCGCCCATACCTCCCCTCTTTCCCTCTCAAAGTAACCACTTGTCTGTGCTCCATCTTCCTCTGGTGCTCCCATCCGTCCTTTTCTTTTTTTCTTTCAGGTCGTTCCGTTTCATGATACTCGCACTTCTCCAGCCTTGTACCATTTTGGACAATCAACTTCCCAGGTCTTGGTTTCATCCCAACCTAGCATGTCTTCTCCTATCATTTCGGGTCTCTCCCCCCCTCCCGAATACAGATCTCTTACTATTTCTTTATACCGTTATTCATGACGAAGGGTCTCGAACCTATACCTCGTATGTCATTCTTCCTATCGATGGTGCCTGGCCTGCTGCGTTCTATCAGCATTGTCTGTGGGTTTTCCATGCATCAGTAGTCACCACTGAGGTTAAGCTGAAGATTGTAATTTCAATTAAAAACAGAATGATATGATGGGATATGTCGACTTTCTAAAATAGGATCTGCTATAACTCTTGATAGATGCGTCCACTCTTCTGATACAATATGAAACTGGAATGTAAGAGAGAAACGGGGGAAGCGAGAAGCCAATCCGATAAATCAATGCCTCAAACAAAGCAGCAGCCTCTCGGATTCTATCAATTTTTTTAACTGCTTCTTACAAATTCAAATCATATTATTTTCGAAGAACTTCGTGAACTTCAGGGCTATTAGATCACGGAGCTGCTCGTTGATTTGAGTAGCATCACTTGTGGTGGCAGAGAAGCCGGCCGTGGTGTCGAAGGGATTGGCATTCCTTTCTGAGAAGAAGCTGGCGGGTATATCCGGGAAGGAGTCTGTTAGCATGTCATTGGAGGCCGACAGTAAACTGAAGGAACCGGCTTGGGTTCCGAGGATTTGCCTGCCTGTAGATTGTATTTCTGCATGCTAGCCGAATGCACAAAATCTAGCACATTACGGTCACCCGCAACATAGTCCTGTGAGATACTCTTGGACATTTCAGTTACAATTGTAGTTCTCTTTCATTTATAACTCAGTTGGATAGTGAAAACAGCAGTTTACGCAGGCGTGTCAAACGTGACTGATGTGCGGTGAGAATATAGCACCTCTGCAGACATGATCGTAGCAAAGGCGACGCCTCAGGCAAATGTTGTTTTTACATTCGCGAATAGCATTGCACATGGCATGGATGACACCGGGAAATATAAATCAGTAACTCTCACGTCAATAGAGTGGAGCTATATGTGGAGATTTGTCGTGAACGGATCTATGAGTATGTGAAGATCATTAGAGATTGCCACCTTGTATTTGGGATTGGAACATCAAGCCCTACTGGCTGATTGAATTCCTTGAGTAAGTGGCAAAGTAAAAAGTTTGTAATTTGTTGAAGGCAGAAATATTGATGCGGTGTAATTGTATTTTAGTAAAATTGTGTTGTCCTTAAGGCATTTATTTAACCATACTAATTTTTCGCTTTAAATAATTTGATGTAACTATTTTCTACTTAAAGGTAAAGATCAATAACCACGTTACAGTTGAACCAAAGATAAAATTCATTGTCTGTTATACGGCGGCATACGATGGCGTCCCCTCCGTTTTCACAGCGTCCTATTGTTAACTTCCGGTCGGAAAAGGAGAAAAGGGGGGGTGGGGGGTTGCGCGCGTGCAGTATGAACGTGAAAATCTCCATGTCTACCCTTAAAGAAACATTGCAGAAGCAAAACCGTGAGCTCATATGACACGAGACATTTTGAAGTAAAAATATTACCGCGGATTTTGCGAAAGGAAATGGCGGTTGATAAGTTTAATTGAAAGCATTGCAGGCAAAATTCTGTTGTAATCGACCTAAATCCGCTGATGGTCAATATACTGCATAAATGCTTAAAGAGATTCTGGTTATATTTCGTGTCTTTGATGAGCGCCTTTGTAATAAAGTTTGCTATAGTTTTCATTTTACAAGCATTTTTGATGCAAACGTTGACTAATGCACGTAACACACACTGCATAAGTTTGTATTATTTTATCAACAGTATTCAGCACAAGATGTTAATGTGGAAGAGTGAACGGTAAATGGTTAACCTTACTACGACTTTGTCTTCATTAGCCTCGGTTTAACTTGGATTTTAGTCAGAGTTTCGACACCCTGCACGAGAATATTACGGTGAAAAGACGGAATCATTAGATGTTTCCACAATTGGCACGATTGTTTCGCGATCAAGCACCGAGTCGTTTGCATCCAGCGACAAGAGCAGTTGGTCTTCGGCAAGTGTGGCTGCACTCGCAAGAGCTGACGCAGAAGCCGCCAAGGTGCCAGCGTCATACGCTAACCAAGAGAACAAACTAAAAATGGAAATGGCTGATAGAGGTGCCGAGCAAATTACAAGAAACGCACCAATCCAGACTGAAACAGCTTCCAGAGAAGCGGAAGAACATTTGGAAACAGGCAAGGATAGATGCAGAGTTAGAAGTGCTGATGCGATATCGAGAAGCTGATGCAGCCGTTCTAGATGCAACAGGAAAATCTTTTTCAGAATGGGCCAAATTGGAACACAGCAGTGTATACGTCCAATCTCAAATTTACCTAGAGTTCCATTCTCCCTCTCCATATCTGCTTGTTGGTATTGCAGCTCATGTAAAATCGCAGAGAAACTTTGTTGCCTCGCGCCCAGCTGTGGAAGAGAAATCACAATCGTAACATTGCAACAAACTCAGCTGTGAAAGGGCTGACTACAAACACTTCCCTACACCAAACCTACGCGAACGGGCGAGATCAGAGAGAAAGTCAAGGAAGTCAGAATATCAAATCAATGCACGGACGTACACGGTCACTCATATGCCATTCAACATTTTCCTCCAGCTAGCACGCCACCTGCAGCAAAACCATGGACACAGTATTTAGCGCGACGAGTCCAAGTCAATTCAGGACTGTACCAGTTTGACTATAAGCCTGAAAATTACCGTGCGTGGTACTGCTCATTCACCAGTTAAGCCGGTGGAGGTCAGCTCACAATAACCGAAGAGATGGACCTTATGACGTAGTGACTGTGAAAGGAATCGACAGAAAAGGTGAAACGCATCCGCTCAGTCTACGTCAAAAGCACTAAGCTAGCCTTTCACAAAGCATGGGAGAGACATCGGGGCTGTTAATCGGCTCCGAAATTATTGAGTAAACGCTATCTCAACGGCTGGACAATTTTCTTAGGGTTTCAGCCACGAGCCACACTAAATTAAGAAAACTCGGAGATTTAATCTTGAAGATCGACGGTGCTAAAGAAGTCGGCTATTGAACAGGACTGCCTTATCTGGATATTTCAAGTGGAATTGGTCCAATTGTGGGCAAACTTCCATCTGGACTGCAGAAAAGGTGAGTGTCTATTGCATCAGGGAGCAAGGAAGAGAACATGTTCGATTCTCTCCCTTTGAGTATTTTAGAAGGTTTGTATGAAATGGGGCAAAGAAGCGAAACGACACTAGCTTCATTAATCAAGGTAGCACCACAGCTCTGACGAAACCAGTGAAATCTGTTTTGAAGAGTTTTGACTGACATCAATTAACCCGTCTCTGTGTACAAATCGAAGTTTCCACAACCAACGATAACTCTAGCAAGAATTGTCCATTGAACAACAAATCACACCTCATCAAAATGCAAAATGTTTAGAAACGAACACTATGACGAAAGAAAGGCCCTTCTCAGTTAACAACGATTATGTTTTATGTGCTGTTCCTCGACCGCCCAACTCTATAAAGAGTGTACGTTCCCGGTAAATCGTATACCTTAGACCTTTCTCTGGCATCGCAGAAACCTATATCAGGAAGGCAGAAGGCTTCCAGCTCGACTCGATCGATTGCAGAATTATCATCTATCAACCTCCAATCTTAGAGTGCAACGATATATTGAATAACAGATCAGAGATTCTTACGCCAAGCGCAGCTCTACACCATCCCTATGTCCACCAAATTGCCAAGCATATCTGAGAACTGGAAAGAGAAGCAGAAAAATTCCTGCAACTCGGAAGAGGCGTTCTTGGGTGCACAAATTCAGGCAGCAGATCAATGGAACACACAACACCCCCTTCGCCCAAGGTCCAGATCTGCGCTGGGTGTTGATGGGGAAGTGTGCCTTGGCAACCTACAGAAACCAACAGTTAATACGTTCAGCACGGACGTGCTAGACAGTGGCCGCCATTTAATCTTTCAGACCTCCACTACCGTGATGTGTATGAAGGATGCACAACAAAAGCACAACCATAGTAAAGTAACTGAGAAGTCACTGAGGTAGTCAGTCTACGCTCAAACTGAGCACGATAATAAATTTGTTCCAACACGGAAGATTCCATCTTCTAAACAAATCATGGACACAAGGGTCTTTACAGACGAACCAAACAACTGGATCGCCACACTACTGTTCACAGAATCCAGCCAGCCCTTGCTGAACAACAGCAAGCAGGCCTTATTGGAGGTTTCCCACACGCTGTATGTGCTCCAGCGATCAGAGACCTAGATCTAGCTGGAGAAACAATACCCACGCAGAAGTGTTTCGGTCACCATTGGAAGAGCAGGACAAACGCATGCACTTTCTTCCTGCCGACGACAAACAAACCAGTCCTCCGTCGTGGATTTTTTTTCTCCAATATCAACAGTGTTTTCGATTCTCTCTGTCTACTAACGCCGGTAACGGTCCAGGGAAGAGCCCACATCCGAGCTCTCCGAATGGGATATTCCGCTACCAAAAGACAGGCTAAGCAGTTAGGAACCTTGGGAGAGATTCTGTTCGAGACCTAAGACAGCATCATGTCCAACATGGTGTTCCTCGCTCTCAGAAACCAGGCAAAGGAATATAACGCAAACACGATGAAACAAAGATTGGTCACAACAATGAAGAAAGAGCAAAATACTTTGAGAAACTGTTGTCCAGTTAAAAGTAAATTGGTGAAATGGCCCACACTTTACTGATTGGAAAATAACACACACGGACATGCTCACTGGCAGATTATTTGCACTGTGATGATGATGCTATCAGTGTCAGCGGCCAAAATCAATTGTGCCAGCAGATTACTACGCAATGCAAACATGGAAGTGACCTCTATGTTGTAAGTGGTCCCATCCGCACGGATCTGGAAGTGCAACATGGAGACAATGAACTGTGAACAACGCGCATCAATGCCATAAAATCGTCTTCAGCACATGCTTGTATCTGCCAAAGTGAAGATGCCATTTATTCACTGGGTGGGAAACACGTCGGGATACACCTTCCTGTGTTGTCATTGTTGTGTGGTCTGTGATAATGTATGGGTAGAAACTAATCAGCTGGACAGTGCAGTGTCTTTTGATGCTGGTGTTAACCTTAATGGAACTATCGTTCTACTGGCGAGGAAAAGAATGAACCGGATATCTTTTTAAAAAAATGTCAAGGTCCGGACTGGGAAGTCCGCTTTTCGGTTACCTGTCCGGCCCAACGATCCTTATTCCGTGATTTCCTGTTTCTCTGATTCAATTGGGTGCCTTAATTGAGCACGCTGATTCTCTTATTGGGCTAGCTCCATAAATAGCGTTGGGATACAACTCAGGCTGATTGATTGTTCCCTTCTTTCTCCTTTCCATCTGAAGACTTGCCTGCAGCTTATGTCTGAAGCCTCCCATGCCCAGGAGTGTATCGTTCAACCTAGGAGATATTCATCCATTCCAGGTGTACCAACCCCATCCTGCTGCTGAAGATTCCTCGTCCTGTGCTGGATCGCCCCATCCAAATACACGGTATTTTACCACGGCAAGTATCCTAGACAGCATCCCGGCCCTGCGCCCAAGAAACTCTCCCTGCTCTGCAAAGGAATAGCGGCCCTGCATCTTATTAATGGTCGCGGTCCTGCGCTCCTATTAGGAGTACCAACTCCGTACCCAAGAGCCTGACCAAACCGACTCCAAGATCTGAGCTAAATCTGTCTCAAGAGTTTTAAAGTCGTTAATTGAAGAGAGATCAATTAATACGGTGTAATTATCTTTTAGAAAGTTTGTGTTGCCCTAAATGCATTTATCTAACTTTAATAAATTTCCGCTTTAAATAATTTAGTTGTAACTATTTTCAGTTTAAAATTAAAGGTTGATAACCACGTTACTGTCTTACAAATGGTAAAATTAATTTTTTATGGTACATCACACCGCGTATGATGACATCACTTCCGGTTTCGCTGCGTTCTGAGGGTTACTTCCGTTCGGCGAAGAAAAGGAAGGGTCCCGCGAGTGCAGCATGATCGTGAGAAACACGATGTCTACCCACAAATGAAAACTACAGAAGCAACGTCGAAAGTTCATATGAAAGTAGACATATTGAAGTAAATATATTAACGCGTTTTGTATTAGAGTAACGGCGGTTGACGAGGTTTATTTTCTTGTGCCATTGAAAGCATTCCTGAAAAAAATGTGTCACAGTCTAGCAAAAACCGTTGATGGTCAGTACATTGCATAAATGCTTAAGTGATTCTGCATATATGCTGTACCGTTGATGAGATTCCTTTTTAATACATTTTGTTATAGATTTTTTTACAAGTATTTACGATGCAAATGCGATGCCCAGAATGAAACAGACACTATATATGTTTATTTTATTTTACCAACAGTTTTCACGATACGATGATAAAGTGGACGATTGAGCAGAAAATGGTTAACCTTACTGCCACTCTGACTTCATTGGCTCTTTTTTAACTTGGTGTTTATTCAGAGTTTCAGAACACTACACGAGAACAGTACGAAGATATTTATTAAATATCCTCATGTACGCTGATTTGCTGCGAATTGCCGTCAACTTCTTAATTTGTTCTCACTGCAGCACTGCTGAAGACGCAATCTGAAGAGCTACATTCGGAGTTCTTGTATCGATCGACACCCTGTCTGTTGCACTGTGTTTGTCATTGCGCAGAGATACAAGGCAGAGCCAGAGACAAGCATACCGGCGATGCCTAAATGTAACCTCTTATTTGTTCTCTGAGAAACAGCCGAAAAGCGCTTTGAAGCTTGTGCTGACCGTTCTATGGAGCCGCTGCTTTAAATCCTCAGAAAATATCTCGGTTCTTCTCCGGGAAATTGGTTATACCAGAAAGCATTGTTAGCATCATAAGCTTCAGGATAAGTGTTAAATTTCGTCCTTCGTCATCCATTACCTCACGTGGATACTGAGACATTACATCAACGCCAAAGGCTCCTGCAGCACATCAGAAAGACAATTATTCATCTGCTAGTGAAGCAATCCCAAAACCAGCATTGAAACAGAGACTCACCGGGAACAGCCAGGATAATTATTACCAACGACAAAAGACACAACATTATTATAGAATTAGTGGCAGAGCGTAAAGTGGAAAAATGCATCATGCTGCTGCTTCCAATGCACAGACCGTGTTCGTGCATCAGAAGAATGTTATATTTTTCAAGAAAGAAATAGGCGTTTCCGTTGTGTGTGATTGGCTGGTATCTCGGAGCCATTATAATTTGAGGGCACCCATGTCATTACGTGCTGACTTATTCTCACTCTTTTCTCCATCACCCTCTCTCTCTCTCTCTCTCTCTCTCTCTCTCTCTCTCTCTCTCTCTCTCTCTCTCTCTCTCTCTCTCTCTCTCTCTCTCTCTCTCTCTCTCTCTCTCTCTCTCTCTCTCTCTCTCTCTCTCTCTCTCTCTGTCTCCCACTGTCCATCTCTCCGTCCTGCCCCATTTCTGACTCAGTCTTCCTCCATAGTTTTTTTCCCCCCTATAATTCTGATTTGCTTTGGTCTTTATTATTATTCCTGAGGTATATGGTGTGTCAGGGATGGGTAGCACCTCTGGTGTGGAACATGTCGTGTCCTTCGCACGCGGATTACAACCTTTGGTCCCTACCTGACACTCAGATCTCACCTGTTGTTCCCTTAGCTGTTTGCATGTGATAGTGGCCACACCCCGGTGAACGACTTCGACAAGGTGGCAAAACTGGGTGAGGGTAACCCACGGGTCTCAAACCCTCGTTGAGTAAGTGAGTTGTCTATCCCAGCATGTGAAGTCTGACTGCGGTGGTGTGAGCGGACGAGACCAATGGGATGTCCAACATTCAACCAGACGGTCTCTGCTAGCGTAGTGGAACGTGTAGAGCAGTACAAGGGACAACATACGTCCTGCTCAACCAATGCGCCTAGTCTCATCTACACTTATCAGGCCCTTTGTCTGGCCACTGGAATCCAGATGGAAATCGGGATGATGGCGTGAGGCTGACACTGCGCAACCCTCCCTAACGTAAATGCAAATCATGCGCTAGTCTCGACATTGTCATCATCATAACGCTGTCGAAGTCTTCATCGACGACGACGAAGGACGAACAAAATAATTATTTATATCAACACTCGAAAATTCTGAAGCAACACCGAATTATACAGCCATTATAAAGAAAAATAAACATACGAATTTTCGGATCGAGAGTTTTCATCCTGACAGAAAGAAATTGATCAAATGCTAGTATCCGTGGGGATGAGCAGGATCTGTCTCAGTGATAATAGGATTCCTGTGAAAAGAGAAGGCAGCAGTGCCCTGGAGTCTAATCTTGCAGAAGTCTGGGAGAATCTGAGTGTGGACAGAGAGGATGTAAAACAAGAAATCAAATTGGAAAATATAGGTTTCAAGCAATATAAGGAATGACCAGCGAAAAGAGAGTACTGCGGTTGAGAACAGTGATCAGGCTGCAGAATGGGAAGTGCAACGCGGAGTAGGAAAGAGACCAGAACAAAAGGGGAAAAAAGGGAAGGTAGAAAACCTGAGCGGTGTGTTTACCAGAAGCTTAATATAAACAAAGAGAAAGAAAAAACAATTCTTAATTCCGTGAGCTTCGAGTTTTCTGATCAGAATATTGGTTGTTCTTCACAAAATATGCAACTAGTTTGCACGTGGAAGCGAAAGAGGCCGCGGATGGAAACACCGTTATTTGGGTCGGAAATGCAGTTGATGCGGTTCCGTACGAGAAGACATTGGATGCCGCAGTTTGTGCAAAGGGGCTTGAGGAAGTGAGGGCCAATCTAGGTCACGTTTCAGTGACCCTTATAACGCTGCATAAAACTGCGGAATCCCTATTACTATAAATGATACCGATGAAATTTCACGTGAAAATTTGCCTCATCCTGTTAGACTGGCAGTAGACCTGAAAGCTGGTAATGGATGATAATTAATGTCCGGTGTAAAAAGTAACCTGGTTGCAGTGATTAATGGCTAGTGGTTGATGGGGTACGAGCAAAACTGCCGCCGAGAGAGCTTTAGGCGAGTGAAGCTTTTAGAAAACTGTTAGAATAATGGATTGAACGAATACCTGCTGCTTTTGTGTTTTCACACCACCGTCCGAAAGTGAGCACTTCCTTCCCGAATTATTTCAGGTTATTGTATGTTCGACCATTCTATCATTGCATCAGATATAATATCATTCAACAGTTTGATGATCCATATTAGATCCTAACATCTGATATTGTATAGGATCTCGCACACCCCAAGATGGCCATCTCACACATGGATTCACCCAATACAATGCTCTTCGTTCAAACCAGTCCCTATTCGTCTGGTTTCTTTACCCTTCCGTTCCTGTGCTGATGTAATTTCTCGGAACCCGTTCTGTCTAAAGATTTTGTTTATCCTCTCCAGATCATCCAACATTTTAAGTGTTGATTTAACCTGAAACGTTGAGTTTCGTATCTTAATTGCTGATCTAATACACTACTTTCTATTTTCCATTTTCATTTGAATCAGACAGGACATATTCTATTCACCTTCCAGAAATAAAGAAAATTAATACCCTTTTAAAATTAGACAATTCTGAGATTTAAAAGAAAACTATGAAGATACATTTACATCAACACAAATGAGATTCAACAGTACATTCAAGCATTTACATTTTTGATAAAATGTACAAACCCCTAAACTTAAATATCAGCAAAATCCAGAAAAATATAGTAAATAACCAATATAGAAATAAAAGATATCCAACGTCAGAGAGTAACTCATGGAACATATACCACCATGATCAGGGCGGGAAGGAATAGCAATGCCGTGATATTTAATATTTTGGAATTTCCAACAAACTTGATATAAAATTACAGAATTTCTTATCTGTTTTTTGTTACATCATTTAATATATTTGCTCCTTGCTTCCTGCTCGGTGAATTGATTCTGGTTTTTCTAGTGAGAAGAAGAGAATTTTCAGAATGCATGACAATATAATTGCATTATAGATTGCTGAAAATTAAAACGAAACGGATATGATGTTTAAGTGCGTTATTTGTGAGTTCATCTGAAGGCTGGAGGAATATATTTATGTGTATATATATATATATATATATATATATATATAAGGCAGTGTGCGTGTGTGTGCATACACACACACCCACTCACACACACATACTTATATAGACAGATATATATTCTGCAAAACTGGGCACTTTCTTCAGGAATTTATGCGAGTTGATAAGTAAAGAGGAACAGCTGAATCGTTTATACCTTAATTATGTATATTGTCCAATATTAGCCAGAGCTTTTCTTGCCTATTTTGTTAATTTTCTTTCATTTGTTATTTTAGTGTTCTCATTTTCAGTCAGCAGATTTGGGTTTCTGTTAACAGGAGCCATTGCACCTCACTATCGTTAATGTTGAACACTATATTGTGTGTTTGTTTTCAAATATTTCATTTAAAATATTGTTATAATATACAGTGTTGTTAGCAAAAAATTGTAAATAATTTATATGATGATAAATTAGTATGTAGTTTTTATTGTTGGTCCAGTTTCCAGGTATTCTCTTAGCATGACGTCAAAAATGAGAATAAATTTGCTGTAACCAGAATTATGGCAATAGTATTCTGCAGAGGAATTACTGTAAGGATGTCGAACAGTTGTTGAAATAATTTTTTTGTTATGAATCCCTATGGTTCATATTTTCTGTGGACTGGCACTTTAAAATGATTGAGTCGTTATTAAGAGAAAGGGACGAAGAATGCTCGGAAGATGGATGACTTGGTTTATCGGCAGTTTTTTGCATTTCCACAAGGACACAGCCTGCTTATAAAACTCTTACAGAGAGTGGAGGGGGGAGCAGGTTGATAGACAGCTGGTGTCCAACATGTGGGGATAAATAACAGGTCCGCTGATACTGACAGACAGACAGACAGACAGACATACTTTATTGATCCAGGGCAAAATTGAGGTTCGTTACAGTTGCACCAACTAAGAATGGAAAAGAAATATATCAAAATTTAAAAATAATTAAATAATAACATGAAAATAATGCCAAGTAGAAACAAGTCCAGGACCAGCCTATTGGCTCAGAGTGTCTGAAGTCCGAGGGGGGTGTTGTAAAGATTGAGAGCCACAGGCAGGAATAACTTCCTGTGACGCTCTGTGTTGCATCTCTGTGGAATGATTTTCTGTCTGAATGTACTCCTATGTCTAAACTTTCCATTATGGAGTGGATGGAGATATTGCCCAAGACGGCATGCAACTTGGACAGCATCATCTTCTCAGACACTACTGTCAGAGAGTCTTTTTCACCCCCACAACATCTTTGACCGTGCGAATGAATTTGTTGATTCTGTTCGTGCCTGCTAACTTCAGCCTGCTGCCCCAGCACACAACAGCAAACATGATAGCAGTGGCCACGACAGACTCGTAATAAAACACCCTCAACATCGTCCTGCAGATGTTAAATGACCTCAGCTTCCTCAGGAAATAGGGGCGACTTTGACCCTTCTTCTAGACAGCCTCAGTGTTGACTGACCAGTCCAGGTTATTGTCAATTCGAATCTCCTGGTACTTGTAATACTCCACCATGTCCACACTGACCCTTTGGATGGGAAGAGGGGTCTCCGGTGCCTTGACCCTCCTCAGGACAACGACCACCTCTTTAGTCCTTTTCAAATTAAGCAGCAGATGATTCTGCTCACACCAGGCGACAAAATTTCCCACCGTAGCTCTGCACCCAGCCTCATCTCCCTTGCTGATGCATCAAGTATGACAGAGTCATCAGAAAACGTCTGAAGATGGCAAGACTCTGTGCAGTAGTTGAAGTCGATGGTGTAGACGGTGAAGAGAAAGGGAGGCAGGACAGTTCCTTGTGGAGCCCCAGTGCTGCTTGCCACACTGTCTGACGCACAGCGTTGCAACTGCACATACTGTAGTCAACCAGTCAGGTAATTAGTAATCTCTGACACCAGCGAAGCATCCACCTGCATCACTGTCTCATCCGAAAAATGGTTTTGGACACTGGACGAGCGTTGTTGCACCCACAGGAAGGTGATGCTTTTGGAGTATCGATTCGGGGAACTCGATCAGTGGTTCTCGCAGAGTGTAAAGGATTGACGGGTAGGGAATTATTTGTGTGCCCACCCTTGCCTGTGTGATAAATCGATCACTGAAGAACGGTCGCATATGCTATCGACTCAGTCGGTTACTTCAACAGGATTTCGGAGTACAACGGGGATTTCCTAAGTCAACGGGAAGATCGACGGCATCACCTCTCACCTCTCTCTCTCTCTCGATCCAACGCTACTCAGCTAAGTACCTCGAAGTGAACTGAACTCTCTTCACCATCGTAAGACTATATACATTTTGCCCTATGTTTGAAAGAGCCGGACTTTGTTCCTTTTTCCACACTTACGTACACATATATATCATTGCTAACCTGTGTAATATATCTGCATTTACAGTACTGTACTGCGTAGTTACTAATAAACACTATTAGTTATTAATAATACCAGACTCCAATGTGTTTAACATGTCTGCTGTTTCCTTAGCCCGTCACGGGGTACATGTCAGAATTGGGGCCAGCGTTCGGGATTTGAACAAATTGCGTGGAGGTTTGTTTGAATTGATTGGAGAAATTCCCTTATTTGATATGGTTGTGTGGAAAACAAAACAGAGAAATGGATGTTGAGAGTTTTCTGGAAAGACCAGATCCTGCGGGCTTAACGAAAGCTAAAAAGGATGACATGAGGGAAGTTGTAAAAGCATTGAAACTGTATGACTGTATGGAGTCACTGAACTGTATGACAAAGGTTGAACTCCGAGTGATAATAGTAGAGCAAAATTTTTCTATGAAGCACTCTAGTGAGGAGGACTTAGAAATGTTTCCTCTAGTGATCCCGTTGCGAATGGAACAGAAGGGGCTACAGAGACTTAAATTAGTGGGGGAAGAGGCAGCAAAACAGAGATAAGAAGCAGAAAAAAAAAACACAGAGACAGTTCGAGAGGGAAGTGTGGCAGCGACAAGATCAAGTGCCAGGTCGGAGTAAGGACCTGTTTGTAATTGAGGAATTTCAGAAGTGTGTTTCCGATTATGTAAGGACATTCCGAGATGAAATGCTCGCCGCTACCTTGTGGGAGTCTGCTGGGTTAGCAGCTGAGGTTGTTTTAACCCACAAGGTTGAGTTTACTCCGAATGCGATTATCCAAGAGAGCAGCTGAAGCGATCTGGGAAAATTGGAGTTTGAACGTGGTACTGATATTGAAAGCCTTGATGAGGCAGCTGTCCCGTTTGACTATGTTCAGGTTGTTGAATGTCTGTGTATACACAGGTTATTGAACCTTTTCGTGAATCTCAGTTAAGGTCTGAGGTGCCTGACTTGGTGGAAAGTAATGCAGTCCTTTTGTGCCAAATGGGCTTGGTTCCGTGAGTAAGGGGTTAACGTTGGTCCAGTGGAAAATGTGGACTCTCATTCACTTGTGTTAGAAGCTGTTCTAAATGTTAGTGATGAGTTGAAAACTGGTGATATGAATCTAATTGAAGATATTGCGAAATCTAGTGTTCCTGCACTTTTGAATAAAGTACTTGTGAACACTGAATTGGTTTCAAGACCTTTGAATTTCCTGACAGAAACAGCTATCTCAAATTTTGAGACAGTACATGCTGATTTGTTGAATTATATTTTGCAATTAACAGATAAGCAACTTGGTGATGTCGTTCAAGTTTGTGATTTGCAGAGGGCATCTGTAGGTGTAATTATGGAAACATTTAGAAATAAATATCTTGAAAATAAAATTAATGACTTGTTTGGAAATTTAATGAATGATTTGGAACCTGGGGACGGTAAAGTTCAGATCGACCTTGAAAGCCTTCTTCGATCTGATTATGTGATGGATAAATGTTCTATTTCGAAGTGGAAAAGGGACAATGGTTGACCAAACGCCACTTTGAATAACAGGATATGGTTTTGCAGGAATTTGACCTTTTTTTTCTAACAAAGCAGGTGAAAGATAAAGACGATATCATGGTATACGCTTCTGTAATGTGCAACATGATAATCGGGTATGTATTGTTTAATATTCCGTAATGTACCAATAAAAAATGCTCTTTAATCAAAGTTTTGTTTTCTTGGATGGAGGTGAAATGTACCCCTAGAATTCATATTTTGTAAAAGCTATCACTTTAAAATGTCGGGAGAAGGAGACTGGCTTTTGGAGACAGTTTGAGTTGCGAAGTATGCTCGGAAGATTGATGTTATGGTTTATCGGCAGTTTGTTTACATTTTACAATGACAATGCCTGCTTTTAAAACTCTGACAGAGAGAGGAGGACGGAGCAGGTTGATGGACGGTTGGTGTCCAACATGTGGGGATAAAAACTAGGACAGCTGATGCACAGAGACACACATGGTTTTGGACACTGAACGATTATTGTTGTACCCACAGGAAGGAGTTTTTTTTTTCGTAGGTTCAATTCGGAGAAACGATCAGAGGCTCTCGCAGTTTGAAAAGGTCTGACTGAAGTGGATTTATCCTGTGTGTCCCAAACTTGCCTGGGTGATAATTCCATAACTGATGAACGGTGGAATGTGTTATGGTCGCAGTTGATGACTTCGACAGGGTTTTGAAGACAAGGGGAAGAGAGACGGCATCAGCTTTCACTTCTCTCTCTCTCCCCCGCTCTCTCTCTCTCTCTCTCTCTCTCTCTCTCTCTCTCCTCTCTCTCTCTCTCTCTCTTCTCTCTCTCTCATCTCTCTCTCTCTCTCTCTCTCTCTCTCTTCTCTCTCTCTCTCTCTCTGCGCTCTCTCTCTCTCTCTCAGGCACACACACACACACACACACACGCACACACAATTTCCTCTTTATGTCCAATCTTCCATCAATTCGTGCAAGTCTAGCCCTTTTTAGGGGCAATACACATTTTATCCATTCTCTGATTCCGAAACCACAAATATATGCTCAAATTTGAATTATTCCGATTCCTTTGTTACTCTCAGTGTAATTTTATCAAACATATTTTGTTCTTCCACCTGCCCTACTTCAAGAGTTTCCTCTGAATGGCCTTTCTCACATGATTCATTCCTTTCACGCTTGTCTGTACCCCCGTTAAAAATAGAAAGACTGAAAAAACACCGCCATGACGACGTCCCGAATAATCCACACTGTTATGGGTTTTCTTCTTCTTCTTCATCTTATTCTTCGTCTCTGAAAATTTGGAAAGCCGTATTTACACGGCTAAGAAAATTCCTTTACTTTTTATTAGTTTTAAACAAACATAAATGAAATATGAATACAAAGTGTTTGAGGGTACGTAATTAATAGTTTAAATAGACATTCAGATGTATAATAATTCAAATATATAACCTCTCAAACTCAGAACATTAATGAGCAAAGAAGTAAAAAGAGGGAAAAAAGAAAAACCTCCCAAAAAAGGAAAGAGAAAAAAACAAAAAAGTTAAACACTAACCAACATGGGCCATTGAATAATATTAAGTACATACAGAGTAGTGACAATAACTCCGAACCTCCATCCAAATAATTAAGGATAATATAAGTAAGGTTTAGAAAAAAACATTTCAACATGAGAAAATGTTGAATAAAATGTCTCTAAGTTTCTTCAAATTTAACTGAAGGATCAAAAATTACACTTCTATTTTTTTCCTAAACTCAAACAAGAAATAGTTTGAGAAAACCTCTGAAATACAGTTGGAAGATTAATTTCTTTCCAATTCAATAAAATAGATCTTCTAGCCATTTAATGTCACAAATGCAATCATTCGTTGTGATGATCCGCTAAGAAATTCCATATGTGCAAGAAAGATGAATGCCGACAGTCCCGAGTGTGGATCACTACGAGGAAACACTGCGAAAAGCTTTGTCTGTCAGTTTCTCCAGATGAACATCTCGCAACCTGTATATTTCAAGCCAGGCATTCGACGTACGTGTTTTGAGAAATTACAAATTCCTGGTGCCAATGAACAGAAGAGTTTTGGTTGAAACAGACAGAAATTTTGATTTAATTTGTTTTTCATTATCTGCCATGATTCTATTTACTATCAAGTGAGATCGAAAGTTTGACCGCAGGAAATAACAGGAAAATGCGTCCTGACCAGAAAGTTGGCAGGTGTTGAGAAAGGTTGGGTTAATAAGCAGTAGCAAATGCAAATGAAAAATGTATTGTAATTATTTTGCAAGGCTGCCAAATGTTGGAGAACACAGTGGTTAAATTGGTTTAGGCCTGATGAAAAGAGGCCGTTGGATACTTTCACTATCATCATGTTCCACTTTTTTTCGTCTTCCAGGCCTAGAACGATCTCAGAATCTTTAGAAACGATCTCAGGTCAGTAAAATGCTAAGCCCCCAACATATAAAAGATATGGTAAACGTTATTCTCCGGAGCAGCTAGGTACGTAAAAAATGAATTTCAATTGTTTGTCCTTACATATGATGTTAGAGAATCAGAGTTGTACCTGCACGACTGCCGCCTCCACAATATAACTGAGAACCTGATCGATCTTAGCGGAAAAAAAACAATAGTCCTTGATAAGGTGCAGGAGATATGATGTGGCTGGGTAACTGCAATTGAAGGTACAGTCTGGGAAACAATGCTGATTTTTGCTGAGGGCGTTCGAATCAATAACATGTACAGCGTGTTATCCATATAATCATATAACAATTACTGCACGGAAACAGGCCATACTCTGCCCTCCTAATCTGTGCAGAACGCTTACTATCACCTAGTCCCACTGGCCCTCACTCAGCCCATAATCCTCCATTCCTTTCCTGTCCATATTACTATCCAATTTTAATTTAAATGACAATACCGAACCTGCCTCTACCACTTCTACTGGAAGCTCGTTCAACACAGCCATCACTCCTGAGTATAGAAATTACCAATCGTGTTACCCTTGAACGTTTGCTCCGCATCTCTCAATTCAAGTCCTCCTGTTTGAATCTTCCCTTCTCTCAATGGAAAAAGCCTATCCTCGTCAACTTTGGATATCCCGCTTATAATTTTATATGCCTCTAGTGCTGAAACCCAGGTAACTTTCTAGTAAATGTTCTCTGTACTCAAACTATTTCGTTGACATCTTTCCTACTATTCGTTGACCAGAACTGTACACAATACTCCAAATTCGGCCTTACCAATGCCTTTGTACATCCCAACTACTAGACTCAATACTCTGATTTATAAAGGTCAGCATACAAAAACCTTTTTCATAAACCTTAATCATGAGATTCCGCCTTCAAGAAAACTATGCTCCATTATTCCTCGATCACTCTGGTCTACTGCATTCCTCAATGCCCTACCATTTACCATGTGTGTCCCATTTAGATTATTCCTTCCAAAATGTAGCACCTCACATTTATCAGCATTAAACTCCATTGGCCATCATTCAGCCCATTCTTGTAACTGACCTAAATCTCTCTGCAAGCTTTGAAAAAATATTTCATTATCCACAACGCTACCTACGTTAATATCATCTGACTACTTACTAATTCAAATTACCACCCCTCATCCAGATCATCAATGTATATGACAGAAACTTTGGACATAGTACAGATCTCTGAGACACACCACGAGTCACCGGCCTCCAACCTGACAAACAGTTATCCACCACTACTCTCTGGCATCTGCCATTCAACCACTGTTGATTCCATTTTACTACTTCAATATTAATAACCAACGATTGAACCTTCCTATCTTACCTTCGGTGTGGAATCTTGTCAAAGGCCTTATTGAACTCCATATAGACTACAACCCACTGCTTTCCCCTCGTCAACTTTCCTCGTAACCTCTTCGAAAATTCAATAAGATTTTTCAAACTGATCGTCCACGCACAAATCTATGCTGACTGCTCCTAATCAGACTCCGTGTATACAGTTAATTATACATACCATCTCTAGGATACATTCCATTGATTTACCCACCACTGACGTCAAACCGATATGCCTCTAATTGCCAGGTTTACTCTTAGGACACTCTTTAAACAATTAAGTTAGATCAGCAATACGCCTGTCTTCTGCACTATCCCCCGTATCAATTGGCATTTGAAATATTTCTGTTAGAGCCCTGCAATTTCTACTTTAAATTCCTCAATGTACTAGTGAATAAATATCCTGTCAGGGCCCAGAGAGTTATCCAATTTTATTTTCCTTAAGAGCTAGAACCCTCTTCCTCTTTAATCGTCATCGTTTCCGTAACTTCCCTACTTGTTTCCTCTAGCTCACACAATTCTATATCCTGCTCCTTAGTGAATATCGAAGAAAAAAAATTGTTCCAAATTACCCCCATCTCTTTCGGCTCCACACATAGCTGTCCACTCTGATTCTTTAAGGGACTAATTTTGTCCGTCACTATCTTTTTGCTATTAATATAACTGTAGAATCCCGTCGGATTTATTTTAACCTTACCTGCCAAAGCAAACTTGTATCTTCTTTTAGCTTTTCTAAATTAATTTTAAGATTCTTCTTACAGTCTTTATATTCTCGAGCACCTCATTTATCCCATGCTGCCTATATTTATTCTAGATATCTCCCTTTTTTCCTAACCAAGTTTCTAATATCCCTTGACAACCATGACTTTCTTCAAAGTTTAAATTTCCTTTCAACTTAACAGGAACATAAAGTTTCTGTACTCACAAAATGTCACCCATAAATGACCTCCATTTCTCTATTACATCCTTCCCATAAAACAAATTGTCCCAGTCCACTCCTTCTAAATCCGTTCGCAGCTCCTCAATGTTGGACTTGCTCAAATCAAATATTTCAACCTTGCATCCAGTCCTATTTTTCTCCATAATATTATTTTTTAATATTATTAGAGGAACGCCTGCCGGAAAACAGCAGAGATACGGTTACTGACATTTGAGACTAGGCCAGCGGATCATAAAAGCAGAAGTCATTTGGTGATAGGTGTTTTAGTTCTTAGAAGAAGGTAGGCAGGATTCTGTGGAGGTGAAATAGAATCTCAAATTGTTTGCTGTGGCCAAGGTCCAGCGTCACCGAGGACTCAATTCTGATCCATGTATGTATTAGCAGGAAGAATGAGCAACCATAATCCATGGTAAATATTGGTATCAAATATATTCGTAGTAGAAGGAAAAAGGTTAATAGAGACAATGCCGGTTTCGGGATAGGCTGCCCAATGGCAAGACATCAAATGTGTAAAATATTCGGATTTCTGTATGGGACACATGCCAGTGAGTTGCAGATTACGATGACATGGAGATGCTTGTGTAATGAATACAATCGGGTTGAAATTCTAAACTGCAGAAACATCGATTTAAGTTATCAGAAATAATCAGACAAGTGTGGATTCGAGTACGTTGTTTTATGGCACAGGAATCCGACGAAAAAGTGCAACGTCTTCAAAATATTGTGAGTTGAATGTGCCTGTCGATTAAAGGGTGAAGACAACATTGTTAGGGAAACTTAGCTTTAAAGAGCGGTTGAAGAACTGATTGTGAAAGCAATAAGGAACATAGCCGGTATGGGTAAGCAGGTGCAAATGACATACTTACAGAGGTTCAGTAATGCTAGACCGCTCGTTGTAAACATATAAGGTTGTTTAAATGAAGTCATGAATTTGTCCTAGACGGACAAAGTTAAAGAGATTTTTTAGGACATCTACTGACATGTTCAGAGAAAGAGGATTGCATGAGAAAAAAAAAATAATCTTCCAGAAAATTAGAAAGAAATCTATGCCTGGAGGCAAAGAAGAACAGAAAGGACTTGATTCAGTTTCTTTGCATCTGTATTCACTCCTTAAATGGACAGAGAGTCTGCAGGGCCTATACGAAACTTTAGCGAGATTGTGAACTAAATGTTATGAATACAGTGAATGATAAGGAAGATTGTCCCCACAGGACGTGAGGAGGATCTGTTTTTTTTTCTCTTTTCTATCCGTTCTATGTTTCTAACATGATGTGTTAGCAAATGAGTTTCGAATGTAGAAAATCGGTTGTTGCAGTCACAGAACGTTTCACGATTTCTGGATTGCTGCTGGAATCGAATCATCCTACTTTCCATAATATAGCTATTATAGATAGGAAGTTTCTTCAAATGATTAATGCACCAGAAAATGCTGGGCATCATTTAACGAACAGCGATATTTCGATCTTGGTAACAGCTAGTAACACATGCAGACCAAGTGTGAAAAATTGAATCCATCTTCTTCGCTTCAAAAAAGTTATTTAGTATAGGAATAACTTGCAGTTGCATTTAATTCATTTTGTACACTACAAGTATTTAAACAACAAACAACAACAATGTGTGGATTAATAAATAGGGAACTAACTTAGAAAATTTGGACGTAAAACCAGTAAATTGCAGAATTGTTTTAGTAATATCGAGAATGCTTGGGATACACGTCATGCCTTTGCGGTACGAGTGCAAAATAAGAAAAAAATAAAAAACACAAAATAACTTTGGAAATTTGCAAGGAACTCATTCTCTGCGTAAAGGACGAAAAACAATGGAACAATCCGTCCTTGCAATAAATAAGCAACTTGAAGAGATACGAAATGTTATCACTAAAGACCACAGTAATATCGAGACTTGTAATTTCTGAATTTTTTCAAAGACAGGTGAGAACCCAATATCCATCTCTCACATGGGATATGTGTGATGATCTAACAAAATGAGGAAGAATCTTCTTTTCATTTGCCGAAAGTAGTGGGGCGACTCATTGGTAGACTCTCCCACATTATGTCATACAAAATCGATCACTACACTTAATATGACCTATCGATCTCAGCCATGTTCTGACTACACACGTACTTAAAGGATAAAGCAGTGAATCAAAAACCGATCCATCTGCTTTGTCCAACCGTTTAGAAGGATCAGTGCATTTATTTGCCAAGACGAATAATTCAAATCGTCAAAAAAGGGATGTACATGGAACAATTATACGTGTTCGAAGGATAATTTGAGCATTAGGTTCAATATTTGAGTTGGATTTAAAAAATCAATAACACATGAATACCTATGAATGCAGTCATAAGAGCATTTCTTCCGGGCAAATATATGAAAGACACTGTCAACAGTCATACACAACTTAATAAATAAGAAACGCATACAAGGTAAATTTAGATATTAGACAAAAAATAGTCCAAATCCCCCGAATAAATGAATGTTGTTGCTGTCTAGAGTCAAAATAATACAGGTGGTAATCAGCTAGTTAAACACTGGAATGCAACACTGTCGCCAGCATGGTCTCCACGCAACGACTACTTCGTCTTCCTCCTCGTTTACTGCAAAGAGGAGAAGGCACAGTTTGAGGCCTGGACCTCGCTATGACCGAGGTTACATAATTGCCGGAATTAAACTGTAAACAGGACTTGCAACATTACAGACTATGAATGTCTAGTGTGTTCTTGCCGTTAAAAAAAACTACGAAGACAAGCACTAAATTTCTTCACATCGTGTCCCCGTACCGATCCCGAAGCTAATCCGTATCTGGTCGTAACGTACTCCGTATGAAGTCCAGCTACACTACTTTCTCTGCAAACAACGATCTCCCGACAGGTAGACATACAGTATTCCAAGTACTTAACGTGCAAGAGAGGATTCGAATAGTAAATAAATAAACACATGCATACATAAATAAACATGTAGATAGATAGATAGATAGATAGATAGATAGATAGATAGATAGATAGATAGATAGATAGATACGTAGATAAATAATCCAACCAATAAATAAATGCACATATACACACTGTGCAGTCTACGGATTCAAATTTTACGTTTGGCAGACGTGTTCAATACTCCTTTAAATCGGATAATTGCAACAATAAGTGTGTGAGCAATCAATCAGAACTGTACAAGTTCATCCTTTCAACATTTTATAGCCATAGAATCTATATAATGCTCATTTACAGAAGACCTTCCCTTTTTAAGCATAAGCAAATTGTGCAGCACAAGCACAAATAGAATATCGATATTTCTAATTCATCATGTGCGTACGGAGCCGCAACATCTTGAGCTGTAGCAAATATTGCATGAGCCAAATTCTCTTTGAATGTCGGTGAAAGATTCGACAGCGGTAGAGCTGAAAACTTATGCAAACGAGCACTACGTTCATTGGATGCATTTCGGAACATGGGAATACAGTTGAAAGTGCTCATGCATTCATCGAAAATTACCTGCAGAACGTCTCGCGAGAAACTGTACAAGGGCACATCCTTCAATTCTACTCATTGCAGTTCAGTACAGCCACAGTCTGAAGCTGGAGGTGCAGAACTCACCTCACAGTTGTGTGCAAAATAAAATGTTGATTGCGCCGACTTTAAGAGTGCTTGCATGGCCAAGTCGTTATACAATTAATTTTATTAGTTGTATTATTTTCTACTATGACAAACTTTACTTTTAAGACATGTGAGGTAAAGTATGATATTTGTCTCACTGAGCCACATCGAGGGAGTCTCAGAAACAATTACGTTAGATCAGGCGGATATCGAGGTATTGAAGAATCGCCGAATGCTCCTGTAAAATATTTTAAAAAAACAGGAACAGTTAGGAGTTTGGAATTCAACCAAAGCTACGCACATTTTTATTTAAAAGTGCACTCATTTAGTGCATGAAGCGTTGAATATTATGATTAATCATTCACACAACGTAGACACTAGTTTAGATACTGTCCTGACGAACGGTCTCGGCCCGAAACGTTGACTGCTCATTTCAATGGATACTGCCCGATCTGCTGAGCTCATCCAGCTTTTCTACGTCCTGATTTGTCCACAGCATCAGCAGTGCACTTTGTATTTAGTTTAGATACAGAACATGAGTTGAGAAATGAATTCATCCTGTTTGTGTTTGGATATCTGTTATGATATCAAGAACGGGGCATTAACTGGTGTATGATGTTCTGATCTAAGACAGTTGGCACTATTACAGCATAACCTTCTGCCTTGACATTCGCTGATTTGTTCTGCTACTTCGTTTTTCCTTCCAACTCCCAGAATCTCACAGAGATTTAGAGCAATGTGGAACTACAGCGCGGAAAGCAATCTTAAATGGGGTCATCACACCCTTGTTCACCACTGCTGTTGGCAGATTGTTCTACTCTTGCCACCCGAAGAATGGTTTCCTCCTCATGACCACTAGAAAAAAAAAACATATTACTCTTACCCATGACCGTTAGTTGTAAATTTTCGCAACTTCGGAAGGGAAAAAAGTCTCTTTGCATTGAAACTACCTGATTCCCTCGTAGATTTCTACAGCTTAATAAAATGTCCATACGGAGCTCCAGGGAAACATGTGATAATATTTCACAGTTGTCCCCTTTCCGTAGGTCCAAAGGAAACGGCACCATTGTTTTCATCTTCACTGAAGTTTTGATGATGTAAAAAATAATTCAAAACTATCCACTCATGATCTCCCCCGTCAAATCTGTGTGCATGGGATGACGATCACATTGTTCGTCAAGATTGCCTCTTGATATGCTTCTGTGTCCTTTTATATGTAAAAACCCCTAGAAATCACTTTTCCGTTGTTTGTTAAAGCAGCCCCATGCATTCTGTTTATGTCTCTCTTTGACTTGTTTTTCACTTTTTGTAGCATCACGCACAGTACCTGACTTGCTGTAAGCGCTTACCCACTGTGAACCTCGTTCTTCGATTTAATAAGGGCCACAATATCCTAGAAAACAAACGGTCGCTAAATTTGCTTTGCATTGCTTACATACAGGTTATACAGGGTACCTTCGGAAATATTCGGTGACTGCTGAAAGATTAAAATTTACTATATTCTGCAAAGCGGTCCATGTTTCTATGATAAAGGAAGATGTAGTTTAGCTGAGAGATTAGGGAGAAACGTCCTTTAAAGAATCATACTAACAGAGACGCGAAAATGTATGAGCCACCCGAAGGAATAGTGGACGACTTGTGAGAGATTGCGAGCTGTAGAGTCGCCGAGAATGGATATAAACACTTCGCTTCCCGTATCAGTTTTTTTTTTCCCCCCGGATGTCCCACTCTTCTTCCCATGAACAGACGGGCGAGTATTTGATTGCTGCAAAGTAAATTGTAAACTGTTTTCTAAATGCAAATAATGGAGAGAACGATGTGTTCTGTCCATACATCTTTCTTAGTACATCGAAACAGTCACGAGAAAACGGGATAATTAGGCATAGAGTTTAAAGCGAAATTCTCACTGTAGATGCGACTGATAATATCGGATTGCATCTTGAGTGTTTTTGGAAATATAAGATATATCAATATAAATGTGCGGTTAACGATCGATTATGCACTTATTTATGTACCGTATATCTGAATGAATACACGTTTGCTAAAAAGAAGATATTTTCAACATCTTTTTAGTTGTTTATCTCACGGCACAGCACAGAATCGACCATTACAGTCCATTCGAAATACCTAACCACACAGTTGACTGAAAACCCCAATTTATCCAGCAGCTATTCAAAAGGCATTTTAAAATGACTACTTCAGCCAGGCGATACGTATTTGAAATGTGGAAGGGTACCAGAACATCCGATCAACACTCGTGCATTCCATGGCCAGGACGGGCAGACTACTTACAGTTTACCTGGAATTGAACTCCGAAATCTTTCTCCCTGAATTGTAATAGAGTTGAGTTAACAGCTACACTACCAAAGCATATAAAACCACAGGTTTACGTTAAAATAGCATTTTTGCAGAAATTCATTTATTTAGAAAGACAATGTATCAGAACTATAAACTAGTAGCGGCAATCGGTTTGTTTTGTTGTCCAATATAGAGAACCAGGTATTCATTCTAATCAATGTGTCTTTGCATGGGGATCCCAATCGGAGCAAGTTCCTGCTCGGACTAAATTGATGCAAATTAAGGAAATGCCAAAACCTAAGTTATCTCTTATGAGTGGCAGGAATTACGACCTTTCCTCCCAAATAGTAACGGCCGGATGTTTACATTTGCAAACCCTCTCCTAGTCACTCGAATCCCTCCAATTATGTAAATCCAATTAATCGGAATATCAAGTATTTATCAAAACAATGCAGTTTCATTTTAATAGGTTTCATGGTATGAGTCGAATGTGAACACAAAAGATGACATCTCAATGCCTAGCGACTGCATGTTAAGACTCTTTGGAGAAACATTTTACACGCGTCGAAGATACACTCAGGCTCTGTATAATTGCATCGTGATAAGGACACGGGAGTGGATATGACAGAAAAGGAATGATATCTGTATATCCTGTTGTCGTATAGATCTGAAGAAATAGATTATGATTTTAACTTTGGAAATAGTTTATTACATATATACATTATACTAAATCGCATATAAGGAAACCTTACCCTATACTCAAGCAGTTTAATTAATATTAGCAATATTATTGTATAAAGATCTAACCCACTACCGTTGACTGAAGCTGATCTGTAAATAAAAAAAGGGAAGATATTAGACATCATCTGTGCTTTAACAGCAAATCAAGGGGTTTGAGTATAATTCCGAAAATGTCGCAACGATGTTCGAAATTCTTGACTAGATTCAGAGATTGAATATGGGAAGATTCTCTAAATTTAAACATAAGATCATATCACCTAACTATTCGGCATAAATAGTGGGGGGCAGTATCTTTCCATTTAAGCAAGAGCGTCCTTCGGTGCATAAGAGAAATAAAAGCCAAAATGTGCAAGTCAGATGACTCCAAAATGATATCCTTTCCTGCAAAGATACCAAATAAAGCGGTGAAAGGAATAGGGTTACAGTTTATTTTGAATAAAATAATCGAGGAAGTTTTAAATAGTTCTTTCCAATATTTTCCATTAATCGGACATGTCCAAAACATATAAATGAGTGAAGTTTCTACATTATTACATTTATCTCAATACGGAGACATATCCATGTAAAAACGAGACAGCTTATCCTTCGTCATATGGGCTCTATGTAATTGCAACACTTCAAAATCCTGGAACCTTTGCGCTACTTTCCTTTCGCCGTTTCCTCCACACAACGTATTTGCAATTTTGCTACATTCATATGATTGTTAGATTGCATGTAACGCATAGATGTGGCATAAAATGTATTAGGATCCAAGATCGCAATGAGCACCCTGAATGAGTTCAATGTCCTAACTCGTTTCCCATGTTTTATGGACTTGTAGTATCAAATGCGAATTTACTAAAGGAAATAATGTCTTTTCGCTCCAGGAGTAAAGTCTGGAGAGATTTGTGTCTTCCCTTTTCACAGACGAAATGGTGGAAGAAGTCCGCAGATCGACTGCTAACCTGGAGATAATGTTTCGAGCCAAGAACTTCCATCAGAACATAATCGTTTCCTCCAGCATATTTTGGGAGTTGATTTTGGTACTTTTGTTTTATCTATCACCATTCTACGAAAAATTACACCGCACTGCGGTTTCGTGCTGTTGAAGCCGTGCTCGGCAGCGGTGTATTTACATGATGCTGCTAAATGAGTTTTTGTATTGTTCTTTCGCTGTTCAGCAGCACTGTGTGCTTGCAACAAGAGGCACACTGGTTCTTGTAGAGCGCTGTCCATTTGCGGCATCACAGTGCTGGGAACGGGCTAATTGCGCAGTAATACACTGCAGCGTCGCTCAGTTGCACTTTTGAGATCGTCATCTGGCTGATTTTCTTATTAGGATCTAGAACAGCGGTAATACGTTCACCGGCGATTTTTATTTCATCTTGTTCTCCAAAAGTTTGTCCCTGGAGCAGATGTCTGAGTGGCTGTCCTGGAAGCTGTCGATACCAGTGTAACGTTTTGCGACAATGCCCATTATAATTACACTTTAATCTGACGTTGCCAGCAAGAGTAGTTTGTAGTTCAGGTATCTGAGACGGTGGAGAAATTGATTCTGTAGGAATGTAAAGGAAGATTATTGCTGTTTAACCTATGTCTATCAGATAAAATAGTCCCAAATACGATAAAGAAACTTTGTATTTTCGCAAGCATATGTCATTTAAAATGTATCTAATTTGAAATATTTATTGTCACTTCTGTTTACTGTAAGAAATTAGTGCAGTGTAAATATCAGGAATACATAGCATTTGGAGGCCGCATTGCTGTTCAGAAAGTGTTTGATACTGTGAGAACCTATGTGGAAGAAAGTAACAGATTTCATGGAGCAATTTTGTCGAGCCAACAAATTCATAAAGGGAGGAACTCACTTTGTTTCAGTTCTATGCTGATTTTTTTCATATCCATTTCCCCATTATGGATTGTAGCCTGTGCCTCATCATGGACTGTAGCTTGTCATCACATTAATGAGATTGAAGCGTGCAGACTGGTCAGAATTTTCTAAGCAGCTGAAGACTGAGACGAATTTCCAAGCGGACTTTAGCAGGTGCTCATATAAAGGTACGGTTCCCTAAACATTTCTTATATTTTTTAAGCAGTTCGTATGACATTTTTGGACCTATCTGAGAATTAATTGGAGAAAACTATGTTCATTGTTTCCTGCATGTCAGTGGCTCATATGTTTTATTTCTGCTTGCGGTTTATGCCTTAATCTGATGACAACATTTCCCACGTACATGACGGTGGTCGGTTGGATTCATTCTAAGAAGATTAGATAGGCATTTAAATCTTATTATCTTCTGCCAATTTCGACTGCATCTCCCTCCGTTATTTCCGTTTGCCGCTTTGTCATTCTATGCACTGGATGTAGATTCATTCTACGGAATCACATAACACAAGAAAATACTTAATCTTCCAGTTACTCTGCTTCATCATACGGGCATCGATACAGATCTCTAAAGCCTACCACAACGTACACAATTGCATTCCTACATTCTATGAATTAATCAGCCTCCTCTCATTCTGTAACCTTTCGTGAGGTGCTCCTGACCTTCGTTCTATCGCATGTAGGTCTCTCAGTAACAGTAATTCTGCTGATAACTATTCAGGCTAACCGAATGGCGACGCTGTATTGTTATAAAGAAATGGCTTCTCTGTAATATTACTTAATGCTTTGGTAGGTTTCTGTATCTAGAATATTTGTGTTATGACTGTAGATAAGGGGGTGAACTAACCAAAGGAGAATTGTTATGCTATCTTGCATGTGTAAGCTGAGTTGTGGTTCGCAATCTTTTTCGGGAGGGGAGCAAGGAGGACGGACGTGTGAGGGGCGGCTAGCGGTTCCAGGGCGGCGGATAATGGACGTCAGCGGTTCGAACGATATCTCGGAAGTCTCGGAAGGCCGTTGTGGATGGAACCGGCAGAGTGATCTCAAATACATTAAAATATTACGTGCAAAAACTGATAAACTTCCTGATTTGGCGAATTTAGGTTATTTGTTTCTCGTAACCCATCACTATGAAATAAGTATAAAGTCGCAATTAGTTACTCATCTTTGGTGTATGGTCTGATATTTGTGTTGCGTGCTTGTACTGGGTGGATGGAGGCATTTCATAGTGTTTACACAGAAGTACTGCGCTATTGGCGGGGCGACGGCAGTTCACCGTAATTGAACGGGGGTAATTTGAGGGCACAGATGCTACACGTACTTATTAATTTTGGGGGTTTGGGCATTATAGGCAGCGCCAACTGTATTGTTCATCAGCAGCAATAATTTGCAAACTCTCGATGTTCTGAGAATGTGTACAGTAAAGGTTCATCCAGATGAAAGACACCCAGTGCTTAATTTGCCTCTGACACAGTTTTCAGAAACCAAATTTGACTGGGAACACATTTAGAGTTAAATGATTTTACTTTAATCATTCGATCGTCTGTTCGATAACACCAAAAATGGGCGAGACATTGTAAGGAATGACAATGTTTGTGGACACTTACCGGGCTCGACCGTGACCGTTGTCCCCTTTCCTTCATGTGTATAAGTCTTCCAGTCATACACAATGATCCTGTTCTCAGTCTCCCCAATACAACAACTACACTCACGTGAATATGCTTAGAATCGTCACAATTGGTTTTCCAATGTTTCCAGTGTCGTTAATTCAACAGATAGCATGTTGCATTCCGCATTTTCTGGCAGGTCAACATGCTCTTTGAAAGAGAAAAAAACAAAAACACAACCAAATTAAGATAAATAGCAGACCGATTCCGAGATGGAAAAAAAACATAGCAAACTTTTCAAACAAAAACATTTATGAAACACGGAAATAAGAAATAATCTAATCAGACTACTGAGCAAACATTGTCGGGTTTGTATATTTTGTACAGTACATGCAGAACACCTGCTTTAAAATCTTTTGTTTTATTTATACATAAAAAACATTCTTAAATTGTTCAGATCTCTTCGACTGTGTGTACCCAATGAAGTACACAGTACCTCAGGTGAATCCCAAATCCCCCGAGGAATCGTTGAGAAAAGCGAGCAGGAATTAAATCCCAGCGATGGCGTTATCCGGTACCAAGTGCTCAGGATCGATTCGTCTGTCGTTGGCAACAAATGTGTGCTGTGTGTTTTTTAAATCTCTGTGGAATTGTATTGGCACAAACTTCAGAGCACCCACGTTCCCGCGACTGTAGAAGTATTTTGACTGAACGTGATTAATAAAATATAAAACTGACAGTTAGCTAGACTGTAAGACGGATCGGAAAGAGGGATGTTAACTTTACCGGCATACCCATTTTGTTCCATCTGATTCAGGAGTAAGCTACAACCGGAGTTTTTTTGTACAGCGGGAAACCGAGGTCAATCATTGTGCGTAAATCCATTCGTATTCAGCTTGACAGTAATAGGTGCCGCTGTCTTCCACTCGAAGATCCCTAATATTCAACGAAAACTGCATGTCGGTTGTTTTAATCGAAGTAGAAAATCTCCCCCCGGCTGTGATCACTTTCCGTTCGGCCATTGATGGGGTCACCCTGAAGAATCTTCCAGTACTAAAATGGTATGTACCATAAGAACCAGGCTGTAAACGGCAGGTGATGGTGGCAGTCAGACACTCATTCAAGTTTATAGTACTGGGGTTCTGAGTCACCGACTGACTCAACGAACCTAGGATTAAAAGGAGGAAAGTGAGTTGAAATCAGAGTCGAAACACACAACAGAGTTAAACCAGAAGAATTCTTAAAACGCAGAATGGCTCAGACAGATTTAATGTAAACGTAATGTGGATGTGTGAAATGTACTCACGCCGTAAGCAGAACAAAAGTGTCAATAAAAAGAAGACTCCCATCGTCAACCGGGAAGATTTTTGAACTGACGAGGACGTGGACCATCCGGCCGGCACACTTAAGACAGAATTTGCTTCAGATTTGGACAGTGAACTTTCAACGACATGTTTGGTGAAGGACAGTTGGATGTTCTGATTTGGGTATTTGTTCAGGGTGAGGAAGCTCCTCCCATAAATACCTGATGTTCAACATACGTGACGGAGATGGCCTATCAGTGGACAAGTCTTTTTCATTCGCTAGTAAGCGGACGGCCTTTCAGAAATATTATATTATTTGCTATTTTTTTGATTTTGAGGATTGTGCCCCAGACTTCCAGAGAATATTTCAATTCTTAGACTGGTTCCTGATGGAACTCAGCCTCGGCCCTGATCTTAACGGCAGGTCGGTGGGACGAGTTGACAATCTCTCCCTCAGCTGGGAAGATTGTTCAAGTCATTTTCAGCCTTTGGATACACCATTCCGTCATGACTACTCATAGCAGAAAATGTGGAAGAGAGTAATCCTGCATCCAAACAGGTTCAATTTTTGCATATTTTAGTGAAGACGTACCATAGGAATCCTTACTTCTCCCTTTGTATTCAAAGTCGACATCAATCTTCGCTTTGGTGTCCAGGTTGTTCGAGTATCTAGAAGTCTGTTGAAGAGAAAATAATTTTGATATCCAGTGAGGGAAAGCTCAGAGCCGGGGATCAGAAAGTTCAGTGCAAGTCAGTTATATAGAGGTTGCAAGTGTGGTATAAGATGATGATGATGATGATGATGATGATGATGATGATGATGATGATGATGATGATGACTATTATTATTATTATTATTATTATTATTATTATTATTATTATTATTATTATTATTATTATTATTATTATTATTATTATTATTATTATTATTATTATTATTATTATTATTATTATTATTATTATTATTATCCGTAGAAATTTCTAATGATGACCGCTTGTAAAATTCTCTTCAATACTCCACAGTGACTATTGCCAGTGGAGGCTGATAAATTGACATTTAAGTGATTTGTTATGTATACAGGATCAATGGACGACAAAGCTATGTCAATACACTTGAGTGTTGTCAAGTGTGGGCTTGATCGTGAACTGATTTATGTCGGTCTGCCTTGGATCGTGCTCTGCAGGTTACATGTTGTACTGTTCTCTGTTCTCTCTTCTACCTAAAGAACCAGGGTTAAGAGGCCACATCATATGCACAAGTCAATGGCAAATGCCAGAATTATATCGAATGTTAGGAACTACTCAGCAGAGCAGCAATAACAAAACACGACAATCATTGAACTGATGAGGCTGGAAGAAGTTAATGATTAAATGAAAACTGGAAATGTGATGTGCCACAGTAGAATTGAAGACATAGGAGATAGTGGAGTTTTGTTAATTGCTATTGGGTGTGGTTTTCTCCAGGATTTGAAATTAGATTAGGATTCTGTCAGATGTTACGGAAAATAATATGCAGAAATTTAACTTTTCCTGTACCTCCACAGTTACAGATAGTTTTTCTTTAATAATTATGGGAATGGCGCCACCAGCTGTACTGAAAACGTAGCAGAGAAATAAATAAGCAAGAAAACAAACAAGTAAATAAAAAATGAATACCTGAAATAATAAATTCATGAATAGATAGATAGATAGATAGATAGATAGATAGATAGATAGATAGATAGATAGACAGACAGACGGAGAGATCAATAGACAAACAGAAGATGTTATAAGCAAAAGTGGGCTTCGCAAGCTAGTGAAAACAGCATATGCAACTGATGATAATGAGACCGGAGCGCGAGAGGATGGAGGTCATTCAGGTTTCCCTATTGAGTATACACAACATCAACTGTAGCTGTTTGATGTTTACCCATAGAGCTATCGGTATACGAAGCGTGAGAAGACGTTGCAAAGCCAAGTTCGCGGACTGAGAACATAAGGTATCGATTTTCAGCGTTTTGGTGGTTTACACTGCAGTCATTCAGAGATCCCAACGCTGAGAAGACGGAGCTCTCAGGTACGCTGATTTGAATGAATAACCCATCAATTCATGACAGATTCGCGTTTTGAACTACAAGATGGATCGATTGACAAGAACAAATTCGTAAAAGATAGACGAATATGGGCAGACATCGGTGGATTGAATTGCATTGAATTGAACTCAATTGACTTCATTTCTTGCATCCTTCATCAACATGATTGAGTATATATCTTTGGCAAACGTTACCGTCTAAATGTGCAATGTGCAATTTATTGTAAGTTAAAATAATTAGGATATGCAACAGGACAGTCAATATAACATCGAAAACGATTTACTCAGTTTATGGCCTGTTGGAAGAAGCTATCCCTGAGACTGTTGGTTCTGTCTTTTATGCTGCTATACACTTTGACCGATAGTAGTAGCTGGGACACTTTGTGGCTGGTGTGTCTCGGATGCCCAACCATGCTTCTGGCCCTGATCGATCACCTGTATTAGTAAATGTCCAGAATAGTGGGAAGTTCACATCTACAGATGTGCTGGGCTGTCCGCACCACTCACTGCAGAGGTCTGCGATTGACGCAGGTACATTTGCCATACCAGACGGTGAAGTTGCTAGTCAGGATTTTCTCCATTCTGCCTTATAAAAATCCTTACTATCTGAGAGCCAACACAAACCTTGAGAGGACCAAGGCAAACTAGAGGCGCTGTTGTGGCTTTTTCACCACACAGTTGGCATGTGAGGTTGTGCAGTTTGCCTCGGTGTTATTTGAGATTAGTACAATTAGTCCAGTGTCGTCATCAAATTTGAATTATCACAGTGGAGCTGTGGGTGGGAACACAAGTAATGGGATACATTGCGTACCAACAGTAGCGGTGTGGCGTTAGTACACAGCCCAGAAGAGCACCAGCGTTGAGAGTCAGAGAACAAAGGTAGAGAGTCCACTTTTACGATCCGCCGGTAATCTAACAGGATGTCCAAGGTCCAGCTGAACATGGCAGGGGAAATGTCGAGGTCTATGATGTTTTGTCGAGCTTGGAGGGAACTATATGGTACAGTGCTGAACTAAAGTCCAAGAATATCATTTTCGCTTAAGCATTACTCTTTTCAAGATGTGTAAGGACAGTGTATCGAGCTGGGGCTATTGCCTCATCTATCGATCGTTTGAGTTGGTAGGCGAATTGTTGGCGATCCGGTATGGGAGGTAGGCACGCTGCTCATGTAGTACCTGAGCAGCCTAACGTAGCATTTGATTATTATTGATGTGTCTGACATAAGGCGCCAGTCGGTCATGCATGTTAACTTGATATTTAAAGATATAAGAATCGTGGATGTTTTGAAACAGGAGCGCACTCTATACTAGGCGAGGTAGAGATTAAAACTGTACAAAATATTGGACCTGCCAGTGGTGCAGCGCACATCGTCAGTAACCGTGATGAGATGTCTTCCGGCCCCACAGCCTACTGACTGTCCACTGGATAGAAACACCTGCGTACTTCGACCTCACTGATGACCAGGTTGCCGGTTACTTCATCTGCATCTCTCCTCAGGGGCTCAGTATTCGCGATGTCGGATCTTGCGTGTAAATATTTAGCTCGGTGAAGCAGAACCAGAGACTTTCCAAGCTCCACTGGATTTAGTTTTGAAGTCTAAGATATTTCTGCAGACCCTGCAATAAATTCCGTGTGCAGTTCGTGGAAAGTTGAGTATGGATCTTGTTCATGTATTGGTGTTTCGTTGGCTTCATACCTTTGTGCAAATTGTTGCTCCATTTCTTGAGATCCTGCTGATTACCGACAAAATAAGCTCTGCGTTGAGTGATAATGCGGCGCTATGGGAACCGATGATCCCTATTGCCAGTTGCCAGGATTCGCCAGAACGAGTTTTCAGAATTTCAGATGGGTGTTTGAACTATGAAACGCTGTGGCCCATGTACGTACAAGTGAAAATTATCGTAAGGCTCAGTAGGTTCTGTAATGATTTGAAGGAATTATGTACTGCGCTAAAAGACGAGACATTCAGAGCTTCGAACTCTAGATTTCACCCTGTGCCTCGTCATCGACAGCCCAGAAGTTCGAAAGTGACAGGCTTAAACACATGGCTATGGATTTGCTCTAGGATGGAGGACGTAAGATTTTGGACACTCGGATCTCTTCCAATGAAATATTGTCCTGCACAGAACAGGCGGTTTGCACCTGAATTGGAAAGGGACCAATATCCAATTCAGAAGACTTGCTCGTGCTGTGCTGTAGAGTGACAGAACAAAAAGTAGACTGAAAGGGGTTGATAATATTTGAGAGAAAGTCAGCAATCAGAACAATGAGAATCTAGCGCCGGATTTCCAGAGCCGTGTTTATTTCACGGTTGGAGGTGTCGTAAGAAAGTCGGTTGAGTTCAAAACATAAATGGAAGCAGATTATTATCATTTCGTAGCCATTAGTGTACCTTCGTTGTGGAATTGCTATGTCTTCCGAGGTCGTTTTACTTTAGACGCGGCTTTACGGCAGCAATTGCAGTTTGGGCATCACTGGTCAGTATTTCTGCTACTGTGAATCTTAAGAGAGTAGAAGATGAACTCTTCTCCAAAACTCATAACGTTAAAGAGGAAACATTACTTTCATTTTTTTAAGCAAGATTAGTGTATTATTGTTGCCTTATACAAATTTAGAGTCGCCAATTTCAAACAACATTTGCAAAGGTAATATCACGCACTTCTACCTCCTACCTTCGGAGTCGAGAATTCTAGTACACGATTTTTTCTGCTACCCAATGTGCAACTCCCTCTCCCAGACCTCTTACAATTCGAGCTCCAGCCACCTCTATTCCAAATACCAGAACCAAGACAGCATTCGTCACCTCTGTCCTAACTTGCCGACTCTGACGGAGCCGCCGCTAATTGGGAAAACATAACTGCGATTTGTTATAAATATCACTAATTCGCTGTTCAGTTGCGTCACGTTTTAGACCATTAAGGGAGTGGAAATTGATTAGCACTGTTGAGTTTAAATTGCACCATTGATACATAAACATTTAATGTATTTATACGTTCCAATACTTGAAGGATATCTTCATTCTTGTCAAAAGTAATTGAGGTATAATGATACCTGACAGGTGAGATTTGTTGCAAGAAATCAATATCGGACTTGGGGACTCCTCCTTGCCGGTGGCAGGGATTATATTTGTAAATGGAGAACTTTGTTCTGACGGATCCAGCTACCTTTCATTTCTGTCAATTGTCACTAATACAACAGCTAATCTATATATCGTCTCAGGAGGATATCGAACACAATCTCTACTATCCAGAATAGGGTTATTGGTCTCCACTTAATCTTGCCAAACACACAGTTTTGATCAACAACATAATTCCACGCCAGTTGGGAAACAGGATTCTGGCTTGTTTGAGGATTTTTCAGTTTGCCTCACCTACTCTTTTTCTCTGTAGTCGTTCTGCTACTCTCGATTATGTGTATCTGAAATAGACATTAGTGACTGATGATCAGAAATTAGGGAAACTTGTTTCCCGTCCAGCCACTGGCTAAAATGCAGCGTGAAGCGCATCCTAGCGCGAAGACATTCCTGTCATCTTGTTGGATATTTTTTTTTTTCTGGAACGGTAAGGATATGTGAAACAAAAGGTATGGACCTTTCACTTCCATCGCTCATAACGTATGTCATGACTGCACCTATACCATTTGGACGGACGTGAAAGCAAATATGCATTGGACGTTGTGGATCACAATGATATTTGATTTCAGATTTGTGATTGTTGTGATTCCTTTTATAGGAGACAACTTGAGAGCATCTTGACTTGCTGTATCACTGTCTGGTACGGGAACGGTACACCCTTTTATCACAGCACTCGGCATAGTGTAATGCGGGCAGCCCAGCACATCTCTAGTTGTGAACTTCCCATGAGTCAGGATATTTACATGGACAGGTGTGTCTGTGTAAAAACGGCGGGTGGGATCATTGGGGACCAGAGTCACCATCAAGCACAATCTATTTCAGCTGTTACCATTGTGGAAATGGTACCGCAACATGAAAGGCAGTAGCAACAGGCACCGGGACAGCATCTCCCACTAGAACAGCAGACTGATTAACTCACGCAGATTTGACGGTACTGTATATTACATCGACTGTTCTATTTATTATAAAGTACTATGATTGTATATTACACAATTGGACTGAGACGTCCACAGAGATTCCTTTTTACTCCTCAGGTATGTGAGAAAAAAAGTAACGAACAGACATTTCAATTTTTGAGGCGTCCGTCTATGTTCTAATTTTCTGAGCACTCTTGCGTGTGAATGGATACGACCACTTTCGTTTAATGGTTTTTACACTTGGCGAAACGTACTCCGAGAACATGATCTTCTATCCATTTTAACCCTGTCTTTAGTTTTTGCAGATACTCCCTTTCATCCTCACCTGTTACAAGAATTCATTAAGGTAACAGTGTGTGTTTGAGAAGCATTGCTGAACCTGCTCGAGTGCCTTTGCAGATGATATTCCAAAATAATAGCCTATGATAGCGATAAAGCCCTTGTGTGTGTTTCCATAGGGAAAGATATTGAACTCTTCTTCCGTTTCCACCTGTAGGTAGGACTCAGATAATTCCTCTTTGATGAAGCCTTTCACGCGAGAACGTTTTGCAAAGATAACGTATATTCTGAGCAAAGGGATTGCTCTACGTTCAGAAATGGATTGATGATGTCATTAAGACACAACTGATCCTGACAGATGTATCATTACTGGCTAGAAGCTGATGGACAACTTCAGGATTCACGTTTTCCACTCAAACTAGGAAAACGTTCCCTCAGCCTTCATGCGATCTCGTTCAGCATGGTTGGTGCAGGGTACGGAGATGCTATGTAAAACTGGTGTGTGGAATTTTCAAATCAAAAATGAGTCCAATTCAATTTTAATTAATTACAGATTATGTTTGATTTAAACCTTAGAGTTTGTCTCTTGCTAGTTGACATGTTAAATCTCAGATCAGCTCATTCCGCTGACACTGTTATCTTTATCAGACTTGCTTATCAATGCCAGGTTGATTGCTGCTTTTTTGAAAACTGCAATTTTTTTTTTATATCACTCTCTTTCCTGTGCAGTCTAGTTACTTTCGACTGGCCACATACCTTACCATTTTGCGTTTCTGTAAGTTTCACCTTTAAAATTGCGTCGGTGAGCCCTATCAAAACGAATCACAATGTCTTCTACAGATACGTTTGATATATTTTTCCAATTTTTTTGAAGTTCAGTTTAATTCCTGACCGCAACTGAAATGCGGGTCTGCTGCAGATATCATTGATATCAGACATGTTAACTGTTCTTTTAACAATGCCCGGTGTTTCAGTTACCAAGAGGGTTTTTAAGTGTTGTCTTGTAAATTTCCACGAACTCCAAGAAACCATCACGCTGTATTAACAGAGACTATCATCTAACTGTCAATGTTCCTTTATTTTTTTTTTCTATTCAATCGCGTCGCTGAAATGGATTACACTTTCGTTCGATACCGCTTAAGCAAGCAAAAGAAAATGATCGAACTTGCTTTATATTTTATCCGATTTTCAATTATTACGCAAATGCAACTATATTTCCGATATAGACAGACACATCCAGGGACTTCTACTTATGATTTGTTATTATTATTGTTATTATTATTATTATTATTATTATTATTATTATTATTATTATTATTATTATTATTATTATTATTATTATTATTATTATTATTATTATTATTATTATTATTATTATTATTATTATTATTATTATTATTATTATTATTATTATTATTATTATTATTATTTTCTGGTATACCCATTGTGTATGAACCCGGTAATTACCTTTGTTCCTGACATTTTAAAATCTCGCAGTCTCTCTCTCTCTTTCACTCTCTGTCTCCCTTCCGAGGAAGAACGTGCAGCGTTATATTGCTTTTCTTACGTGGAATGTTTCTGTGTCCATTTTGAATTTAAAAGAAAGTGCTGCATATCCAAGAGAAGGTAATTGCTTCGGACTGGTTTTCAAAATACCTCGCCGTATTTCTTAGCAGTTCGATGGCAATACATCCGAAATCCGCGGAGAGGATTGACGAGGAAATTAACGCTGCATTACGTGCATGAATATTACTGAGTATCAGGTCGGCAAAAGCAGGCTTGATAAATTATAACGAAGTCGAGAGACTTATTTCAAAGTCGAGAGATCAATATTGACGGTATTAAGAAAGGCCACGTGAAACAGCCCAATTAGCATAATAAACTTAAGAATGAAATGCACAATCAAAAAATGAAAGTCCAACGCTAAAACAGAGAAGCAAATGTGTTCGGGACAACTTCGTGTCCAGGACTTGAGAGAGGTATTTAAATTTATGTGGGCGACAGATAGAGTTGACGTGGTTAGGCCTTTTCCATTGAGAGCAGCGGAGATTCAGACAAGAGCACATGAGTTGGGAGTTAGGGGGCAAAAGTCTAAGGGTAACACGAGGGGGAATTTCTTTACTCAGAGACTGGAAGCTGAGTGTAACGAGCTTCCAGTAGAAGTGGTAGAGGCAGGTTCGGTATTGTCATTTAAAGTAAAGTTGGATAGGTATATGGACAGGAAAAGTATGGAGGGTTATGCGCTGAGTGCAGACCAATGGGACTAAGTGATACTAAACGTTCGGCACGGACGAAAAGGGCCGAGCTGGCCTGTTTCCTTGCTGTAATTTTTATACGGTTATAAATGTTGAATATGTGACTCTACACATTTTGTTCAACAAGGCCGAATACCAAATGACAATGATCGTAGTAATAAACAGACAGACATATAACAGATACAGGGTCACTATGTCTCCTCCACCAGGGATTCCATGATAATAATTACTTCAATTAAATACAAAAAGTTGATATGACATCTTCCAATTTCGGAGTTGTCTTTGCGAACCTGAAGCTAAGCAACTACCCACAAAAATCTGGTTCGTCATTGCGCTTGAGTAATTTTTTGAAAACTTAATTCGTATTCATCTTCAGTTGCCATGAAGAAAATGAATGCAAAGCGATTATTCTGGTTGATGATTATGGAATGCTTATGAAATAGCTTCTGCTGCAGTCACCTCTCAGATGTTATTGTATATCCAATTAATAACATGTTGCTTGCTGTTCATTTTCTTGAAGAATAATAGTCCGGCTACTGTATAAGGGATGCATCCCATCACTGGCATGTTATATTTCAAATGGAGTTTCAAATTCGTTTATTTTTATCGAACATTTCGACTCTATAATATTCAGCTCAGAAGAACGTAATTTTGTCGTGTTCCACATAGACAAAAATGTGTAATCGTGCTTTGTTGTTTAACAATGATGTCGGAACTTTTGGAGTTCTCATGTGGATGGAGGGTGCTTAAACATTGTGCGTAGAATTGAACGTACCTGCAAGGTGAATTGGAATTGAGTGTTGTGCAATCAGCACAGACATATTCAAGATCTGAAGTCACAAGAACCCTTTGGGGGAAGTGACCACAATATTATCATATTTACCGTGAAATTTGTGAAAGGTGTCTTGTCATTTATCAGTATTAAAGTGGAAAATTGCGTTACAGCTCTCTAAGAGAGGCAGTTGGCCAGAATTGATCGGAAAGTAACTCGCGCAGGAATACTAGCATAACAGCACGAGCTCGAAATTCGGAAAACAATTTAGATTGCTCTGGATATATAGTGATATATTGGACGTGTTTCTGATGTTTCCTATGGTAGGAAAACCTAGAACAAGAAGATACAGCCTAAGAATGGATGGGGCCCTTTTCAGCCATGAGATGATGGTATTTTTTTGTTATTGGCAGTATTGAATCTGTGAAGCTCATTGCCGCAGACAGCTGTGTAGGCCAAGTATTTATTTATATTTATGGTAAAGTTGTACAGATTCTTGATTGATCAGCGGATGAATAGATGTGACGAGAAGGCAGGAAATTTCGGCTGAGACAAAAAGTGGTTCTGCCATGATGAAATGGCGTAGTATGCTGATGGTTTATATGAACTAATTCCCTCCTATGTTCAAATGAATTGAAGTATAATAGTCTCTGAAGTACTTAAACAAGAAAAGTTACACAAAGCTCAACATGCATGTTTCGAATGCGTCATACAGATAAGAGATCTAACTTCTGAAGCAGAATCCAATGTTTATGTACTTTTTTTATTGTACGCTTCATTTTATGTGAAGCTATGGTCAGTCAAAGTACATGGATACAGTTTAATTCTTTCTATTTAAACAATTGAAATGTTATATGTAACTTCAATGGAACGTGACTGAGAATCAGCGACAGCTGTAAGAGTTAGAAATCCTTGGCGATTTAAATTATATTGTAGGCGGTTAATGTCGGTAAAAATCTAATGCTTGTCTTGTAATAGGAGAGCGAGACGTGTGATGACAATTAATGACACAAGAATCCAGTAGAGTGTGATGAAATATTTGACGCAAATCAAATATCATATGATTGACTCGAAGAGAGTTCAAAGCATGGTGGCTTCCTAACAATGTATAATATTGTCTAATTAGGATATATGCGCCTCTTTTGTCATTGACTGGTCCCGTTGTGCCTCCAGAGAATCAGTAGAAATGATTCTTTTATTGGTATTCATTACTGTCTTATCGTCAAATATGAGGCAGAATGCTGAGTTAATTTAGAATAAAAGACACAGAAAACGCTGCTAAAACTAAAGTGGTTTTAAATACAGTAGCACTGATGGTTGAACAAAAAATATCAAATGCCAATGCAAAGTGGATTTGTCACTGCTGAAAGAAACAGCGAACGTATTCAAAAGAAAACATGGAATAAAACTTCAGACATGAGTAAGCATTTATAATCTTCTTGATTTGTTCCGTCTGTATGGAGTAGAGGTGTAGGTTTGCCTAAAATTGTTCAAGTTATTTGAGATTTTTCAGCACAGTTTGCTCATCCCGCCGACGTACATGACAGTGTAGGAGATCATGAGCTCGTAAGGTGATAATTGCTTTCACGCAGTTGTTAGAAAATCGGACTAGTGTGCCGCTGTTACGGTAGAGCACCACGGTGATACTCCGAAACCGGTAGATTGTACGATGTATGGTCCGCTGCCTTCACTGGAAATCCTTTGGAAATGTATTGATTATTTGCAAAACGCAGTTTCGGGATATATCACTCTTCTAGTAAACATCATTCCTTTTTGGAACTAATACACTCCGATTTCTCAGTTTCATCATTTGCCGTTTTTATCGATCAAATGGAAAATCTGGAGAAGAGAGATTTGTCTTTAGACGACAATTCAATTCGTAACCCCTAAGCTCTGAAGTTGAATCTTAGCAATGTGTTCGAGAGTCACGTGATACTGGCATGCAAAGTAAACATCATTATTCAAGAAGGGGATGTGTATGGATTACAGGGGGGCCCGAGTTTATGCTTTTCAAATCCTGGGCTATTTCGCTGTTTAAATACGTAATAAATAAATGATAAATCCGAAAATGTGTCCTGAATGTAAATGACTAACAGAATAGGTAATAATCTAATATATCAGTTGTTAAAAGGACAAGCCAAATGATAATTTATGAGAAATTACTTAAGTACATACACACAGACAAGAGCAGAGAAAAAGTTGAATAAGTTACTCGATTACTGGAATAAGTAGACAGACAGATACGCAGACAAATTGAAGCAAAATGGTCACGTGGATAGAGGTATAATTAAATATAAGCCAATAAATAAATTACTTTTCAAATTATTCAGCTGACACTGCGCCTCCTGGTGCTCAGTTTGAAAAAAAAAATGGAACATCTGCTGACATGTGTGTCTATTCATGAACAGCCTGAGGAAAAACTGAATGTGGCATGTACTGTCAGTTCCAGGTAGGCGTTATTCGTTTACCTCTTCATGCAAAATATGGTATTACTTGTGTTTAGTGGTCCTGCTGTAAAATATTCAATATGCATTATAATAAGACATCACTGAGACAAAGCGGACCAGGCGGTAATAAAAAACAATATCATAGAAATCATATAAATATAATAAATCATAGAAGACCAACGTAAATGCAGATAATGCTGTTTGAAAAATCTACAATCTGGCACATTAAAGTATCTAGAAGACTTTTAACGTAATCTGAATATTTACACACACTTCATCAATTGTCAAACTTCATTCACCAATTTAATATTTAGATTTCATGCTCATAAAAGTAACCAGACCATAATGTGAATTCAAGGCTAATCGAATTTAATTTCTAATTCTTAAGAATTATATCATCAATGATCTGCCATAATGTAATACATTAATCCAGTAAATAATATAATATTAAAAAGATGTTCAACGAGAACAGCTAAATAAACACAACATTTTCTAATAAACAGAAAACGCAGTCATAAACAAGTAGCAAAAAATAACAGAAATATGCTGATATAAAAGAACAATAATAGTCTCTAAATCTGGATTCTTCTCAATATCACTAGAACACTGTAAAAAATCCAGTGATGAATTAGGCCAACATAACAATTTAAATATACATCTGTACAAAGCCACACGAGGAAATACCACTAAATCAGTTTACAGACATTTCAGAAATTAGTAGACTTGGCTATGCCGTTTTCTCAGGTTTTAAAATATTTAGCTGAAAACATATAGAACCCGCAAATAAAATATATTAAGATAATGCTAAGATATTTACGATCTAGATAACAACAGTACTGAAGCACATAAAAGAAAAGCCTGCTGAATTCATATCAAGGCTAAATATGTACGTGACTGCTCCCGGTGAAGAAAACTGAACTAAATGACTTCAGGAACAAGGAAAAATCCTGAAACAGGAAATTGAAAATGATTCAACGCGCAAACATATTTCTGCAAACACTTTGGAAAATGTCCTTTATATTGCTCAAATTCTCATTACGGAACAGATGGAATATTCACCGTTCTGCAGTGTTGTCCAAGCGAATGCTTTAGCTCCACTATCGCAGGCGATATTGCAACCAACTGGAATGTTCACAAGCATACAACTATATAAATTTGCAATATCTCCATACCTCCTAATGAAAACTGCAGGATAAATAAACTTGTGACAGTAGGGTATTTTAATGTCCCAAGTACTGATTGGGACTCCCATAATGTTAAACGTCTAGTTGGTTTGGAGTTTGTAAAACGTGTTCAGAATTCTTTTTTTTTTCTAAATACACATATAGAAGTACAGACTGGAGAGGATGCAGTATTAGATATCCTATTAGGGAAAGAGGTCGGACAGATGATAGAAGTGTGTACAGGGGAATACCTAGTTACCAGTGATCTAAACATCTTTAGTTTCAACGTGATCGTCGATAAAGGAAGATCTGGTCCTCGGATAAAGGCTATCAAAAAAAATGCCAAATTTGAAGAAATGGGAAAGAATCTAAAACACGTGGATTGGGATAGGTTGTCCTCTGGAAAGGATGTTGTTGGTAAGTGTGAGGCCTTCAACGGAGAAATTTTGAGAGTGCAGAGCTTGTAAGGTCCTGTCAGCATTAAAGGCAAAGTGAATAAAAATAAGGAACTTGGTTCTCTCTGGATATTGGAACTCTAGTAAAGAAGATTAGAGAGATGTATGACATGCATAGGAAACGGGGAGAAAAAAAGGTACTTCAGAAGTATAAAAAGTCAAAAAAAAAACACTTAATAAAGAAATCAGAAGTGCTAAAATAAGATTGCTTTGGCAGTCAAGATGAAGGTTATTCCAACGAGATTCTACAGGTATATTAAGAGCAAAAGGATAGTAAGGAATTTTATTGCTCTTCTTGAAGATCAGAGTGGTCGGCTCTATATGGAACCAAAATAAACGGGGAAGATCTTAAATGTTGTTTATTTTTTCCCCTTCTATATAATAATGCAAACAATTAATGATGTCATGGAACATATACAGATAGAACAGGAGGAAGTTCTTGCTGTCGTAAGGCAAATCAGATAAATTCCGAGTACCTGACAGCTTATTCCCTCCGACCTTGAAGGAGAATCGTATTGAAATTGCAGAGGCTCTAGCAGATATATTTAAAATGCAAGTATCTATGTGTGAGGTGTCGGAGGATTGGAGGAGAGCTCATGTTATCACATTGTTGTAAACAAGGTTCTCAAAGTAATCCATGACATTACAGTTCGGTGAATTTGACGTCTGCAGGAGGTAAGTTATTTGAAGGATAATGGCAGATGTCGAGAGTGGTATTGGAGGATTACTCCCCTTCCTGGAGACCTGTGATATTAGTGTGCTACAGGGATCCGTGCCTGGTCCATTGTTATTTGTCATCTATTGCAATGATATGAATGATAATGTGTTGAATTGGTTCATCAAATTTGCTGATGAAAGCAAAGACTGGCGTTGAGGCCGACAGTGGGGAAGGGTTTCAAAGCTTGCAGAGGGATCGTGCCCAGCTGGAGAAAAGGGCTGAACAATGGTAGATAGAGTTTAATGCACACAAGTGTCAGGTTTTGCACTTTGGAAGGTAAAACAAGGTCGAATATACAAGGTAAATGGTAGGGCACTGAAAAGTGCAGTAGAACAGAGGTATCTGGGAGTACAGGTACAACATTCCCTGAAAGTGACGTCACAGGTCGATCAGGTGGTATAAACAGCTTTTGGCACATTTGTCTTTATAAATCGAAGTATTGTGTATAACGGATGAAATGTTATAGTGACATTGTCTCGGGCTTTGGTGAGGCCGAACTTGGAGAATTGTGTGCAGTTTTTGTCAGCGAACTACAGCAAGGATACTAATAAGGCAGAAAGAGTGCACAGAAGGTTAGATATGATGTTGCCGGGACTTGAGAAACTGAGTTACAGAGAAAGTTTGAATAAGTTAGGGCTTCATTCCTCTAGATGGCTGCGAAACTGCAGTAGGTTTTGCAGAATAATTTTTCGTTGTTGATATTTTTTGGCAGTATGTTCCCCGCCAGTTGACTGATCTCAGCTTTTTCAGTATTTTAGAAATACCATGTAAAAACATTTTGTTTTTTTTATGCTATCCATAGTGCGGACGCAAGTGCCTTTGTATGGTTAAAGTGCGCTCAGAACAAGTTGCTTCTCCTACAATCTGGATATGAAGCAGTGTCCCCTTTATGGTAACCGAAAAAAGGACGGAATAGCCCGGACCCATGCGTGTGCCCTGGTTGAATCTTTTATTTGATTCCCATTCTCTAGCCATTTATCTCTTCCATAATTTATCATCCAAGCTCTTTATTTCCTGTTCCCCTCCCTGTGTCACCTATAACCTTGCATTTCTCCCACGCTTTCCCTAACCTTACAACTCAATTCCACATTTTATTATTCTATGTTTATTCCAGTTCTGCTGAAAGTTCTCGGACCGAATAGTCAAATGTACTCATTTCCAAAAATGAAGCCTGGATCCAAATTCATTTTCGTTTTAAACAGATGTCAATGAAATCCTTAACTTTGCCCATGGACCGTACAGTACATAACATCGTTTGATAGCCACAGATTAAACGTCTATCTCTTCGAATTCTCATAATTTCGAACGGACTATGTTGCTTATGCGGTTTTCAATGAAGACATTGGAAAGAGTATAGAGGAGATTTACAAGGATGCCGTCTGGTTTACACACTATGGATTATGATCAGAGATTAAGGGTGCTAGGGCTTTACTCTTTGGAGAGAAGGAGGAAGAGAGGAGACATAATAGAGGTGTACAAAATAATAAGACGAACAGACAGAGTGGAGAGCCAGCGACTATTCCCCATGGCACCACTGAGCAGTACAAGAGTACATGGCTTTATGGCAAGGGGAGGGAGGTTCAAATGGAATATTAGAGGAAGGCTTTTCATTCAGAGAGTGGCTGATGCGTGGAATACACTGCCTGAGTCAGTGCTGGAGGCAGTTACTCTACTGAATTTTAAGAGAGTAATAGACAGGTATATGGAGGAATTTAATTTGGGGGGTTACATGGGAGGAAGGGTTTGAGGCTCGGCAGTATATTGTTAGCCGAAGGGCAAGTAATGTGCTGTACTATTCTATGTTCTATGTTCCAAGACAGTGAACGACCGGATGTCACGTTGGTATAAACGTTTGTTTTGAGGATACGTAGATTCTTGCTCCCATTCTTTTTCTGCTGGCAATGGTGCAGTCTCTTTTAAATAAAGTCCAAAATTTCACAGTTTTATCTTCAGGAGGGATGTCGTGATGTGTTGTCTTTTTTTTTTTGGTTTGTTGATTTTTCGAAGACTTGGTCATGCTCCTCCATTGCAGAAAATGCGATACCTCTCAATATCTTCACGATTCAGCACCTAGATAGCACTGTTGTATCGATTGCTGCATAGCTAGTAGGTATCTTGTGGCCGTCACATGATCATGAAGTAATTGAGTTTCTGATGAGCGTGATGCAATGGTCTTGTGATTGTGGAGTGATGTATTTTACCGCCAGTTTGAGGTCACATATTGTAATTTTCCCGCCAATGAGAGGTCATGTGATGTCCTGTTTTTTACAAGTATAAAACCGGGAAAGCCTGCTGTGAACGCAGGAGTTCCATGTTTTCCTTGGGACGTCGTTTAAGCCAGATGTTACGCCGTTATGCTGCGTATTTGGATTCAGGGCGCAGTTTTGTTTGAAAGTGGAGTTTTGATTCTTACTGAAAAGTACATTTTCGTTGTGCTGGCAGTTTTGAAAAATCTCTGCCAGTTATGTTTGATGTATAATTTATAACATTGATCATTACAGAAAATATTATAATTACCCGAGTTAATATAGTTTAAGAATATTTTCGACCACGTGCTAAGATACATTGAGATGTAAAATAATTATTGTTTAGTTATAGGTATTTCTACCAATGTCAGCATGGATGCAACCTTTTATCCTCATATATGCACCTCTCCCTGAGGCTTCCTCCTTCGCTCGAACGTTCTGTCCCATATTTAGTTATGCCTTGAGATGCCCGTAGAATCATTCTTTAACCATATTTAGTGATGCTTAGCACTTTTAGAGTTTAATGACTATTGTTTCACCGGTTGCCGAGTAGAGTTTCTTTCTGACTGCTCAATAACATAAGGTACCTACAAAATAATTGATAATAAGCTAATTATTCCCCTTAAACCATTCCCCCATCTACCTATCACTCTACCTGTTTACTTTTTCCTTCATCACTTTGGACACGCGCTAGACTGATTCGTTACGGATTCGACCAAGACTGAAGCTGTGTAACATTGCCACAGCCAAGACTGTGAGTGCACTAATCACATTCCTAAGATTTTGAAGCTACACCTGGAGGTTGGTGAAGGAGTACCGCAAAGTAAGCCACCCTTTGAATCAACCTTTCTGCGTTTACCCTGCTTGGGGAAGAAAGGGAGGACGACAACAGTAGAATATGACTAAGTTCATCATAACTATTCTTAGTAGCAGGATGGGATCAAAATAGAGAAAGAAAACCTTCTGGATGCTGAGGGAACAATTGCCTATGGTCTGCAGTACCTGTGTTTGTCTTGGCAGACTCAAAATCGCTGAATGTATTGCTTGCGGACGACAGTCGTCTGGTTTTAGGGGTGTTCCAATTCAGGATTGGGCACAGTTTTGAAAATGGTCAAATTCGTCACCTGCACATTACACCCTCTGAGCTAAACCTCCCCACAGACAAATTGGTGCTTCTGTCATTGAATTTGCTTGTAGTGGATAAATTGGATTATTATCAGTTTGGTGACTAGCTCCAGATCAGAAGCGAAAACATCCAAATCACCATATCCTGACCACGATGAAATTCGAGTCCACAGTCCATAGTTTGTTGGTAACATTGCTTGAACTACCTGCTGGGAAGCCGGAAATTTGATATGGAGTCGTTGTACTGAAGATCGCATAAAGGGCCGGGAATGACATAGCTGAGATAGGATAGAGCTGTGCATCATTTTCGAGCTTCTTGTTACGGCATTCCACGAGCTTACTGCAACAAGAATGCACTGAATTTTAAATAGTTGCTGATATTGAGCCCTGCAAAGGCGACTATAGCTCAGCGATATGACACTTCTACAGGTACCGTTTGCTCTGCCCTTGTGGAATGGGATATAGCGCGGTTTAATTAGTCGAAACAGTCTGCCATACCGCTACTGCTGAGAGAATGGAATAGACTCGAGTCGTGAAATGCGGTGATACAGAGAGTCGGGGTTTTTATAAATGTAAGTGAGTATTCCTATATGGCTCAGTCTCAGTTATTTTGAAGTCACTTCATGATATTTAAGAATCATGAAGAAACATACCTCAGGGAAAAGGGATCTCTTCTCCATTTTTCAGCTTTTTGTGCGGCCATGTAGCCCTGAGAACGAAGTCAGCATTTTCCGTTTTATCCTTTTATTTTCTCTGCCGTAACAGGGAGAGATTTATTTTGTGATGCGGAGAATGTTTAAAGAGCACTGAATTCCTTTGCAATTGTAATAGCTATTTCGTTTTACAAGGGCAAAGTGGACAATACATTATCATGATATTGGACACCGATGGGTGATTGTCACTAATGAGGGTGAACGTATTCCCATAAAAGCACTGGCTAAATTTTTAAAGTTATACCACTCACAAGGCCGCTCTCTCAACCTGCGCTCGTCTTTGCAGCGGGATGACAACGTGACGAAATGTCGACGTTGTCTTCATTCCACCACGCATCACTTATTATACGACTGCACGTAGGAAGAATGTAATCACTGGCAAAACTGATCTGACGAAATGTTTTATTGTCAATAAATAGATAGATAGATAAGGATGGAGTAAGAAAGGGAGGAGGGGCATTACCGGAAATCAATGTTCATATCATCAGGTTGGAGTCGACCCAGACGGAATTTAAGGTGTTGTTTCTCCAGACCGAGCGTGACTTCATCTTACAGGTGAGGAGGCAATGCATTGACTTATCGGAGAGTGAATGGGACGTGGGATTAAAATTAGCGGCTGTTCGGCGATCCTGATTACTGTGGCGGACAGAGAGTTTGTATTTAGCGAAGCAGTCTGCCGATCTGCGTCGGGTCTCACCAATATGCAGAAGCCAAACACGGAGCTCCGGACATAATATATCACACCAGCAGATTCACAGGTGAAGTGTTGCCTCACTTGGAAGGACTGTCTGGGGACCTGAGTTGTGGTGGTAAGGGAAGACGTGTAAGGGCAGGTGTAGCACTGTAACAGCTTATTTGCTGATGTCAATTTCTGAAGACAGCTTATGTACTGCTGTCAACTGCAACCGAGGCACAGCGACAAATCACTGATACCTCCTGATACCTACCGCTGAAACATGACCCCACTAAGGAACACAAATCCATTTACTCCCACGCCAACACTGACCTTATCAGATCTGGGGATCTCCCTTTCACTGCAAACGACCTCTTAGTTCCCACAGTCCTCACTTCCCGTTTCTAACTCCTAACTAAGATTCATGAACAGGCCTGTCCATGAAGACCCATTGTCTCTGCTTGTTCCGACCCTAACGCACTTATTTCTACATATCTCAACACTCTTTTATTTCCCCATGTTCAATTTCCTTCCCACCTATGTTCGCGTCTCTTCTCATGCTCTGGATTGTTTCAATGATTTCAAGATTCTCTGAAAACCATTGTCTAGTTTACATGATAGATGTCCAGTCCTTACATACCTCCATTTCTCACCAGGAACTCCACAGACCGCTCTGTTTCTTTTTGGATTCCAGACGCATCCAGTTCACGACTAACACTACTCTCCTCCGTCAAGCGTAATTTGTCCTTATTTTTAATAGTTTTCCTTTGGCTCCTCCTACTTCATTCAAAATAATCCTGTAATTATGGGCACCCGTATGGGAGTCTGCATAGGCTGCCATTTTGTTGGCTATGTGTGGCAGTTCATGTTCCAAGCATATAATGGTATCCGTCCCCCACATTTCCTTTGCTACCTCGACGACGGTATTGGTGCTGTTTCGTGCACCCATGCTGACCTCGCAGACTTCATCAACTTTGTCACCAATCCACCCTGCCCTCAAATTTACTTGGTCCATTTAGAACACCTCCTTCCACTTCCCTGATCTCTCTCTGTCTCTATGTCTGGAGACAGCTTATCTACTGATGTCTACTATAAGCCCAAGGACTCAAAAAGCAACTTGACAACTTCGCTTCCCACCCTGTTACTTGCAATAATGCCATCCTCTTATCCGAATCCATTCGTCTCTGCCGCATATGCTCTCAGAATGCGACACTTCCTTCCAAGACGAAGGAGGTTTTCTTATTTTGTTAAAGAAAGGTCCTTCCGTTCTCCCATCATCTATTATGCCCTCAATGGCATCTCACCCTTTTCACGCACATCTGCTCTCACCACATTCTCCGTCCATCCCACCAGTGATAGGGTTCCTCTTTTTCCGCAAACAAAACCAAACAGCCTCCATGTCCAACGTATGATTCTCCGCAACCTCCGCCATCTTCAACGTGATCCCACCACCAAGCACATGTTCCCCTCACCCCAGCATTCTGCTTTCCGCAAGTATCTCTCCCGATGCGAGTCCCTTGTCCATTCGCCCACCTCCATCTTTTCCACACCGATCGCCCTCCTGGCATTAATCGTTGTAAGCGGTACAACTGCTGCACCTGCCCTAACAATTCGCCCCTCACTACCATTCAGAGCCCAATACAGCCCTTCCAGGCGAGGCGCTACTTCACTGTGAATCTGCTGGTTTGAAATTCTGTGTCCGATGTTCCCATGTGACGTTCTATATATTGGTGAGACCCGACGCTGATTGGCAGATCGCTTCACTGAACACCTACGCTCTGTCGGCGAGAGTGCACAGGATCACCCCTCTCCATTCCCTTTTGCGATATGAGAATCCATAGCCACTTTCTACTGTCGACATGAAGCCACACTCAGTTTGGAGGAACAACACCTTATATTCTGTCTGTGTAGCCTCCAACCTGACGGCATGAACATAGAATTCTCTAAAGACAGTTAATGACCCTCTTCCACATCTGACCCGATTGCTATTCATTAATCAATCGATCAAGCAATCAATCAATCAATCAATCAATTAATTAATTTACCCATTCACCCATTCATACATTCATTCATTCATTTACTTATCCATTTATCTCTTTGATTGTTTGTCTGGTTATCTATTTATTTATCCATTTATCTATACGTTTATTTATCTATCTATCTATTTATCTATTTATCTGCTTGATTGCTTGCTTGCTTATCCTCCCATGCCTCCCCTCTTTCCCTCTCAAAGTAACCACGTGTCTGTGCTCCATCTTCCTCTGGTGCTCCCTTCCGCCTCTTTTTTTTCATTCAGTTCGTTCCGTTTCATGATACTCGCACTTCTCCAGCCTTGTAACATTTTTGCCAATCAACTTACCAGGTCTTGGTTTCATCCCAACCTAGCATGTCTTCTCCTATCAATTCGGGTCTCTCCCTCCTCCTCCCACTTACAGATCTCTTACTCTTTCTTTATCCCGTTAGTCATGACGAAGGGTCTCGAACCTATACCTCGAAATTAATTCTTCCTATAGATCGTGCCTGTCCTGCTGCGTTCCATCAGCATTGTCTTTGTGTTTTCCATACATCAGTAGTCAGCACTGAGGTGAAGTTGAAGATTGTAATTTCAATTACAAACAGAATGATAAGACGGGATATGCCGACTTTCTAAAATAGGATCTGCTATAACTCTTGATAGATGCGTCTACTCTTCTGACACAATATGCAACTGGAATGTAAGAGAGAAACGGGAAAAGGGAGAATCCATTCCGATAAATCAATGCCTCGAACAAAGCAGAAGCCTCTCGGATTCTAACGATTTTTTAACTGCTTCTTACGAATTCAAATCATATTATTTTCGAAGAACTTCGAGAACAGGGCTATTTGATCACGGAGCTGTTCGGTGATTTGAGTAGAATCACTGGTGGTGGCAGAGAAGCCGTCCGTGGTGTCGAAGGGTTTGGCATTCCTTTCTGAGAAGAAGCTGGCGTGTATATCCGGGAAGTGGTCTGTTAGTGGCCGACAGTAAACTGAAGGAACCGGCTTGGGTTCCGAGGAGTTGCCTGCCTGTAGATGGTATTTCTGCATGCTACCCGAAAGCAGCAAATCTAGCAGATTACGATCACCTGCAGCATAATCTTGCGAGATACTCTGGGACATTTCAGATACAATTCTAGTTCTCTTTCATTTATAACTCAGTTGGATAGTGAAAACAGCAGTTCACGCAGGCGTGTCAAGCGTGTCTGATGTGCGCTGAGAATATATCACCTCTGTTGACACAGTCGTAGCAAAGGCGACGCCTCAGGCAAATGTTGTTTTTACATTCGCGAATAGCATTGCACATGGCATGGATGGCCTTCGGAAATACAAATCAGTAACTCTCACTTCAATAGAGGGGAGCTATCGGAGGAGATTTGTCCTGACAGGTTTTATGAGTATGTGAAGAACATTAAAGACTGCCAGCTTGTATTTGGGATTGGAACATCAAGCCCTACTGGCTGATTGAATTCCTTGAGTAAGTGGCAAAGTACAAAGATTGTAATTTGTTTAAGACAGAAATATTGATGCGGTGCAATTGTATTTTAGTAAAATTGTGTTGTCCTTAAGGCATTTATTTAACCATACTAATTTTCCGCTTTAAATAATTTGATGTAACTCTTTGCTAGTTAAAGTTAAAGATTAATAACCACGTTACAGTTGACCGAAAGATAAAATTCATTGTCTATACGGCGGCATACGGTGACGTCACCTTCGTTTTCACCGCGTCCTGTGGTTAACTTCCTGTCGGAAAAGGAGAAAAGGGCGGGTTGCGCGCCTGGAGTATGAACGTGAAAATCTCCATGTCTACCCTTAAAGAAACATTGCAGAAGCAGCACCGTGAGTTCATATGGCAGTAGACATTTTGAAGTAAAAATATTAACGCGGATTTTGCTAAAGGAAATTGCGGTTGATAAGTTTAATTGAAAGCATTGCAGGCAAAATTCTGCTGCAGTCTACCTAAATCCGCTGATGGTCAATATACTGCATAAATGCTTAAAGAGATTCTCTTTATATTTCGTATCTTTGATGAGCTCCTTTCTAATAAAGTTTGCTATAGTTTTCATTTTACAAGCATTTATGATGCAAACGTTGTCTAATGCACGTAGCACACACATCATATGACTGTATCATTTTATCAACAGTATTCAGCATAAGATGTTAATGTGGAAGAGTGAACGGTAAATGGTTAACCTTACTACGACTTTGTCTTCATTAGCTTCTGTTTAACTTGGATTTTAGTCAGAGTTTCGACACCCTGCTAGAGAATATTACAGTGAAAAGACGGAATCATTAGATGTTCGACAACTGGCATGATGGTTTCACGATCAAGCACCAAGTCGTTTGCATCCAGCTACAAGAACAGTTGGACTTCGGCCAGTGTGGCGGCACTCGCAAGAGCTTAAGCAGAAGCAGCCAAGGTGCGAGCGTCATACGCTAACCAAGAGGAGAAACTGAAAATGTAAATGGCCGCTAGAGGTGTGGAGCATATAACAAAAGACGCACAAATCCAGATTGAAACAATTTCCAGAGAAGCGGAAGAACATTTGGAAAAGGCAAGGATAGATGCAGAGTCAGAATTGCTGACGTGAAGCTGATGCAGCCGTTCTAGATGAAACAGGAAAATCTATATCAGAATGGGCTAAATTGGAACGCAGCGGTGAACACGTCCAATCTCAAATTTACCTAGAGTTCCATTCTCCCTCTCCATACCTGCCTGTTGGTGTCCCAGACCATGCAAAATCACAGGGAAACTTTGTTGCATCGCGCCCAACTGCGGAGGAGAACTCACAATCGTAACCTTGCTAAAAACTCAGCTATGAAAGGACTGACTACAAATACTTCCCTACACCAAACCTACGAGAACGGGCGAGATCAGAGAGAAAGTCTGAAGTCAGAATATCAAATCCAAGCATGGACGTACACGGTCAGTCATATGTCATCCAACATATTCCTCCAGCTAGAATGCCACCTGCAGCAAAACCCTGGACGCAGTATTTAGCGCGAAGAGTCCAAGTCGATTCAGGACTGTACCAGTTTGATGACAAGCCTGAAAATTACCGTGCGTGGTACGACTCATTCACCAGTTAAGCCGGCGGAGGTCAGCTCACAATAACCCAAGAGATGGACCTTATGACGAAGGGACTGGGAAAGGAATCAACAGAACAGGTGAAACGCATACACTCAGAGTACGTCACAAACCCTAATCCAGCCTTTCACAAAGCATGGGAGAGACTTTGGGGCTGCTAGTCGACTCCGAAATTATTGAGTGGAAGCTATCTCAATGGCTGGACAATCTTCTTAGAGCTAAAGCCACCAGCCACACTAAATTAAGAAAACTCGAAGATTTACTCTTGAACATCGACGGTGCTAAAGAAGTCGGCTATTTAACAGGACTGCCTTATTTGGATATTTCACGTAGAATTGGTCCAATTGTGGACAAACTTCCATTTGGGCTTCAGAAAAGGTGAGTGTCTATTGCATCAAGGAAGAAGAAAGAGAACATGTTCGATTCACACCCTTTGAGTATTTTAGGTTTGTATGAAATGGGGCGAAGAAGCGAAACGATACAAGCTTCATAAATCAAGGTAGCACCACAGCTCACATGAAACCAGTCAAATCTGTTTTGAACAGCTTTGACATCAATTAATCCGTCTCAGTGTGCAAAACCAAAGTTTCCACAACTAACGATGACCCTAGATAGAATTGTCCATTGAACAACAAACCACACCTCTTCAAAATGCAAAAGGATTAGAAACGAACCCTTTGACGAAAGAAAGGACCTTCTCAGTTAAAAACGAATATGCTTTATGTGCTGCTCATCGACTGCCCACATCGATAAAGAGTGTACGTTCCCTGTAAATCGTTTACCTTAGACCTTTCTCTGTCATCGCAGAAACATATATCAGGAAGGCAGAAGGCTTCCAGCTCGAGTCTATCGATGGTAGAATTATCATCTATCAACCTCCAATCTTAGAGTGCAATGAGATATTGAATAACCGATCAGAGATTGCAACGCCAAGCGCAATTCTACACCATCCCCATCTCCACCACATTGCCAAGCATATCCGAGAACTGGATCGAGAAGCAGAAATATTCCTGCAACTCGGAAGAGAAGTACTTAGGGTGCACAAATTCATGCAGCAGATCAATGGAACACACAACACACGCTTCGCCCAAGGTCTGGATCTGCGCTGGGTGTTGATGGGGAGGTGTGCCTTGGCAACGTACAGAAACCAACAGTTAATACGTTCAGCACTGCCGTGCTAGACCTGGCATGGGCAAACTACGGCCCGGGGGCCATATGCGGCCCGTTAAGCTTTTTAATCCGGCCCGCAGAACTTGTTGAAATTATATTAATAAACCTTGTTAACGTTTTCCCCCGCAATTCTGGCGTTTTCCCAATAGATGACGCACTCTATATATATTGACCTTTGTTGAGGTGCAGCGTATTACTCCACATTTGCGCTTTGCTCTTTGTTCGGCTCGACCTATTTGTGGGAACAGGCGTTCAGCGTCATGAACATCAACAAAGCCAGCCACAGATCCAAATTAACTGACCAACATCTCAGGTCCATCCTGAGAATCGCCACAACATAACGAAATCCAGACTTTGATGCGCTGGCTAAAAAGGGAGACCAACAACACTGTCCCCACTGAAATGAAAAATAAGTTTCTTCGTTGTGTTATGTAAAAAATGCATTTGAAAATATTTTTTTCAATAAGCCTTACATGTTACATGTCATTTCTGTTAAGTGATGGACATGAACAGGTGCAGGTGCACGTACATTTTCAAAATAAAAAATGCGCTCCTGATCAAATAACGCACTCCACATACAGGCGCGCTGTCACTGTTCTGTCATTGGGCTGGTCGTTGTTGAGTATTGGCACAGGGGACCATTGAATAAGAAGGACAAGTAGACCTGCATCTCCTACCGTTTTTGAAATAAAGACAATCAGGAGGAGAGTGATGATGATAATATCTTGAAGGATAACAGAATTTTCAGTGCTTTAAAATAATAACTGTTACTATTACAAAAAGTTGTATTTTATTCATTTAATTTTCAGTGTTTTAAAAGTCATTTCAATAAATAGCTAAATGCCATGGGACTTCAAAGACAGATATTTTGTTATAATGCATTTGTTCATTTTCAATTGAACTTAAAGCACATGTTTTCTACATATCCCATGATATTTTATTTTCTCTTATGAGGTGTATTACCAAAACACTCCGTCCATCTGCTCTTGGTCCAGCCCCCCTGTCAAATTTTAGAACCCTTTGTGGCCCACAAGTCAAAAAGTTTGCCCACCCCTGTGCTAGACAGTGGCCGCCATTCAATCTTTCAGCCCTGCACTGCCGTGAAGTGTATGAAGGATGCACAACAAAAGCACAACCATAGTAAATTAACTGAGAAGTCACTGAGGCAGTCAGTCTCCGCTCAAACTGAGCACACCAATAAACTTGTTCCATTATGGAATATGCCATCTTCTAAAAAAATACTGGTCACAATGGTCTTTAAAGACGAAGCAAATAACAGATCGCCCCACTACCGTTCAGCAAATCCAGCCAGCCCTAGCAGAAAAACCACGAACAGGCTTCGTTGGAGGCCATCCCACCATCTGAAGGTGCTCAAGTGATCAGAGACATAGATCTAGTTGGAGAAACAATACCCACGCAGAAGAGTTTCGGTCACCATTCGGAGATCAGGACCAACACATTCACGTTCTTCGTGCCGACGACAATCAAACCGTTCCTCCGTCGTGGATATTTTTTCTCCAATGTCAACAGTGTTTTCGATTCTCTCTGTCTACTAACGCCGGTAACGGTCCAGGGAAGAGCCCACCTCCGAGCTCTCCGAATGGGATACTCCACTAACAGAAGACAGGCTAAGCAGATAGGAAGCTTGGAGAGTTTCTGTTCGAGACCTAAGACAGCATCATGTCCCACATAGTGTTACCCGCTCTTGGAAACCAGCCAAAGGAATATAACGCACACACGATGAAAAGTAGATTGGTCACGACAAGGAGGAACGAGCACAATACTTTGACAACCTGTTGTCCAGTTAAAAGTAAATTGGTGAAATGGCCCATACTTTACTGATTGGAAAAGAAGACACAGGGACACGCTCACTGGCAGATCCTTTGAACTGTGATGGTGATGCTATCAATGTCAGTAGCCAAAATCAATTGGGCCAGCAGATTACTACGCAATGCAAGCATGGAAGTGACCTTTATGTTGTTAGTAGTCCCATCCACACGGATCGGGAAGTACAACATGGAGACAATGAACTGTGTACAATGCGCATCAATGGCAAAAGATCGTCTTCAGCAAATGCTTGTATCTGCCAAAGTGAAGATGCCATTTATTCACTGGGTGGGAAACACGTCGGGATACAGCTTCCTGTGTTGTCATTATTGTGTGATCTGTGATAATGTATGTGTAGAAACGAATCAGCTGGAGAGTGCAGTGTCTTTTGCTATTGGCGTTAACTTTAATGGAACTATCTATCCACTGGCGGGGTAAAGAATGAACTGGATATTTTTTTTAAACAAACTCTCAAGGTCCGGACCGGGAGGTCCGCTTTTCGGTTGCCTATGCGGTTCAACGATCCTTATTCCGTGATTTCCTGTTTCTCTGATACCATTGGGTGCCTTAATTGAGCACTCTGATTCTCTTTTTGGGCTAGCTCCATAAATAGCGTCGGGATACAGTTTCAGGCTGATTGACTGTTCCCTTCTTTCCTCTTTCCAGCTGAAGACTTGCCTGCAACCTACGTCTGAAGCCTAGCTTATCCAGGAGTACATCGCTCATCCCAGGAGATCTTCACCCAGTTCAGGAACACCTCGCCCAGCCCGCGGCTGAAGATTCCTCGTCCTGTGCTGGATCGCCCCATCAGAATACTCGGCAGTTTACCACGGCAAGCATCCCGGACCTGCGTCCTAGAAACGGTACCTGCCCTGCGAAAGAATTCCGGCCGGCATCTTATTAATAGTCGCGGTCCTGCGCTCCTATTAGGAGTCCCAACTCCGTACCCAAGAGCCTGACCAAGCCCACTCCAAGATCTGAGCTAAATCTGTCTCAAGCGGTTTAAAGTAATTAATTGAAGAGAGATCAATTGATGCTTTGTAATTGTAATTTAGAAAGGGTGTGTTGCCCTTAAGGCATTTCTCTAACTTTAAAAAATTTCCGCTTTAAATAATGTTGTTATAACTATTTTCAGTTTACAATTAAAGGTCTTTTGGAAGAGGACAGCGAGGCTTGAGAGGAAGTGCGGCGGCGGCCATTTTCAAATTGTCCAATTGCTTCTCAGATCGGAGTTCTGAGAGGCGAGACTGCGCAGGCGCGTGAAGGAGGCCCGGGAAGGAGGCAAGATATATAAAGAACGCCGCCTTAAGAAGCGGGCAGCTTCGTTTGCGGGCAGCGGAGTGCGCCGGGAGCAGAGTGTCGGGCTTGGGCTCAGAGGGCTTAGGCGGGAGAGGGCACAGTAGGCTTATCTTTTAGTTCTTGTGTTTTCACTTATTTGGGAGGTATGAGTGTGAGGGCAGCTTGTTGTTCTCGGTGTCGGATGTGGGAGATCCTGGAGTCTCCGAGCCTCCCGGACGTCCACATCTGCGCCAGGTGCGCCGATCTACAGCTCCTGAGGGACCGAGTTAGGGAACTGGAGCTGCAGCTCGATGACCTTCGCCTGGTCAGGGAGAGTGAGGAGGTGATAGAGAGGAGATACAGGCAGGTGGTCACTCCGGGACCACGGGAAGCAGATAGGTGGGTTACAGTCAGGAAGGGGAAGAAGCAGGTACTAGAGAGTACCCCCGTGGTTGTAACCCTTGACAATAAGTACTCATGTTTGAGTACTGTAGGGGAGGGACAGCCTACCTGGTGGGACTGACAGTGGCCGAGCCTCCGGCACAGAGGACGGCCCTGTAGCTCAGAAGGGTAGGGTTAGAAGAAAGAGGTCCATAGTAATAGGGGACTCAATAGTCAGGGGCTCAGACAGGCGTTTCTGAGGAGGTGACCGGGAGTCCCGGATGGTAATTTGCCTCCCTTGTGCCAGGGTTCGGGACGTTTCTGATCGCGTCCAAAATATCCTGAAGCGGGAGGGTGAAGAGCCAGAGGTCGTGGTACATGTAGGTACCAATGACATAGGAAGGAAAGGGGAAGAGGTCCTGAAACGAGAGTATAGGGAGTTAGGAAGGCTGTTAAGAAGAAGGACCGCAAAGGTAGTTATCTCGGGATTATTGCCTGTGCCACGCGACAGTGAGAGTAGGAATAGAATTAGGTGGAGGATGAATGCGTGGCGGTGGGATTGGAGCAGGGGGCAGGGATTCAAGTTTCTGGATCATTGGGACCTCTTCTGGGGCAGTGTGACCTGTTCAAGAAGGACGGGTTGCACTTGAATCGTGGGGGGACCAATATCCTAGCGGGGAGGTTTGCTAGGGCTACAGGGCGGACTTTAAACTAGTAAGATGGGAGGGCGGGAGACTATTTGAGGAGACTATGGGAGAGGAGGTTAGTTCACCAGTGGAGCAAGTAAATAGACAGTGTGTGAGGGAGGAAAGGCAGGTGATGGAGAAGGGATGCGGTCAGCCCGAAGATGTAGGGGAGAAGAAAGAAAAGGATAATAAATTTGAATGCATTGTTAGGGATGGAAAGAGAGGAGGAGACGGAGAGTATCTTAAATGTATCTATTTTAATGCTAGGAGCATTGTAAGAATGGATGACCTTAAATCGTGGATTGATACCTGGAATTATGATGTTGTAGCTATTAGTGAAATATGGTTGCAGGAAGGTTGTGTTTGGCAACTAAATATTCCTGGATTTAGTTGCTTCAGGTGTGATAGAGTAGGGGGGGCCAGAGGAGGAGGTATTGCATTGCTTGTCCGAGAAAATCTTATGGCGGTGCTTTGGAAGGATAGATAAGTGAGCTCCTCTAGGGAGGCCATTTGGGTGGAATTGCAGAATGGGAAAGGTGCAGTAACACTGATAGGAGTGTATTATAGGCCAGCTAATGGGGCGCGTGAGTTGGAAGAGCAAATGTGTAAGGAGAAAGCAGATATTTGTAGTAAACACAAGGTGGTGATTGTGGGAGATTTTTATTTTCCACACGTAGACTGGGAAGCTCATTCTGTAAAAGGGCTGGATGGTTTAGAGTTTGTGAAATGTGTGCAGTATAGTTTTTTGCAACAATACATAGAATTACCGACTAGAGATGGGGCAGTGTTGGATCTCCTGTGAGGGAATGCGATAGGTCAGCTGACAGATGTATGTGTTGGGGAGCATTTCGGGTCCAGTGATCACAATAGCGTTAGCTTCAATATAATTATGGGGAAGGACAGGACTGGACCTAGAGTTTGATTGGAGAAAGGCTAATTTTGAGGGGATGCGAAGGGATTTAGAGAGAGTGGATTGGGTCAAGTTGTTTTATGGGAAGGATGTAATAGAGAAATGGAGGTCATTTAAGGGTGAAATTATGAGGGTGCAGAATCTTTATGTTCCTGTTAGGGTGAAAGGAAAGTTGAAAGGTTTGAGAGCACCATGGTTTTCAAGGGATATTAGAAATTTGGTTCAGAAAAAGATGGATGTCTACAATAGCTATAGGCAGCATGGAGTAAAGGAATTGCTCGAGGAATATAAAGAATGTAAAAGGAATCTTAAGAAAGAGATTAGAAAAGCTAAACGAAGATACGAGGTTGGTTTGGCAAATAAGGTGAAAGTAAATCCGGAAGGTTTCTACAGTTATATTAAAAGCAAGAGGATAGTGAGGGATAAAATTGGCCCCTTAGAGAATCAGAGTGGTCAGCTATGTGTGGAACCGAAGGAGATGGGGGAGATTTTGAATGATTTCTTCTCTTCGGTATTCACTAAGGAGAAGGATATTGAATTGTCTCAGGTGTGGGAAAGAAGTAAGGAAGTTATGGAACCTATGACAATTAAAGAGGTGGAGGTACTGGCGTTTTTAAGAAATTTAAAAGTGGATAAATCTCCGGGTCCTGACAGGATATTACCCAGGACCTTGAGGGAAGTTTGTGTAGAAATAGCAGGAGCTCTGACGGAGATTTTTAATATGTCATTAGATTGTGCCGGAGGATTGGCGTATTGCTCATGTGGTTCCATTGTTTAAAAAGGGTTCTAGAACGAAGCCTAGCAATTATAGACCTGTCAGTTTTACATCAGTGGTGCGTAAATTAATGGAAAGTATACTTAGAGATAGTATTTATAATTATCTGGATAGACGAAATCTGATTAGAAGTAGCCAGCATGGATTTGTGCGTGGAAGGTCATGTTTGACAAACCTTATTGAATTTTTTGAAGAAGTTACTAGGAATGTTGACGAGGGTAAGGCAGTGGATGTAGTCCATATGGACTTCAGCAAAGCCTTTGACAAAGTTCCACATGGAAGGTTAGTTAAGAAGGTTCAGTCGTTAGGTATTAATGCTGGAGTAATAAAATGGATTCAACAGTGGCTAGATAGGAGATGCCAGTGAGTAGTGGTGGATAATTGTTTATTGGGGTGGAGGCCGGTGGCTATCGGGGTGCCTCAGGGATCTGTTTTGGGCCCAATGTTGTTTGTAATATACATAAATGATCTGGATAATGGGGTGGTCAATTGGATTAGTAAGTATGCCGATGATACTAAGGTAGGAGGTTTTGTGGATAATGAGGTAGATTTTCAGAGCTTGCAGGGAGATTTATGCCGGTTAGAAGAATGGGCTGAACGTTGGCAGATGGAGTTTAATGCTGAGAAGTGTGAGGTTCTACAGTTTGACAGGAATAATCCAAATAGAACATACAGAGTAAATGTTAGGGCATTGAGGAATGCAGAGGGACAGAGAGATCTAGGAATAACTGTGCATAGTTCCCTGAAAGTGGAGTATCATGTAGATAGGGTGGTGAAGAGGGCTTTTGGAACGCTGGCCTTTATAAATCAAAGCATTGAGTGCAGAAGTTGGGATGTAATGCTAAAGTGGTACAAGGCATTGGTAAGGCCAAATTTGGAATATTGTGTGCAGTTCTGGTCACCGAATTATACGAAAGATATCAATAAATTAGAGAGAGTGCAGATACGATTTACTAGGATGTTACCTGGGTTTCAGCAATTAAGTTACAGAGAAAGGTTGAACAAGTTATGTCTCTATTCATTGGAGAGCAGAATGTTGAGGGGGGATTTGATCGAGGTATTTAAAATTTTGAGAGGGATAGATAGAGTTGACGTGAACAGGCTGTTTCCATTGAGAGTAGGGGAGATTCAAACTAGAGGACATAATTTGAGATTTAGGGGGCAGAAGTTTAAGGGAAACACGAGGGGGTATTTCTTTACCCAAAGAGTGATAGCTGTGTGGAATGAGCTTCCTGTAGAAGTAGTAGAGGCCAGTTCAGTTGTGCCATTTAAGGGAAAATTGGATAGATATATGGACAGGAAAGGAGTGGAGGGTTATGGGCTGAGTGCGGGTAGGTGGGACTAGGAGAGATTAAGGGTTCGGCACGGACTAGGAGGGCCAAGATGGCCTGTTTCCGTGTTGTGATTGTTATATGGTTATATGGTTAATAACCACGTTACAGTCTTACAAACTGCAAAATTAATATGCTATGGTGCATCGCACCCCAGGTGATTACGTCACTTCCGGTACGAAGATATTTATTAAATATCCTCATGTACGCAGATTTGCTGAGAATTGCCGTCAACTTCTTAAATTGTTCTCATTGCCGCACTGCTGAAGACGCCATCTGAAGAGCTCCAGTGGGAGTTTTTGTATCATTCGACACCCTGCCTGTTGCACTGTGGTTGTCATTGCGCAGAGATACAAGGCAGAGTCAGAGACAAGGACACCGGAGATGTCTAAATGTAACGTCTTATTTGTTCTCTGATAAACAGCCGAAAAGCGCTTTGAAGCTTGTGCTGACTGTTCTATGGAGCCGCTGCTGCAAATCCTCAGAATATATCTCGAAGCTTCTGCGGGAGATTGGTAATACCACAAAGCATTGTTACCATCATAAGCATCAGGGTAACTGCAGGACAGTGTTAAATTTCGTCCTTCTTCAACCATTAACACACGCGGATACTGGGACATTGCATCAACAACAAAGGCTCCTGCAGCAGATCAAAAATACAATTATTCATCTGCTTGTGAATCAATCCCAAAACCAGCGTTGAAACAGAGACTCACCGGGAACAGCCAGGATAATTATTAGCAACGACAAAACACAGAATATTATTACAGAATTAGTAGCAGAGCGTAATGTGGAGAAATGCATCATGCTGCTGCCTCCAATGCACAGACTATTTTCCTGCATCAGAAGAATGTTATATTATCCAAGAAAGAAATAAGCGTTTCCGTTGTGTATGATTGGCTGGTATCTCGGAGCCAATATTATTTGAGTGCACCCATGGCATTACATGCTGACTTATTCTCACTCTTCTCTCCATCCCACCCCCCCCCCCCCTCTGATTTGCTTTTCAGCCTCATTCTTCCTCCATTGTTTATTCTTTTCCCTATAACTCTGATTTGTTTTTGTCTTTATTATTATTCCTGGTGTGTATTGTGTGTCAGGGAGGGGTAGCACCTCTGGTGGGGAACATGTCGTGTCCTTCGTAGGTGGATTGCAAGCTTTGTTCCCCACCTAACACTCAGCTCTCACCTGTTGTTCCCGTAGCTGTTTGCATGTGATAGCGGCCACACCACGGTGAACGGCTTCACCAAGGTGGCAAAACCAGGTGAGGGTAACCGACCGGTCTCAAACCCTTGTTGAGATAGTGAGTTGTCTATCCCTCAATGTGAAGACTGACTGCGGTGGATTGAGCGGACGAGACCAATGAAATTTCCAACGGTCAACCAGGCGGTCTCTGCAAGTGTAGTGGAACGTGTAGAGCGGTACAAGGGACAACATACGTCCTGCTCAACCAATGCGCCTAGTCTCATCTACACTTATCAGGCCCTTTGTCTTGCCACTGGAATCCAGAAGAAAATCGGGATGAGAGAGTGAGGCTGACGCTGCGCAACCCTCCCTCACGTAAAAACAAATCGTGCGCTAGTCTCGACATTGTCATCAACATAACGGTGTCGAAGTCTTCATCGACGACGACGTTGGACGAACAAAATTAATATTTCTATCAACACTCGAAAATTCTGAAGCAACACCGAATTAGACAGCCAGTATAAAGAAAAATAAGCATCCGAATTTCCGGATCGAGACTTTTCATCCTGACAGAAAGAAGTGAACCAAATGCTAGTATCCGTGGCGATCAGCAGGATCTGTCTCAGTGATAATAGGATTCATGTGAGACGAGAAGGCAGCAATGCCCTGGAGTCTAATCTTGCAGAAGACTATGAGAATCTGAGCGTGGACAGAGAGGATGTAAAACAAGAAATCAAATAGGAAAATATAGGTTTCAAGCAATATAAGGAATTACCAGCGAAAAGAGAGAACTGCGGTTGAGAACACTGATCAGACTGCAGAGTGGTAACTGCAACGCGGAGAAGGAAAGAGACCTGAACAAAAGGGGAAAAAAGGGAATGGAGAAAACCAGAAGCTTAAAATAAACAAACAGAAAAAAAAAACTATACTTAATTCCGTGATCTTCGAGTTTTCTGATCGGAATATTGGTTGTTCTTCCCAAAATATGCAACCAGTTTGCACGTGAAAGCGAAAGAGGCTGCCGATGGAAACACCCTTTTATGGGTCGGAAGTGCAGTTGATACGGTTCTGAACGAGAAGACATCGGTTTCCGCAAGTGGTGCAAAGGGGCTTTAAGAAGCGAAGATCAATCTAGGTCATGTTTCAGTGACGCTTATAACGCTGCATAAAACTGCGGAAAACCTATTACTATAGATGATACAGATGAAATCTGTCTAAACATTTTGGTTATCCCCTCCAGAACCACCAACATTTTAAGTGTTGATTTATACTGAAACGTTGAGTTTCGTATCTCAATTGCTGACTTAATGCACTATTTTCTATTTTCATTTGAATCAGACAGGACATATTCTATTCAACTTAAAGAAATAAAGAAAATTAATACCCTTTTAACATTAGACAATTCTGAAATTAAAAAAAGCTGTGAAGATACATTTACATCAACACAAATGCGATTCAACAGTGCATTCGAGCATTTATAATTTTGATAAGACGTACAGACCACTAAGCTTAAATGTCAGCAAAATACAGAAAAATATAATAAATAATCAATATAGAAATAAAAGATATCCAACGTCAGAGAGTAACTCCATGGAACATACACCACCATGATCAGGGCGGGAGGAATAGCAATGCAGTGATATTTAATATTTCGTCATTTCCGACAAACTTAATATAAAATTACAGAATTTCTTATCTTTTTTTTTTTTTTGTTACATAATTTCATACATTTGCGCCTTGCATCCTGCTCAGTGAATTCATTCTGGTTGCTCTAGTGAGAAAAAGAGAATTTTCAGAATGCATGACATTATAAATGCATATATAGGTTGCTGAAAAATTAAACGCAACGGATATGATGTTTAAATGCGTTATTTGTGAGTTCATCTGAAGGCTAGAGGTATAAATTACGTACATATATATATATATATATATATATATATAGTAGTGTGCGTGTGTGTGTTTACACACACACACATATTTATATAGTCAGATATATATTCTGCAAAACTGGGCACTTTTTTTCAGGAATTGATACGAGTTGATAGGTAAAGAGGAACAGCTGAATCGTGTATACCATAATTATATATATAGTCCAATATTAGCCAAATCTTTTCTTGTTTATTTTGCTATTTCTCTTTCTTTTGTTATTTTAGTGTTCTCATTTCCAGTCAGCAGATTTGAGTTTTTCTTAACAGGAGCCATTGCACTTCTCCATCGTTAAAGTTGAACACTATATTGTGTGTTTGTTTTCAAATATTTCATTCAAAAATATTGCTATAACATTCATTGTTGTTTGGAAAAAATTGTAAATAATTTATATGATGATAAATATTTAGTATGTAGTTTCTATTGTTGTTCCAGAGTCCAGGTATTCTCTTAGCATGACGTCAAAAATGAGGATAAATTTGCTGTAACCAGAATTCTGGCAATAGCATTCTGCAGAGGAATTATTGTAAGGATGTCGAACAGTTGTTGAAATAATTCAATTGTTATGAATCCCTATGGTTCATATTTTCTGTGGACTGCCACTTTAAAATGATCGAGTTTTTATTAAGAGAAAGGGGCGAAGAATGCTCGGAAGATTGATGACATGTTTTATCGGCAGTTTGTTTACATTTTCACAAGGACACAGCCTGCTTGTAAAACTCTTACAGAGAGTGGAGGAGGTTATAGGTTGATAGACAGCTGGTGTCCAACATGTGGTGATAAAGTACCAGGTCCGCTGATACTGAGAGACAGACGGATATACTTTATTGATCGCGGGCAAAATTGGGGTTATTTGCAGTTGCACCAACCAAGAATAGAAACGAAATATAGCAAAATTAAAAAAAAGAATTAAATAATAACAGGAAAATAATGCCAAGTAGAAACAAGCCCAGGACCAGCCTATTGGCTCAGAGAGTCTGAAGACGAGGGGGGTGTTGTAACGTTTGATGGCTGCAGGCAGGAATAACATCCAGTGACGCTCTGTGTTGCATCTCTGTGGAATGAGTTTCTGTCTGAATGTACTCCTATGGCTGACCAGTACATTATGCAGTGGATGGGAGATATTGCCCAAGATGTCTTGCAACTTGGACAACATCATCTTCTCATACAGTGCCGTCAGACAGTATTTTTCACAACCCCCCCCCCCCATCATCATTGACCTTGCGAATGACATTGTTGATTCTGTTCGAGCCTGCTACCTTCAGCCTGCTGCCCCAGCACACGTAATAGCACTGACCACGACAGACTCTTAAAACACCCTCAATATCGACCGGTAGATCTTAAAGGACCTCGTCTTCCTCAGGAAATAGGGGCGACTTTGACCCTTCTTGTAGACATCCTCAGTGTTGATTGACCAGTCCAGTTTATTGTCAATTCGAATCCCCACGTACTTGTTATCCTCCACCATGTCCACTCTGACCCTTTGGATGGGAACAAGGGCCGCCTGTGCCTTGCCCCTCCTCAGGTCCACGAACATATCCTTAGTCTTTTTCACATTAAGCTGCAGATGATTCTGCTCACACCAGGCGACAAAGTCTCCCACCGTAGCCCTGTAATCAGCCTAATCTCCCTTGCTGATGAATCCAAGTATGACAGAGTCATCAGAAAACTTCTGAAGATGGCAAGTCTCTGTGCAATAGTTGAAGTCCAAGGTGTAGATGGTGCAGAGAAAGGGAGACAGGACAGTTCCTTGTGCATCCCCAGTGCTGCTGGCCACACTGTCTGACACACAGTGTTGCAAGCGCAGATACTGTGGTCTGCCAGTCAGGTAATTCATAATCCATGACACCAGGGAAGCATCCAGCTGCATCACTGTCACATGCGACACAGAGAGGAACATGGTTTTTGACATTGGACGAGCTTTGTTGCACCCAAAGGAAGGTAATGCTTTTGGAGTATCGATTCGGGGAACTTTGATAAGTGGTTCTCGCAGTGTGTAAAGGATTAACCGGTAGGGAATTATTTGTGTGTCCACCGTTGCCTGTGTGATAATTCCATCACTGAAGAACGGTCGCATATGCTATCGACACAGTCGGTGACTTCAACAGGATTTCAGAGTACAACGGGGATTTCCTAAGTCAACGGGAAGATCGACGACATCACCTCTCACCTCTCTCTCTCGATCAAACGCTACTCAGCTAACTACCTCGATGTGAACTGAACACTCTTCATCATCGTAAGACTATAACCATTTTGTCCTATGTTTGAAAGAGCCTAATTTTGTTCCTTTTTCCACACTTCTGTACACATAGATATCTTTGCTAACCTGTGTAATATATCTGCATTTACATTAATGTATTGCGTAGATACTAATAAGCACTATTAGTTATTCATGATACCACACTCCAATGAGTTTTAAATTTCTGCTGGTTCCTTAGCCCGTTACGGAGTACGTGACAAAATTGGGGCCAGCGTTCGGGATTTGAACAAATTGCGTGGGGGTTTGTTTGAATTGGTCGGCGAAAAAAACACTTATTTGATAAGGTTGTGTGGAAAAAAAAACAAAAGAAATGGATGTTGAGGGTTTTCTGGAAAGACCAGCTCCTGAGGGCATAAAGAAAGCTAAAAACGATGACTTGAGGGAAGTTGTAAAAGCATTGAAACTTAGGGAGTCACTGACTGAACTGTATTTCAAAGGTGGTACTCCGAGTGCTAATAGTAGAGCAATATGTTTCTATGAAGCACTCTAGTGAAGAGGAGTTAGAAACATTTCCTCTAAAGATCCAGTTGCGACTGAAAAAGAAGGGGCTACAGAGACTTAAATTAATGGGAGAAGAGACAGAAAAACAGAGATAAGAAGCAGAAAAAAAACGCAGAGACAGTTCGAGAGGGAAGGGTGGCAGCGACAAGATCAACTGGCAGGTAGGACTAAGGAGCGGTTGTAATTGAAGAATTTCTGAAGTATGTTTCCGAGGATGTAAGGACATTCCGAGATGAAATGGATGCCGCTACCTTGTAGGAGTCTGCTGGGTTGGCACCCGAGTTTGCTTTAACCCACAAGGTTGAGTTTACTCCGAAAGAGAGTATCCGAGAGAACAGCTGAGACGATCCGGGAAAACTGAAATTTGAAGGTGGGACTGATATTGAAAGCCTTGAAGAGGCTCCTGTCCCGTTTGACTATGTTTAGGTATTTGAAGTCCCTGTGAATTCACAGCGTTCTGAACCTTGTGGTGAAACTCAGTTAAGGTCTGAGGTGGCTGACTTGGTGGAAGAGGAATGCAGTCCATTTGAGTCAGATGGGCTTGGTTCCGTGCGTCAGGGGTTAACCTTAGTCCAGTGGAAAATGTGGACTCTCATTCACTTGTGTTAGAAGCTTTTCTAAATGTTACTGATGAGTTGAAAACTGTTGATGTGAATCTTATTGAAGATATTGGGAATACTAGTGTTCCTGGTCTTTTGAATAAAATACTTGTGAATACTGGATTGTTTTCAAGACCATTGACTGTCCTGAGAGAAACAGCTCTCTCTGATTTTGAGACTGTACATGCTGATTTGTTGAATTATATTTTGGAATTTAAAGATAAGCAACTTGTTGATGTTGTTCAAGTTTGTGATTTGGAGAGAGCATATGCAGATGTAATTATGGAAACATTTGAAAATAAATATCTTGGAAATAGAATTAATGACTTGTTTGGAAATTTGATGAAGGAGTTGGTACCTGGGGAGGGTAAAGTTCAGGTCGACCTTGAAAGCCTTCTTCGATCTGATTACGTGATGTTTAAATGTTCGATTTCGAAGGTGAAAAGGGAAAATGGTTGACCAAACGCCACTTTGAGTAACAGGATCTTGTTTTGCAGGAATCTGACTGTTTATGTGAGATAACATGTGAAAGATAAAGAGGATACCATGGTATACGCTGCTGTAATGTGGAACATGATAATCGTGTATGTATCGTTTTATATTCTGTAATGCACAAATAAAAAAATGCTCTTTATTCAAATTTTTGTTTTCTTGGAGTGAGGTGTTATGTACCCTAGAGTTCATATTTTGTGTAGACTATCACTTTAAAATATTGGGAGAAGGAGACTGGCTTTTGGACACTGAGTTGTCATTAAGAGAGAGTGGTACGAAAAAGTGCTCGGAAGATTGAGGCTATGGTTTATCGGCAGTTTGTTTACATTTCTACAATGATAATGCCTGCTTGTAAAACTCTTACAGAGAGAGGGGGCCGGAGCAGACTGATGGACAGTTGGTGTTCAACATGTGGGGATAAATACTAGGACCGCTGATAAACAGACAGACACACGGTTTTGGACACTGAACAATTATTGTTGTACCCACAGGAAGTTGCTTTTTGTCGTAGGATCAATTCGGGGAAATCGATCAGAGGCTCTCGCAGTGTGAAAAGGTGTGACTAGAGGGGATTTATTTGTGTGTCCAACTTTGCCTGGGTGATAATTCCATTACTGATGAACGGTCGCATGTGTTCCGGTCGCAGTTGATGACTTCGACAGGATTTTGGAAGACAACGAGAAGAGAGACGACTCACCTTTCACTTCTCTCTCTCTCTCTCTCTCTCTCTCTCTCTCTCTCTCTCTCTCTCTCTCTCTCTCTCTCTCTCTCTCTCTCTCTCTCTCTCTCTCTCTCTCTCTCTCTCTCTCTCTCTCTCTCCAACGCTACTCAACTAACGACCTCGATCTGAACTGGCGTGCTGAGTTCTGCCAGCAATTTGTGTTATTATGAACTCATTTAATCACCGTATATCCATTCACCCCTAGGTCTGAAAGACCTGTGTAATATATCTGCATTTATAATACCTTCTTGCTTAGTTACTAATAAACACTATTAGTTATTAGTAATACCAGACTCCAATGTGTTTTCATTTCTACTGATTCTTTAACCCGTCAAGGGAATCGTGACCGTATTTAATTTAACGCTTTTATGGGTGGCATGTTCATTATCTACTTCTACAGAATTACTGTTCTCTTTAGTTCGCTTTCTTTCCTTCTTTCTACAACATTCTGCTTTATTTGAGTTAATATGTCGATATAATTTCAATTATTTTATTTTACTCTAACTATGTTGATCTGCTGTTGGTAGTGTATTTACATATGAATTATATTCTTCTGGAAACATTTGATGACTTTTTTCTAAGAATTATTTCCAGATAGCTTTAATTTCCTTTGCTCCATAATATGAAGGCATTACTAATGTGTTTATTTTTATTATGTCTTTCTTCTCTGATCTGCTTCAGTGGTATGATCTAAAGTAGACTTCCACTGAAAACTACCTACCGTGGTTGAAGCCTCCGTTGTTGCTGAGTTACGTTGAATGTTGGTTGTATATTTTTCGTTGTTTGCATGATACCCGGTGCCTGTCCTCCTAGTCAGTTGTGCACCCCAAACGGTTTGTTTTCTTTAACGCCCAGCGCCAGCTACGGGTGTACGTTGGCGATCTTCTTTCAGCGCTATAGTGCTCTATTCCGCTCACGGCTATCCATACTTAAAGAGTTTTTGTATATATATCTATATATATCTACAGGCAGGTTTTAGTTTCATTCGACACGAACATGAAGAACAGACGTTCATTAGAGAGCCGCCCAAATTACTTATAAACGAGCCTACATTTATTTTTACGTTTCGTTCAGTGGAGGGGTATTGATTTCCTCGCTGTCCTACATGTAAATAGAACGCTCTCCAATGTGAATCAGAGGCCTCATCTCAGGGAGGAAAAAAACTCATTCCGTAATGCCCTCGTTCCCGATTTCAAAGGCGTAAATTCTTATAAAATTAAATGGAAATCTACCTACGTGCCAGTTGTCAAAATCATATCCTTCGGAATACTATCTATTAATGGAATAAAATTGGACTGAGAGGCAAGGACTTGGAAACGCTAAACGTAAAACAATGCAGTAAATCAATTCCACAGCGAACATAGCTAAAATTTGTCATATTGCAGAAGTGTGATCAGTGTCCGCCTTTAATCAAGAAGTGGAAGTACAACAAGATAATCTGACATACCGAAGTGTGGGCGTGGAAGAGAAAGGTTTACACGCTTGTTCTTAATACACTGTGACATTCGTTCAATGTGCTATTACCCCTAATACGACAGATGGCGTATATGGCAATCATGTAATGCTTATCAAGCTGACTCGGCTAAAATCCCACAAAATGTTCCGGCATGAATCGTGTGTGCTGTTTTATGCCTGGTAATACATTGCATAGATGGTTTTGAGCCTGTTATACATTGGCCTGCGATAGACTGTTCATTTGCTCCATCCCATCCCAGAAGGAGATTCGGGCATTCAACATACTCGCCAGGACATATTTGTAAACGTTTTCTAATGTTTAGTTGACAAACTAAAGGTCCTCGTATCACTCAAGAACTTTAGTTGCTTTATTGACTTCGCTGTAGCTACATCAGTATGTTGCGTTCAGTGTAGGTCCTCAGAGATATTGAGACCCAGGTACCTGTCATTGCTCACTCTCTCCATTTCTGATTACTCTATGAAGATTAGTTTTTTGTTCCCACATTTTACCCTGTTTGCAGTAGGCAATTAGTTATTTTGTATTGTTGAAGTCCAGTACAATTTTGCTGCTGCGACTTCGGTCAACTCACTGGTATATCTCCCTGATGTACGTTCTTTCGGCACTATCTAAAATGCCTATAATGATTGCATCATCAGCAACCTTTTGCATCGTATTTGGGTTCTATGAATATATTTGCTACTCATTCATTCTGTAGAGTGAGTAGATCTCAGAATAGAGAACACATCCCGGTTTTGATCCAGCGTCGATTGTCAGCATGTGGAACTGTTATTTCTAAACGATACAGATAGTGGGCTTCAGGAATGAAGTGCTGGATCCGATTACAGAGAGAGTTAAAGAGAATTATGTGCAGTACACTTTTCGATCAGCGCTGTAGATAAGATTGTGCTAAATGCTCAGCTGTCATCAATAAACAGCATCATGTCACAGGTATTAACCTTGTCCAGGTGATGACACGATTGCGTAGAGACTCATAAAGATCGCGTCCTCTATTGATTTATTGCCACAATTGATAAATTGATCTGACAATAGGTTCCAGACGATACGGGTGATGATTAAAGTCAGGAATAACCTGACTTAAAATCATAAAATCTGAACGGGTTCTCCAAGGCGACAGTCGTTCAAGAAGCTGTTGCCCATTTGAAGCGCGTGGACAATTCTGCCAGAACATTGAAGGATGCAAAGCGTCGTCGATTAATTCCAGCAGTGGTGTAACGGAGATCAGTATCTTACCATGTGCTGAAACGTTTCCTGTGGGGTTGCAACATTTGAAGACTTTCAAGACAGCCTAAACTGTGCCAAAATAAACAGATTAGAGGATCACCGATTGTTGCAGGATCCGCATAGCGTTAGCATTATTCAAAGCTAGCATAAAGATGCTGTATTGTCTGATACTGAAGTACAGTCTGCATTCATGACGTTGGGCTTTTCCTGTTAACGACCTAATGGCTGGCAAGACCTGGCAAAGTTGAGGGGCATCCGATGTCACTTGCAACGTCAACGGAATTGGATTTTTGCCTGTGCAGATCGGTCTCCGCCTTTGATACATGGCTTTGCTATACAGACCTGTCGCCAGACATATATCCGACAGACCCAGTACCAAGCAGTCTCCGAACCTCCTGCTCCATTCACACCTTTTGATTTGGAGTTTTTCCATTAAATTCTGTTTGCATATACCGATGCACAATCAGTATCAGAGGGCATCTACCTTGGTCAAAGTGTTATCGTGTAATAGTCGATTTAATATAGCCTGCTCATGCGGGTATATATAGATCAGAGACGATATTTCGAAGGTAAACTCATACATGAGTTACTGATCAGGTCTGGAGTGGAGAAGACGCGGGCTACGACGTGTCACGCGTTGGGCAAAGACCGGCCTGAAAGGTTAATTCGTTCCTTACTAGACGTTCGGGAAAACATCGATATCGGGGTAAAAAAATGGCCTAATCTAGACCCTAAATCTTGAAAGGGGCCGGTGTGTTGTAGTTAGGGAACCGAAGGATCATCGCCGTGTAGGTTCAGACCATACCCTTCCTTGAATATGGTCCGAACTCGGATGATGATGTATCTGCTGCCCTTCGCAATTTCTCCAATAATTGATGAGGAGATTCCCAACCTTTCTCACGCCGAGGTGGGTGAAATGGGCGGAAGTATCACTGGGGATATGGGTATGCATTATGAAAATATCGGCAGTCTGGACTCTAAAGTAACAGGACATCAGAGTGCGTTCAGCCAAGTGACGATGGGACCGGGATTATCGGGTGGCAGGAGTAATAGACGAGGAGAGGTCTGTCAAATAGATTGGAAAGATTCCAGGAGTGTCTAAAAATGAAGCTATAAATGTTGGTTTACGGAATTCCCAAAGAGTCATGAAACCTCCAGAGTGACTGCCCAATGTCGCACCCGAGGAACATACAATGGCTCCTATCCCCTTGGTGAGCTCTGCCACTGATATTTACCCCTATGGTAGACGTTCTGCTTTTGTATGAAGGTCTGAAAAATTATTTCAATGTCATAAGGACATGGCAATTTTATTGGGGGGAGCGTTTCTACTGTTAACGTAATGTTATTTTCCTGTTGATGCAGTGTTTGGGTTATAGTGAGAGATAATGATAATGTTGTAATATGAACTGTGCCAATCGTTAGGCCACGGAAGGAGAGACTAGACGGTAAGGGCAACCAGTCGTCGGATTGGAACCGCTGGGAATCTTAACTTAATCGAACAAGATTCTGCAATCGACTGAGGATCGGGGAATATGACATTTGGAAGTGCTCAGTTCCAACGTGTGCACAGGCGATTGTTTAGTACAAGCGCCTTTTTCATTTTCTTTTCTTTGCTAACCGTTTTGTTGAGATACATCAATGAATTTATTTAATCCGATACTATGCCTTCACTGTCATTTCTTAGCACTCAATTTTGTAACAGGGTGGCGAATTACACAACACCCTCTCAAACCGGGCATTGGATTGCCAGAACGTTCTTAATCTCACGGGTTTGACGGGCCAGTAAATTTATTCACTAAATTGGCAAAGCCCAGGAAACCTGCCATCTTTTATCTGTAATACCATACCTATATTGTGCTAAATAATGCATATAATTCTTCAGAGAGAAAATATAATGCTTATACAGTTGCTGAAAATATGCTGAACTAAATATAATATAAGGGTTGATGAATTTTCGCTTTAGAGATCAACAATTTGATTTGGAACGACTCCCTCTTTGCCGATCTGTGCTGTATATTTCCCGAATGACAGCTTCTCCTGATAACACATTACTGGAGATATCGGGGGAGGGTTTTTGCTCAGACACTGCAACTCTGATCATCAGAGTGAACATCAGAGCACAATACTATGCAGCCGAATCCTTGATTAGTAACCCCGTGATGATAAAAATATATTTCAGAATTCATTTCTATAAATCAGCAGCCCATCTGCTCCGGAATTCTGAGCTTAATGAACAAAACTAGTCCTAATTCTTCAATATATTTCCCGGCGATTCTCTGTGTAGTTGCATATAAACGAAAAGAGGTTCAACTGCAGATCTCCCGGAGTAGCAGTATTTTAGTTTTATTTTCTGCCTTTCCTAAATCACTAATGCAACTGCATTCGGAAACACCGACTCTTGCTCAGAGGCTCATGTAGTAAAATATAATATAAGTAAGCAGTCTGGGGAGGATCTACATCACGCCATGGATAATGACAATCAACGTCACATATCCAACTGACAGAATATGGTTATCAAGAAACAGCAGACGGAGGCAAGCCTTTTAATCTGGAGAAGGCGCTGGGAAAAAGACAAACAAACAAACAATATCCGTCCCTCTTGTGTGCAGTGTGTGCGATAATTGCTTAGTAGAGTAGTCAGCATACTGTACATGCAATGGGGTGCTTCTGTAGCGCATGACTGGCTAATTCCTCATTGGAAATACTAATGGAAGAAACCTTATATAACGATCTTGTTTGGGAGAATTCTACTGCCATGATGATGTCAAACTCAGATTGGAGGAGCAGCGCCTCATATACTATCTAGGAAGTTTCCAGCACCTTGGTATGAACATCCAATTCTCCAACTTCAGGTAATTCCCTCCCTCTCCCTTCCTTCATCCCAGTTTTACACTGTCTATCACCTCACTCATGATTCTGGCTTATTCTACAACCCATAGTGCTTTCCCCTTAGATTACTTCATGAACTCTCCTGCCTACCCTCTCCCTTCTTCCCCTCTCCCATCCCTTTATCTTTCTTATGCTTGGTGTTCCACACACCACCTACCTCCTTTATGGGGCCCCTGTCTCCTACTTCTTCAGTATTGAGGAAGGGTCCCGGCTCGAAATGTTGACTGCACCTGTCATCGGATGCTGCCCGACTTGCTGAGTTCATCCATCTTGTTTGTACGTGCTGTTTGCTAACATTGTTTGCTGGTCCGCTCCCTTCACTTTTTCTCTCTCTTCACACTAACTCTCACACGGTCCCTTTTACTTTACCGTTCTCCCTTTTTTCTCTGTCTACCTTTATTTGTCTTTCTATCTCTGTATCTCTATCGTTCCAACGAAGATAAATTATCTCTCAACCCGTCAGATTCCTGAGTTCTCGTTATCCTCTCTGACAGCTTGGAACTTTATATATTTTTCCAATATCCAGTCGTTGCTATTTTGGTTTACTTTTTGCATTCAGTGTTCGCAAACTCGAACATACACACATAAACACTGACATACCCGCGGAAGTGGTTCGCCTAGGTAATGATTTTTTTTTTTCTCTAAGGTCAGGATCTCGCAAGACTGTTGAACCTTTGCACACCGAAACGCGCAAACATAGAACATTTACTGACTCAGCAAGGAAGCAAGCCAGCGAGTGTTCAACAACAGTCTTAAAGATAAATATTTGAGAGACACGAAACGGCAGTTGTATTTCCTTTGAATTGATGTAATATTCCATATTAATATAATGTTGCTCCGATAGCATTGCTAAAGTTTTAAGGACAGCAAAGGACAGCCAAAAATTCCTGTTTATTTCACACACACTAGAAGTCACAGAATCACTGAATTACCAACAAGTAGACGCAACAAGTCTAACGAGTCCTAAAAAAGACGGCACGACGTTGCAGGACCTTATTTCAACCAGGTATCCAGCTTATCAACAAAGGTCAGAGCGCTGTAATACCAAAATTATCTCTGCATATCAAACGTTAAATATTTGTAGTTAATGTATGCTCCGTTTATAACGTTTTATTTGAGATTTATTACGGAAGGTTGTGCTAATTGTTAATTTCTCCAGTTTTGTCCTGCAATATTTCAGTAATGGAAGTATTGTTCTGTATTTTACGCTTGGCACCGAAACTCAATAGATTCTGGTGCTGTAAACGTATTGACAATAGAACGATTCTGAATTGCCTCTCGAGGTCGAGCTGCCGGTAAAGAGTTAGAGGTATCTTATTTCAAGCAGCTAAAACAAGTCAACATTTAGGCAGCAGAACCTGACAAACCAAGAATGAAATATTCCTGCTCAAGTTGAGTACGGTCATGATACAGATGCAAGTCTGATTTGCTTGAGAGAGAGTAAGTTGGGAGGGAACCATTTAAGGGGCGGAGAACTCAGAACATGCTAGGTCAAATATTTCTGAAACAGAATCACAGGTCAGTAAAACGCTAAGCACCCAACATATAAGAGATATGGGAAACTTTATTCTCCGCAGCTGCTAGTTACGTGAGAAATGCATTTCAATGTTGGTCCTTACACATCGTGTTAGAGAATTAGAGTTGGAGCTTCACGACTGCCGCTTCCTCAAAATAATTGAGAACGTGATCGATTTTAGCGGGAAAAAAGTAGTCATTGATAAGGTGCAAGAGATATGATGTGGCTGGGTAACTGCAATTGAGGGTACAGTCTGGGAAAGAATCCTGGTTTTTGCTGAGATCGTTCGAATCAATAACAGGGACAGCGTTTTATCCATATAATCATTTAACAATTACAGCACGGAAACAGGCCATCTCTGCCCTCCTAATCTGTGGCGAACTCTTACTGTCACCTGGTCCCACTGGCCCGCACTCAGCCCATAATCCTCCATTCCTTTCAAGTCCATATAACTATCCAGTTTTAACTTAAATGTCAGTACCGAACCTGCCTCTACCACCTCTACTGGAAGCTCGTTCGACACAGCCATCACTCCCTGAGTAAAGGAATTACTCCTCGAGTTACCCTTAAACTTTTGCCCCGTAACTCTCAATTCCTGTCTTCCTGTTTGGATTTTCCCTTCTCTCAATGTAAAAAGCCTATCCACGTCAACTTTATATATCCCGCTTATATATTTATATACATCTAGTACTGAAACCCGGGTAACATTCTAGTAAATCTTCTCTGTACTCTAACTATTTCGTTGACATCTTTCCTACAATTCGGTGACCCAAACTGTAAACAATACTCCAAATTCGGCGTTACCAAAGCTTTGTACATTTTTATATTATATCCCAACTACTAGACTCAATACTGTGATTTATAAAGGCCAGCATACCAAAACATTTTTTAACAAACCTTTCCAAATGAGATTCCACCTTCAGGGAACTATGCTCCATTATTCCTAGATCAATCTGATCTACTGCATTCCTCAATGCCCTACTATTTACCATGTATGTCCCATTTGGATTATTCCTTCTAAAATGTAGCTGCTCACACTTATCAGCATTAAACTCCATTTGCCATCATTCTTGTAACTGGCCTAAATCTCTTTGCAAGCTTTGAAAAACTACTTCATTATCCACAAATTCACCTGCGTTAGTATCATCTGCAAACGTACTAATCCAAATTACCACCCCATCATCCAGATCATCAACGTATATGAAAAACAACTTTGGACACAGTACAGATCCCTGAAGCATACCACGAGTCACCGGCCTCCAACCTGACAAACAGTTATCCACCACTACTCTCTGGTATCTCCCATCCAGCCGCTGTTGATTCCTTTTTACTACTTCAATATTAATACCCAACGATTGAACCTTCCTAACTAACCTTCGGTGTGGAATCTTGTCAAAGGCCTTACTGAATTACATATAGACATCATCCACTGCTTTACACTCGACAACATTCCTCTTCACCTCTTCAAAAAATTCAATAATATTTTTCAAACTTGATCGTCCACGCACAATTCTTTGCTGTCTGTTCTAATCAGACTCTGTCTATACAGATAATTATACATAACATCTCTAAGAAAACTTTCCATTAATTTACGCACCACTGACGTCAATCCGATATGGCTCTAATTTTCCCGTTTAATCTTAGAACACTTTTTAAACAAATAAATTACATCAGCAATACGCCTGTCCTGTGAACTATCCTCATTTCAATTGACAATTGAATTATTTCTGTCAGAGCCACTGCTATTTCTACTTTAACTTCCCTCAATGTACTAGTGAATATCCAGTCAGGACTCAGAGATGCATCTACTTTTATATTCCTAAAAAGGCCAGTACTTCGTCCTTTTTAATCGTAATCGTTTCCGTAACTTCCCTACTTGTTTCCCTCACTTTACACGATTCAATATCCTGCTCCTTAGTGAATACCGACGAAAAGAAATTGTTCCAAATTCCTCCCATCTCTTTCGGCTGCACACATAGCTGTCCACTCTGATTCCCTAAGGGACCAATTTTGTCTGTCACTATAGATTTGCTTTTAATATAACTGCAGAATCACGTCGGATTTATTTTCACCTTAACTGCCAAAACAACCCAGTATGTTTTTTTAGCTTTTCTAATTTCATCTGAAGATTCTTCTTACATTCTTTATATTCCTCGAGAACCTCATTTACCCTTGATGCCTATATTTATTCTAGATATCTCTCTTTTTCCTAACCAAGTTTCTAAGATCCCTTGACAACCATGGCTTTCTCAAACGTTTAACCTGTTCTTTCAACTTAAAAGGAACATAAAGCTTCTGTACCCTCAAAGTGTCAGCTACAAATGACGTCCAGTTCACTATTACCTCCTTCCCATAAAACAAATTGTCCCAAACAACTCCTTTTAAATCCTGCCGCAACTCCTAAAAGTTGGCCGTTCTCAAATCAAAAATTTCAACCTTGCATCCAGTCCTATCCTTTTCCATAATATTATTTTTGTATACTTTTAGAGGAATGCCTGCCGGGAATACAGCAGAGATACGTTTACTGGCATTTGAGACTAGGCTTGTGGATCATAAAAGAAGAAGTCAGTTGGTGATAGGTGTTTCAGTTCTTAGCAGAAGGTAGGCAGGATTCTGCGGAGGTGAAATAGAATCTCAAATTGTTTGCTGTGCCCATGGTCCAGCGTCAGCGAGGAGTCAATTCTGATCCATTTAAGTATTAACAGGAAGGATGAGCAACCATAATCCATGGTAAATATTGGTATCAAATATATTGGTAGTAGAAGCAACAAGGTTAATAGAGACAATTTCGAGTTCGGGATAGGCTGCGGAATGGCAAGATATCAAAAGTAAATATATTTGGATTTCTGTACGGGGCACACGCCAGTGAGTTGCGGAATACGATCGCATAGAGATGCTTGTGTTCTGAATACATTGCCGTCAACTCATTGCATCCAGTGTTCATAATGTAATTAGTTTCAAAGTAAGTACTGAAAACAAATTTGACGTGTACGCGGGTTGAAATTCTGAACTGCAGAAACACCGATTTTCAGGTATCAGAAATAATCAGATAAGTGTGGATTCGAGTACGTTGTTTTATGGCAGATGAATACGAGGAAAAAGTGCGACGTCTTCAAAAAATTGCGAATTGTAGGTGCCTGTCCGATTAAAGGGTGAAGACAACTGTGTTAGGGAAACTTAGCTTTAAAGAGCGGTTGATGAACTGATTGTGAAAGCAATAACGACCATAGCCGCTATGGGTAAGCAGGAGCAAATAATATACTTACAGAGGTTAAAAAATGCTACACCGCTCGTTGGAAACATATTAGGTTGTCTAAATGAAAGCATGAAGTTGTCCAAACGGATAAAGTTAAAGAGATTTTTTTAGGACATCTACTGACATGTTGAGTGATATAGGACTGCAAGAGAAAAAAAAATAAACTTCAAGAAAATAAGAATAGAAATCTATGCCTGCAGGCAAAGGAGAACAGAAAGAACTTGAATCTGTGTCTTTGCATCTGTATTTACTCCTTAAATGGACAGATAGTCTTCAGGGCCGATACGAAAAGTTAGCGAGATTGTGTACTAAATTTTATGCAAATAGTGAATGATGAGGAGGATTGTCACCACAGGACGTGAGGATGATCTTTTTTTTTCTGTTTTGTATCCGTTCTATGATTCTAACATGATGCGTTAGCAAACGAGTATCGAATGTAGAAAATCGGTTGTTGCAGTCACAGAACGTTTCACGATTTCTGGATTGCTGCTGGACTCGAATCATCCTACTTTGCGTAATATAGCATTATAGATAGGAAGTTTCTTCAGATAATCAATGCACAGAACAACCTGGGCATCAGTTGACGGACAGCGACAGTTCGATTTTATTATCAGCTATAAACACACGCAGAAAAAATGAGAAAAATCGAATCCATCTTCTTCTCTCCAAAAAGCTATTTAGTATAGGAAGAACTTGCAGTTGCACTTAAGTCCTTTTACAAACTGTACGTATTTAATCAACAAACAACAATAATGTGTGGATTATTAAATCGGAAACTAACTTAGAAAATTTGGAGGTAAAACCAGTAAATTGCAGAATTGTTTTAGTAATATCGAGAATGCTTGAGAAACACGTCGTGCCTTTGCAGTACGAGAGCATTTGAAGAAAATTTTAAAAAATGCAAAATAATGTTGGAAATTTGCAAGGGACCCATTCTCAGTATAAAGGCGAAAAAGAATGGAACCACCGCCCGTGCAATAAATGAGCAACTTGAATAGATATGAAATGCTATCACTACTGACCAGATTAATTTCGAGACTTGTAATTTCTGAATATATTCAAAGACCGGTAAGAAACCTAATATCCATCTCTCACATGGGATATATATGATGATCTAACAAAATGAGGAAGAGACTTTTTTTCATTTTCAGAATGAAGTGGGGCGACTCCTTGGTAGAGTCTCCCACTTTATGTTATTCTAAATCGATCACTACACCTAATATGACCTATCGATCTCTGCCATTTTCTGACTGCACGCGTACTTAAACAGTGAAGATTTTAATCAAGAACCGATCCATCTGCTTTGTCCAACTGTTTAGCAGGATCAGTACATTTATTAACCAAGATGAATATTTCAAATTGTCCATAAAGGTATGTACATCGAAGATTTATACGTGTTGGAATGATAATTTGAGCATTACGTACATTATTTGAGCTGTGTTTAAAATTCAATAACATATGAATACCCATGAATGCAGTCATAAGTGCATTTCTTCCGGGCAAATATATAAAATACCCTGTCAACAGTCATACACAACTTAAGACATATCAGACGCATACAAGATAAATTCAGATAGTAGACAAAAATTAGTCCAAATCCCCGAATAAAAGAATGTTGTTGCTGTCCAGAGTCAAAACAATACATGCAGTACTGGAGCGCGATAAACACTGGAATGCAACACTGTCGGCAGCATGGACGCCGAGCACGCAATCTCCTGCAACGACTACTCGTCTTCCTCCTCGTTTACTGCCAAAACGAGAAGGCACAGTTTGAGGCCTGGACCGAGGCTACGTAACTGCCGGAATTATACAGTAAACAGGACTTGCAACATTACAGACTATGAATGTCTAGTGTGTTCTTGCCGTTAAAAAAACTACGAAGACAAGCACTAAATTTTATTCTTCACTTCGTGTCCCCATAGCGATCCCGAAGCTAATCCTTACCTGGTCTTAAAGTACTCCGTATGAAGTCCAGCTACATTACTTTCTCTCCAAACAACCATCGCGCGACAGGTAGACATGCAGGATTCGAAGTACTTAACGTTCAAGAGTGGCTCGAAATGTAAATAAATAAATAAATAAATAAATAAATAAATAAATAAATAAATAAATAAATAAATAACACATACATACTTACATACATACATACATACATACATGCATAAATAAACATGTAGATAGATAGATACGTGGGTAAATAAGTAAGTACTTAAATAATTAATCCAACCAATAAATAAGTGCACATATACACACTGTGCCGTCTACGGTTTCAATTTTTACGTTTGGCTGACGTGTAGAATACTCATTTAAATCAATCAGAATAGTACAAGTTCATCCTTTCAACATTTTATAGCCATAGAATCTATATAATTCTCATTTACAGAAAACCTGCCCTTTTTAAGAATAACCAAATTGTGCAGCACAAACACAAATTAGAAATTCATTATCGATGTTTCTCATTCACCATGTGCGTATGGAGCCGCAACATCTTGAGCTGTAGCAAGTATTGCATGATCCAAATTCTCTTTGAATAATAGTGTAAAATTCGTCAGCATTAGAGCTGAAAACGTATGCAAATGAGCACTAGGTTTATTAGATAAATTGCGTAACATGGGAGTTCAGTTGTAAGTGCTCATGCATTCATCGAAAGTTACCTGTAGAACGTCTCGCTAGAAACTGTACAAGGGCAGATCCTTCAATTCTACTCACAGCAGTTCAGCACAGCTACTGTCTGAAGCTGGAGGTGCAGAACACACCTCCCAGTTGTGTGCAAAAAAAAAAAAAATGTTTATTGCGCCGACTTTAAGGGTGCTTATTTGGCCAACTCGTTAAACAATTAATTTTAATAGTTGTATTATTTTCTACTATGACAACCTTTACTTTTAAGACAGGTGAGGTAAATTGTAATATTTCTCTCACTGAGCCACATCGAGGGGGTCTCTGAAACATTTACGTTATTTCAGGCGTATACTGAGGTATTGAATAATCGCCGAATGCTCCTGTAAAATATTTAAAAAAAAACAGGAACAGTGAGGAGTTTAGAATTCAACCAAAGCTAAGCACAGAGTTATTTTAAAATGCACTCATTTGGTGCATGAAGCGATGATTATTATCGTTAATCATTCACACAACGTAGACACTAGTTTAGATACAATACTGACGAACGGTCTCGGCCCGAAACGTTGACTGCTCATTTCAACTGATGCTGCCCGACCTGCTGAGTTCATCCAGCTTTTGTACGTGCTAATTTGTCCACAGCATCTCCAGTGCACTTTGCATTTAGTTTAGAACATGAACATGAGATGAGCAATGAATCCATCCTGTTTGTGTTCGGATATCTGTTATGAAAACAAGAACGAGCCATTAACTGGTGTATGATGTGCTGATCGATGACAGTTGACACTATTACAGCATAACCTTCCGCCTTGACATTCGCTGATTTGTTCTGCTACTTCTTTTTTTCTTTCCAACTTCCAGAATCTCACAGAGATTTAGAGCAGTGTTGAACTACAGCGCGGAAAGAAATCATAAATGGGGTAATCACACCCTTGTTCACCACTGCTGTTGGCAGATTATTCCACTCAGGCCATCCGATGAATGATTTCTCCCTCAAGACCGCATTAAACTCTCACCCATGACCTTTAGTTGCAAATTTTCCTAAATTCCAAGGGGAAAAAAAGCCTATTTCCATTGAAACTACCTGATTCCCTTATTGTTTTCTACACTTTAATAAAAATGTCCACTCATTCTACGGAGTTTCAGGGAAGAACTTGATAATATTTTACAGCTGTCCCCTTTCCGTAGGTCCAAAGGAAAAGGCACCATTGTTTTTGACTTCACTGAAGTTTTGATTATGTAAACAATCATTCAGAATTATCCACTCATGATCTCTCCCGTCAAATCTGGGTGCATGGGAAGACGATCACATTGTTCGTAAAGATTGCCTCTCCATATGCGTCTGTGTCATTTTATATGTAAAAGCCCCTGGACATCACCTTTCCATTGTTTGTTAAAGCAGCCCCATGCATCCTGTGTATGTCTCTCTTTGACATGTTTTTCACATCTTCTAACATCACGTACAGTACCTGACTTGCTGTAAGCGCTTACCCACTGTGAGCCTCGTTCTCCGATTTAATAAGGGCCACAATATCCTAGAAAACAAACGGTCGCTAAATTTGCTTTGCATTGCATTCAAAAAGGGTTCCTTCGGAAATATTCGGTGACTACTGAAAGATTAAAATTTACTATATTCTGCAAAGCGGTCCATGTTTTTATGATAAAGGAAGATGTAGTTTAGCTGAGAGATTAGGGAGAAACGTCCTGCAAGGAATCACAGTAAAAGAGCCGCGAAAATATATGAGTCAACCGAAGGAATAGTGGACGGCTTGTTTGAGAGTGTGAGCTGTAGAGTCGCCAAGAATGGATATAAACACTTCGCTTCCTCCATCAGTTTTTTTTTTTCCCCGGATGTCCCACTCTTCTTCCCACGTGCAGATCGGCGAGTATTTGATAGCTGCAACGTAAATTGTAAACTGTTTTCTGAATGAAAATACATGGAGAGAAGGATCTGTTCTGTATAGACATCTTTCTTAATACGTCGAAACAGTGACGAGATAACGGGATAATCAGCCATAGAGATTAAAGCGAAATTCACAATGTGGAAGCGACTGATAGTATCGGATTGCATCTTGAGTGTTTCTGGAAATATAAGATATATCAATATAAATGTGCGTTTAATGCATCTATTTATGTAACGTATGTCTGAATGAAGACATGTTTGTTAAACAGAAACTATGTTCGACATCTTTTTAGTTGTTTTCCTCACGGCACAGCACAGAATAGAGCATTACAATCCATTCAAAATACGTAACCCTACTGTTCACTGAAATCCACAATTTATCCAGCAGCTATTCAAAAGACATTTTAAAATGACTACTTCAGCCAGGCGATACGTATTTGAAATGTGGCAGGGTACCAGAACATCCGATCTACACTCGTGCATTCTATGGCCAGGACGTACAGACTACTGACAGTTTACCTGGAATTGTAATCCCTGATTTGCAATAGATTTGATTTAACCGCTACAATACAGTGGCGCCAAAGCATATAAAACCACAGTTTTATGTTACAGTAGCAGTTTTGCGGAAATGCATTTATTTAGAAAGTCATGGAAGCAGCAATGAATCAGAACTAATAACTAATAGAGCAAATCGTTTCGTTTTGTTGTCCAATATAGAGAACCGGGTATTCCTTCTAATTAATGTGTCTTTGGAGTATTGCTTGGGGATCCCAATAGGAGCAAGTTCCGGCTCGGACTAAATTGATGCAAATTAAGGACATGCCGAAACCTACGTTATCTCTTATGAGCTGCAGGATTTACGATTATTCCTCACAAATAGTTGTCACGGGATGTTTACATTGCAACCCCTCTCCTAGTAACTCGAATCCCTCCAATTATATAAATCCAATTAATCGGAATAACAAGTAATTACCAAAACAGAGCAGTTTCATTAGGTTTCATGGTATCAGTAGAATGTGAACGCAACAAATGACATCTCAATGCCGAGCGACTGCATGTTAATACTTTTTGGAGGAACATTTCATACGCGTCTAAGATACATTCAGGCTCTGTATAAATGCATCGTGATAAGGACACGGGCGTGGATATGACAGAAACTGAATAATATCTTTACCTCCTGATGTCGTATATATCTGAAGCAATAGATTATGATTTTATCTTTGGAAATAGTTTATTACATAAATACATTATACTAAATCGCATATAAGGACTCCTTATCCTATATTCATGCAGAATAACTATTTCGTAACATTGAACTATAGCAATTTTATAGTATAATAATCTAACCCACTACCAAGACTGAAGCTGACTGCTAAATTAAAAAAAAAATGATATTTGACATTATCTGTGCTTTAAAAGCAAATCAAAGTTTTTGAATATAATTCCGAAAATGTCCCCACGATGGTCGAAAGTCTCGACTAGATTCAGAGATTGAATATGGGAATATGCTCTAAATTTAAACATAAGATCATATCACGTAACTATTCGGCATGTATAGTTGGGTCCGCAACTTTCCATTTAAGCAAGAGCGTCCTTCGGGGCATAAGAGAAATAAAACCCAAAATGTGCAAGTAAGATGACTCCAAAATTATATCCTTTCCTGCAACGATACCAAATAAAGCGGTGAAAGGAATAGCGTTGCAGCTTATATTGAAAAAGTAATCGAGAACGTTTTAAATAGTACTTTCCAAAATTTTCCATTAATCGGACATGTCCAAAACATAGAAATGAGTGAAGCTTCTCCATTATTACATTTTTCTGCAAACGGAGACTTATCCAAGTAAAAACGAGACAGCTTATCCTTCGTCATATGTGCTCTATGTAATTGCAACACTTCAAAATCCTGCAACCTTTGCGCTACTTTCCTGTCGCCGTTTCCTCGACACAACGTTTTTGTAATTTTGCTACATTCATATGATTGTTAGATTGTATGTAAGACATAGATGTGGCATAAAATGTATTAGGAATCAGGAACCACAATGAGCACCCTCAATGAGTGCAATGTCCCAACTCTTTTCCTATGTCTTGTGGTATAAAACGCGAATTTACAAAAGGAAATGATGTCTTTTCGCTCCAGGAGTAAATTCTGCAGAGATTTGTGTCTTCCCTTTACACAGACAAAATGGTGAAAGAAATCGGCAGATCGACTGCAACCCTTGAGATAATTTTTCGAGCCAAGAGATTCCATCAGAACATTATAATTTCCTCCAGCATATTTTGGGATTTGATTTTGGTACTTTTGTTTTCTCTATCACCATTCTACTAAAAATCACACCGCACTGCGATTTCATGCCGTTGATGCCGTGCTCGGCAGCGGTGTATTTATATGATACTACTAAAAGTGTTTTTGTATTGTTCTATCGCTGTTCAGCAGCACTGTGTGGTTGCAAAAAGAGGCTCAGTGCTTCTTGTGGAGCGCTGTCAATTTGCGGCATCACAGTGCTGGGAACGGACTAATTGCGCAGTAATACAATGCAGCGTCGCTCAGTTGCAGTTTTGAGATCGTCAGCTGGCTGATTTTCTTATCAGGATCTAGAACAGCAGTAATTCGTTCACCGGCGATTTTTATTTCGTCTTGTTCTCCAAAGGTTTGTCTCTGGACCAGATGTATGTGTGGCTGTACTCGAAGCTGCCGATACCAGTGTAACGTTTTGAAACAATGCACATTATAATTACATTTTAATCTGATGTTGCCAGCAAGAGTAGTTTGTAGTTCAGGTATCTGAGACGGTGGAGAAATGGATTCTGTAGGAATGCAAAGGATGATTATTGGTGTTTAACATGTCTATCAGAAAAATTGTCCCAAATAAGGGAAAGAAAATTTGCTTTTACGCAAGCACATGTCAATTAGAGTGTATCTCAATTGAAACATTTATTGTCACTTCCGTTTACTGTAAGAAATTGTTGCAGTGTAAATATCAGGAGCACATGACATTTGGAGGACGCATTGCTGTTATGAAAATATTTGATACTGTGTGAATCAATGTGAAAGAAAGAAACTGAATTCATGGAGAAGTTCTGTCGAGCCATCAAAGTCATAATGGGTGGATCTCACTTTTTTCAGTTCTATGCTGATTTTTTTCTTCATAGACTTTCCCCATTATGGATTGTAGCCTGTGCCCCATCTTGGACTGTAGTTTGGCATCACATTTTTGAGGTTGAAGCGTGCAGACTGGTCAGTTTTTTTTTTAAGCAGCTGAAGACTGATCCGAATTTTCAAGCGGATTTTAGCAGATGTCCATATAAATGTTCGGATCCCGAAACATTACTTATTCTTTTTATGCAGTTGGTATGACATTTCCGGTCCTATCTGAGAAATAATTGGAGAAAACTATGTTCATTGTTTCCTGCATGTCGCTGGCTCATATGTGTTATTTCTGCATGTGGTTTATGACTTAAGCTTATGACAACATTTCCCACGTGCATGACGGTGGTCGGTTGTATTCATTCTACGAAGATTGGATAGGCATTTCAAACTTATTACTGGCTGCCAATTTCGTCTGCATCTCCCTCCGTTAATTATGTTTGCCACTTTGTCTTTCTATGCACTGGGTGTAGATTCATTCTCAGGAATCACATAACACAAGAAAGAACTTAACCTTACAATTACTCTACTTCATCATACGGGCCTCGGTACAGCTCTCTAAAGCCTACCACAACGTAGATAATTGCATTCCTGCATTCTATGAATTAGTCAGCCTCCCCTCTTTCTGTATCCTTTCGTGCAGGTGCTCCTGATCTTCGTTCTATCGTATGCAGGTCTCTCAGTAACAGTAACTGTGGTGATGACTATTCAGGCTAACCGAATTGCGACTCTGTATTGTTATAATGAAATGGCTTCTCTGTAATATTATTTAATGCTTTGGTAGTTTTTTTTTGTGTCTGGATTATTTGGGTTATGACTGCAGATAAGGGGGTGAACTAACCAAAGCAGAATTGTTATGCTATCTTGTATGTGTAACCTGAGTTGCAGTTCGCAGTCTGTTTCGGGAGGCGAGCGAGAGGACGGATGTGTGAGGGGCGCCTAGCGGTTCCAGGGCGGCAGATAATGGAGGACAGCGGTTTGGACGTTGGACGAAGTCTCGGAAGGCCGTTGTGGATGGATCCGGCAGCGTGAGCTCAAATGCCTTAAAATATTACGTGCAAAAACTGATAAATTTCCTGATTTGGCGAATTTCGTTTAACTGTTTCTCGTAACCCATCACTAAGAAATTACTATAAAGTCACAATTATTTAAACAGCTTTGGTGTATGGTCTGATATTTGTGTTGCGAGATTGTACTGGGTGGATGGAGGCATTACATAGTGTTTACACAGTAGTATTGCACTATTGGCGGGGCGACGACAGTTAACCCTAGTTGAACGGGGGTAAATTGGGGGCACAGATGCTACACGTACTTATTAATTTTGGGGTTTGGGCATTATAGGCAGCGCCAACTGTATTGTTCATCAGCAGCAATAATTTGCAACCTCTCGATGTTCTGAGAATGTCTACAGTAAAGGTTCATCCAGATAAAAGACACACTGTGCTTAAGTCGCCTCTGACACACTTTGCAGAAACCAAATTTGACTGGGGACACATTTAGAGTTAAATAATTTTACTTTAATCATTCGATCGTCTTTTCGATAACACCAAAAATGGGCGAGACATTATAAGTAATGACAATGTTTGTGAACACTTACCGGGCTCAACCGTGACCGTTGTCCACTTTCCTTCATGTGTATAAGTCCTCCACGCATACACAGTGATCCTGTTCTTAGTCTTCCCAAGACAACAACTACACTCACGTGAATATGCATAGCATCGTCACAATCGGTTTTCCAATGTTTCCAGTGTCGTTAATTGAACAGATAGCACGTTGCATTCCACATTTTCTGGTAGGTCAAAATGCTCTTTGAAAGAGGAAAAAAACAGAACACAACCTAATTAAGATAAATTGCAGACCGATTCTGAGATGGAACAAAAAACGTAGCAAAGTTGTCAAACAAAAATATTTATGAAATACGGAAATAACAAATAATCTAATCAGACTACTGAGCAAATATTGTCGGGTTTGTACATTTAGTACAATACATGCAGAGTACCAGCTTTAAAATCCTTTTATATTTATACAAAAAATATTATTTATTTGTTCAGATCTCTTCTACTGTGTGTATGCCTTGACTTACACAGTACCTCAAGTGAATATCTAATCTCCCGAGGACCCTATAAGAAAAGAGAGCAGGAATTAAGTCCCAGTGAATGCGTTATCCGGTACCAAGTGCTCAGGAACGATTCCGTCTGTAGTTGGCGACAAATGTGTGCTGCTTTTTTTTAATTATGTGGAAGTTTATTGGCACAGACCTCAGAGCACCCGCGCTCCCGCAACTGTAGGAAGATTATGACTGAACGTCATTAATAAAAAATAAAACTGACTGCTAGCTAGACTGTAAGACGGTTCGGCAAGAGGGATGTTAACTTTAACGGCATACCCATTTTGATCCATCTGATTCAACAAGAAGCTACAACGGAAGTTTTTTGTACAGCGGGAAGGCGATGTCAATCATTGTGAGAGACGCCATTGGTATTCAGCTTCCACTGGAAGATTCCTAATATTCAACGAAAACTGCATGTCGGTTGTTTTAATCGAAGTAGGAATTCTCCCCCCGGCTGTGATCACTTTCCGTTCAGCCATTGATGGGGTCTGCATGAAGAATTTTCCAGTAATAATATCATATTCACCTGAATAACCAGGCTGTGAACGGCAGGTAATGGTGGCAGTCTGACACTCATTCAAGTTTATAGTACTGTGGGTCTGAGTCACCGACTGACTCAACGAACCTAGAATTAGAAGGAGGAAAGTGAGTTCAAATCAGAGACGAAGCACACAACACAGTTAAACGAGATGAATTCTTCAAACGCAGAATGACTCAGACTGATTTAATGTAAACGTAATGTTGATGCGTGAAATGTACTCACGCCGTAAGCAGAACAAAAGTGTCAATAAAAAGAAGACTCCCATCGTCAAACGGGAAGATTTTTGAAATGACGAGGACATGGACAATAAAGCCAGCACACTAATGGCAGAATTTGCTTCAGATTTGGACAGTGATCTTTCAACGACAGGTTTATTGAAGGACAGTTGGTGGTTCTAATTTGTGTATTTGTTCAGGGTGAGGAAACTCCTCCCATAACCGCCTGATGTTCAACATGTGTGACGGAGATGGACTATCAGTGGACAAGTCCTTTTCATTCGGAAGTAAACGGACGACCTTTCAAAAAATATGTTATTTTCTACTATTTTATGATTTTGAGAACCGTGCCCCAGACCTCAAGAGAATATTTCAATATTTAGACCAGCTCCATTTAGACGGAGCGGGCGACATAGTAGAGAGAAACGGAGAGGGACTCCAAGTGAGGTTCGGCCGGGTAAGTTCCTTTAAAAGTAGAACGTTTCAATACTTGAGGCAACATTTTGGGTAGGTCACGTCAGCTGAGATCGGCCCCGTGGTTTGTTCATCCTGCAGCTTGTGGGAAATCAGTGGTAGTTCCAGTGTTCTTGAAGAACATGTGTGCAGGAAGTGTGTCCAGCTGTGGCATTGACAATTATAATGCCTGCTTGTAAAACTCTTACAGAGAGAGGGGGCCGGAGCAGATTGATGGACAGTTGGTGTCCAACATCTTGGGATAAAAACTAGCACCGCTGATACACAAACAGGCACAGGGTTTTGGACACTGAACGATTATTGTTGTTCCCATAGGAAGTTGCTTTTATTCGTAGGATCAATTCGGGGAAATCGATCAGAGGCTCTCAGTGTGAAAAGGTGTGACTGGAGAGGATTTATTTGTGTGTCCAACTTTGCCTGGGTGATAATTCCATTACGGATGAACGGTCGCATGTGTTCTGGTCGCAGTTAATGACTTCGACAGGATTATGGAAGACAACGAGAAGAGAAACGACATCATCTTTCACTTCTCTCTCTCTCTCTCTCTCTCTCTCTCTCTCTCTCTCTCTCTCTCTCTTTCCAACGTTATTCAACTAACTACCTCGAACTGAACTGGCGTGCTGAGTTCTGCCAGCAATTTGTTTTATTATGAACTCATTTAATCATCGTAGGACTATATCCATTCACCCTAGGTCTGAAAGAGCCTAGCTAACCTGTGTAATATATCTGCATGTATAGTACCTTATTGCGTAGTTACTAATAAACACTATTAGTTATTAGTAATACCAGACTTCAATTTGTTTTCATTTCTACTGTTTCTTTAATCCGTCAAGGGATACGTGACCGTAATTAATTTAACGATTTTATGGGTGGCATGTTTATTATTTACTTCTATAGAATTACTGTTCTCTTTAGTTCGCTTTCTTTCCTTCTTTGTCCAACATACTGTTTTATTTGAGTTAATAAGTCAATATAATTTCAATTATTTCATTTTACTCTAACTATGTTGATCTGCTGTTGGTAGTGTATTTACATAAGGAATTAAATACTTCTGGAAACATTTGATGAAGTTTTTCTAAGAATTCTTTCCCGATTGCTTTAATTTCCTTTGCTCCATAATATACAGGCATTACTGATGTATTTACTTTTATTATGTCTTTCTTCTCTGATCTGCTTCAGTGGTATGATCTAAAACAGACTTCCACTGAAAACTACCTACCGTGGTTGAAGCCACCGTTGTTGCTACGTTGAATGTTGGTTGCATATTTTTCGTTGTTTGCAATATACCCCATGTCTGTCCTCCTAGTCAGTTGTGCACCCCAAACGGTTTGTTTCCTGTAACGCCCAGCGCCAGCTATGGGTGTACGTTGGCGTTCTTCTTTCAACGCTATAGTGCTCTATTCCGCTCACGGCTCTCCATACTTAAAGAGTTCTTGTATGTATATATATCTACAGGCAGATTTTAGTTTCATTCGACCCTAACATTAAGAACAGACGTTGAGTAGAGTGCCGCCCAAATTGCTTATAGATGAGCCTACATTTATTTTTACGTTTCGGTCAGTGGAGGGTTATTGATTTCCTGGCTGTACTACATGTAAATCGAGCGCTCTCCAATCTGTCACACTTGGACGTATGCCATGGAAACAGAGACCTCGTCTCAGGGAGGAAAAAGAATCATTCTGTAAATGCCCTCTTTCCCGATTTGAAAGTCGTAAATTCTTATAAAATGTAATGGAAATCTACCTGTGTGCCAGTTGTCAAAATCATATGCTTGCACTTTGGAATACTATCTATTAGTAGAATAAAATGGGACTGAAAGGCAAGGACTTGGAAACGCTAAATGTAAATCAATGCAGTAAATCAATTCCACAGCGTACATAGCTAAAACTTGTCATATTGCAGAAGTGCGATCAAGACGGAGACGTTTGTATTATTCCTAGGAATTGTGCCTCGAAATGAATGCAGCACCTTTTCGTTTTCGTACTAGCGGGAATCCAGTAAATTTAATGAACACGGGATTCACAGAGGGAGTGATATGTGATGTTTTACAGACTATCATGATATTTTGGGAGCGTGCTAGATTTAATAGAGTTGGTCTCACTTGTAATGACGTACTCAATCTGCTAAATTTCTTGACAAGATATTGATCGGACACGATATGATATTTTCGAAATTAGTAGATTCGCTGAAACGCCAAGAAACGGAAATACAGGCAATACAGACCATAGATTTGTCTGACCAGTCTGTAGTTTAGAATGTATCACACAAGTTTTCCATAACAAAATATCTAAGCAAAGAATCTGCGGCCTCAGTGGATATCACAATCAAATTTGATATCACCGGCATATGTCGTGAATATTGTTAAACTCGCAGCAGGGTTAAAATGACAACCGTGCTCAATAAATATAGAGAAAAATATTAAAACATATATACGTCTCTTAAGTAGTTAAAATAGGGGGTGGAAAAACGCTGTGATTTCACTTTCAATTTGGACATTGGATGGTGTAGGAAAGAGGCTGATCTCGAATCTCTAAGACTCTGCCACTTTGTCGACGGTAACAATAAAAAGAGGGCATGTTCTGAGTGGTCTGAAACTTTCATAAAGAACGCCATCTTCGGAACGCACTGTGCCTTGAAGATGGCTGGGATACTATTGACACTGGTACATACGATGAGGCTGAATAATTAGACAAGTTTATAAAATTACTTCACTGTTGTGAACAACTCTATCCCCCATACCAGCCACAGATGCATCATACAGAATGCTCTGCTGTCTAGTCTTTGTGGATGTTTCCAAGTTCATCAGTTGACAAACCCAATCCCCTGATATTCCGAATTAAATATAGCTGCCGCGATGTTTTTCTTCCTTTAGTTGCGTCCAGTATAGTTCATCAGAGGTGCTGATCTCCAGAGGCTTGTAATTGCTAACTCTCCTCTCTTCTAATCAACCTCAGAGGATTCGATGTTGTTACCTCTTCTTACCCTTTCTGAATTACAAAGTTATATCCTTGAACTGGATGACTTTGATTGCAAGGTTTCATTGAGACTAAACTGTGCTAACTGATCCATGTAAATCCCTTTGGTAGGGATCTGAAATTCTGCCAACAGTGATTCTACCATCAGCAAATTGACAGATGACATTGAGCGATTGCAGCCACACAGTCAGATGTATATGGAGTGTAAATTCGTGAGATGACCACACATCTCTGTGGTGCACCAGAGTTAATTGTCAGCGAGGTAGAGAATTCATTTCCAATTAATACTGATCGTGGTTTTTGATTATGATTTCTTCGGGCCAATTACAGAGGGAGGTGAACAATTCTACGTTTTTTTATTTTTCAAGAGATGTTTAGAATTTATGGTGACGCCAGGTTCCATCTGGTACAAGTGTGCTTTGAACCAAGGCAAACCTCTCCAAGTATGTCATCAAAGTAGATTTGAGTTCTAAAAGGCTATAGTCGTTAGAGCAACCTATTCTTCTCAGGCCCTGGTAAGATTGTCTTTTTGAGACAGATGGACATTTCCGCCGTAGCCGTGAAAGTTTCGAAATGTCTGTTATTGGCCCTATTGGATAATTGGCACCTGTTTTCAGAGCTTAAAAAGTTAGATCTTCGGGCACTGCTGCCTTGCAAGGATTCACCCCCGTGAACGTCAGCCTGATGTCGGCTTCAGTAACGGAGATTAAAGGATTACTGGATGCTGCAAGAGTCCTCATGTTTTGATTTTGTTCTCCCTTTCAAAGCCATCTTAAAATAGTTCAGGTGGTCTGAGAGGGAAGGATCACTTCCGTTCATGTTCTTGTGTATTGCTTTGTCAGAGGCGATGGACAGCATGCCATTCCGGAGTTGAACTGCATCCGATTTTGCCCTCAAAATCTTCCGGATTTGATTCTTAACCTTTGAAATTTCCCTCTTCAAATCATTGCTGGTCTGCTAATGCAAATCAGGTTGCCCGTTTTCTATGCGGGATACCCAAGGGTAAGCAGTATTTGACCCTCCTGGTTTATTCACAGATTTGGTTTTGGAATGTAGAGTAAGGTTTCGGAGGTAGGCAGATACAAATCCGCACAACATTTTATCAGAATCAGTGACAACAGTGGCATACTCATCCGAACAAGTAGATGATTTGTCTGTGCATAGTGCAGTTCACCGATTTAAAGAATACCAATATGCTTCCCTAAGCCCGAGTGGTCCATATATTTTTCCTGCCTACCAATGGTGTTGTAGCTTCAGTGTCTGCCTATAATCAAGAAGTGTAAGTACAACAACATAATTGGACATACCGAAGTGTGCGTGTGGAAGAGAAAGGTACACACGCTTGCTTTTAATGCACTGTGACATTCGTTCAATGTGCTATTTCCCCTGGTACTACAGTTGGAGTATATGGGAATTATGTAATGCTTATCAAGCTGACTAGGGTAAAATCCCACAAAATCTTCCGGCAGGAATCGTCCGTGCAGTTTATGCCTGGTAATACAGTGCATAGATGGTTTTGAGCCTGTTATGCATTGGCTTGCGATAGAATGTACACATGCTCCATTCCTTCCCAGACGGAGATTCGGTCATTCAACATACTCGTCAGGACATATTTGTAGACGATTTCCAATGTTTAGTTGACAAACTAAACATCCTTGTATCACTCAAGAGCTTTAGTTGCTTTATTGACTTTGCTATAGCTACATCAGTATGTTGCGTTCAGTGTAGGTCCTCAGAGATATTGAAAGCAAGGTACCTATCATTGCTCACTCTCTCCGTTTCTGATCACTCTATGAAGATTAGTTTTATGTTCCCTCATTTTACCCTGTCTGCAGTGGAAAATTACCTCTTTTGTCTTGATGACGTCCAGTACAATTTTGCTGCTGCGACTCGGGTAAACTCACTGGTATATCTCCCTGATGTACGTTTTTTCGTCACTATCTAAAATGCCTATAATGATTGCATCATCAGCAATCTTTTTCATAGTATGTGGGCTCTATGACTATAGTAGCTACTCTTTCATACTTGTAGAATAAGTAGATCTCAGATTAGAGTACACATCCCGGTTTTGCGCCAGCGTTGTTTGTCAGCATGTGGAAATGTCATTTCTAAACGATACAGATGGTGCTCTTCGGGAATGAAGCGCTGGATCCAATCGCAGAGTGAGTTAAAGATAACTATGTGCTGTACACTTTTCGATCAGCGCTGAGATAAGATGGCGCTAAATGCTGAGAGATCGTCAATAGGCAGTATCCTGTCAGAGGTATGCACCTTGTCCAGGTGATGACTGGATTGCGTTGAGAGTCATAAAGATCACGTATGCTATTGAATTATTGCCACAATTGGTAATTTGATCTGACAATAGGCTCCAGTCGATACGGGTGATGATTAAAGTCAGGACTAACCTGACATAAAATCATAAAATCTTAACGCGTTCTACAAGGCGACAGTCGTTAAAGAAGCTCTTGCTGCACTTCTTGGGTCCAGTAGAATTGTTGCCCATTTGAAGCTCGTAGACAATTCTGCCAGAACATTGAGAGATTCAAAGCGTCGTCGAATACTTCCAGCAGTGGCGTAACGGAGATCAGTTTCTTACCATGTGCTGAAACGTTTCCTGTAGGATTGCAACTTATGTAGTCTTTCAAAACAGCCTAAACTGGGCCAAAATAAACAGATTAGAGCATCACTGATTGTTGCAGGATCCTCATAGCATTAACTTTATTCAAGGCTAGCATAACCATGCTGTATTGTCTAATACTGAAATACAGTTAGCATTCATGACGTTGGGCTTTTCCTGTTTACGACGTAATGGCTGGCAAGACCTGCCAAAGTTGAGGGGCATCCGATGTCACTTGCAACGTCAACGGAATGGGATTTTTGCCTGTGCAGATCGGCCTCCGCCTTTGATACGTGCCTTTGCTATACAGATCTGTCGCCAGACTGATATCCGACAGACTCAGTCCCAAGCAGACTCCGAACTTCCTGGTCCATTCACACGTTTTGATTTGGAGTTTTTCAGTAAGTTCTGTTTGCATATACCGATGCACAATCAGTATCAGAGGACATCTACCTTGGTCAAAGTGTTATGGTGAAATAGCCTATTTAATATAGCCTGCTCATACGGGTGTATATATATATATATATATCAGAGACGATATTTCGAATGTAAGCTCATACATGAGTTACTGATCAGGTCTGGAGTGGAGAAGACGCGGGCTACGACGTTTCACGCGCTGGGCAATGCCCAGGCTGAAAGGTTAATTCGTGCATTGCTAGACGTTCAGGAAAACTTGGATAAAGTGGTAAAAAAAAAGTGGCCTAATCTAGACACTAAATCTTGCAAGGGGCCGGTGTGTTGTAGTGAGGGAACCGAAGGATCATCGGCAGGTAGGTTCAGTCCATATCTCTTCCTTGAATATGGTCCGAACTCGGATGATGATGTGTCTGCTGCCCTTCGCAATTTCTCCAATAATTGATGAGGAGATTCCCAACGCTTCTCACGCCCAGTTTAGTGAAATCTGCGGAAGTATCACTGGTCATGTAGGTATGCATTAATAAAATAACGGCAGTCTGGACACTAAAGTAACAGGACATCAGAGTGCGTTCAGCCAAGTGACGAGGGAACCTGGATTAACGGGCGGCAGGAGCAATAGACGAGGAGAGGCCTGCCAAATAGATTGGAAAGATTCCAGGAGTGTCGAAAAATGAAGATATAAATGTTGGTGTACGGAATTCCCAAAGAGTCATGAAACCTCCAGAGTGACTGCCCCATGTCGCACCCAAGGTATATACAATGGCTCCTATCCCCTTGGTGAACTCTGCCACTGATATTTACTCCTATGGTAAACGTTGTGTTTTTGTATGAAGATCTGACAAATTATTTCAATGTCATGAGGACATGGCAATTTTGTTGGGGGGAGTGGTTCTACTGTTAACGTAATGTTATTTTTCTGTTGATGCAAGGTTTGGGTTATAGTGAGAGATAATGGTAATGTTGCAATATGAACAGTGCCATTTGTTAGGCCGCCCAAGGAGAAACTAGACGCTAAGGGCAACCGGTCGAAGGATTCGAGCCGCTGGGAAACTTAATTTAATCGAACAAGGTTCTGCAATCGACTGATGATCGGAGAATATGACTTTTGGAAGTGTTCAGTTCCAAAGTGTGCACAGGCGATTGTTTAGTAGATGCGTCTTTTTCATTTTCTTTTCTTTACTATCAGTTTATTTGAGATGCATCAATGAATTTATTTAATCCGATACTGTGCCTTCTCTGTAATTTCATGGCACTCAATTTTGTAACGGGGTGGCGAATTACACAATATCCAGACAAACCGGGCATCGGATTGCCAGAACGGTCTTAACCTCACGGGATTGACGGGATCAGTAAATTTATTCGCTAGATGGAGGAAGCCAAGGAAACCTGGCCGTATTTTATTTATAATAACACGCCAATATTCTGCTAAATAATGCATATAATCCTTCAGAGAGAAAATCTAATGCTTATACAGTTGCTGAAAATAAGCTGAATTACATATAATATAAGGGTTGATGAATTATCGCTTTAGAGATAAACCATTTGATTTGGAACGACTCCCTCTTTGCCGATCTGTGCTGTATATTTCCCGAATGACGGTTTCCCCCGATAACAGATTACTGGAGATATCGGGAGGGTTTTTGCGCGGCACTACATCTCTGATCATCAGCGTGAGCATCAGATCACAATAATATGCAGCCGAATCCTTGATTAGTAACCCCGTGATGTTAAAAAGAAATTTCAGAATTCATTTCTCTAAATCAGCAGCCCATTTGCTCCAGAATTCTGAGCTTGATGAACAAAACTAGTCCTAATCTTTTAATATATATCTTGCGATTCTCTGGGTAGTCGCATATAACGGAAAAGAGTTTTAACTGCAGATCTCCCGAAGTAGCAATAATTAAATATTACTTTCTGCCTTTCCTAAATCACCAATGCAACTGCATTCGGAAAAACCGACTCTTGTTCAGAGGCTCCTGTAATAAAAAATAATATAAGTAAACAGTCTGGGGAGGATCTACATCACGCCATGGATAATGACAATCAACAGCACATGTACAACTGACAGAATATGGTTATTAAGAAGCAGCAGACGGAGTCAAGCCTTTTAATCTGGAGATGGCGCTGGGAAAAAAAAACAAACAGTATCTATCCCTCTTGTGTGCAGTGTGCGCGATAATTGCTTCGTAGTGTAGTCAGCATACTGTACATGAAATGGGGTGCTTCTCTCGCGCATGACTGGCTTATTCCTGATTGGAAATACTAATGGAAGACACATTATATAACAGTCTTGTTTGGGAAAATTCTACTGCCATGATGATGACAAACTCAGGTTGGAGGAGCAGCGCCTCATATACCATCTGGGTAGACTCCAGCACCTTGGTGTGAACATCGAATTCTCCAACTTCAGGTAATTCCCTCCCTCTCCCTTCCCCCATCCCACTTTTACACAGTCTATCACCTCACTCATGTTTCCGACGTATTCTACTACCCATAGTGCTTTCCCCTTTGATTCCTTCATGAACTCTCCTGCATACCCCCTCCCTGCTTCCCCTCTCCCATACCTTTATCTTTCTTCTGCTTGGTGTTCCACACGCTGCCTACCTTTTTTATGTGGCCCCTGTCTCCTCCTTCTTCGGTCCTGGGGAACGGTCCAGGCCCGAAATTTTGACTGCACCTTTCAGTGGATGCTGCCCGACTTGCTGAGTTCATCCATCTTGTTTGTACGTATTGTTTGCTAACATTGTTTGCTAGTCCGCTCCCTTCACTTTTTTCTCTCTCTTAACACTAACTTACTCTCTTACTTTACCGTTCTCTCTTTTTTCTCTCTCTACCTTTATTTTTCTTTCTATCTCTGTATCTCTAACGTTCTAACGGAGATCATTTATCTCTCAACCTGTCAGATTCTTGGAGTTCTCGTTATTCCTCTCTGACCGCTTGGAATTGTCGATAATTTTCCTATATCCCGTTGTTTTTTTGTTTTACTTTTTGCATTCAGTGTTCGGAAACTCGAACATACACACATAACCACTGACATACCCGCGGAAGAGATTTGTTCTTTACCCTTCTGTGGTTCGCCTGGGTAGTGATTTTTTTTGTTTTTCTCTAAGTTCAGTATCTCGCAAGACTGTTGAATCTCCGCACGCCGAAGTGCCCAAGTCTACGAAATTGACTGACTCAGCAAGGAAGCAAGCCAGCGAATGTACAACAACAGACTTAAAGATAAATATTTGAGAGCCACGAAACGGCAGTTGTATTTCCTTTGCCAATTGAATTGATGTAATAATCCATATTAATATAATGTTGAACCCAGACCATTGCTAAATTTTTAAGGAGAGCAAAGGACAGCAAAAAAAAATCTCGTTTATTTCACCCACACTAGAAGTCACAGAATCACTGAATTACCATCAGGTAGACGCAACAAGTCTATCAACGGCTAACCAGGACGGCACGACGTTGCACGACCTTATTTCCACCAGGTATCCATCTTATCAACAAAGGTCACAGCGTTGTAATACCAAAATTATCTCTGCATATCAAACGTTAAATATTAGTAGTACCAGATATGCTCTGTTTATAACGTTTTATTTGAGTTTTATTACGGAAGTTTGTGCTAACATTTAATTGCTCCTGGATGACTCCAATTTTGTCCTGCAAAATTTCGGTAATGGAAGTATTGTTCTGTATTTTACGCTTGGCACCTAAACTCAATAGATTCTGGCGCTGTAAACATATTGACAATAGAACGATTTTGAATTGTCTCTCGAGGTCGAGCTGCCGGTAGAGAGTTAGAGGTATTTTATTTCAAGTAGCTATAACAAGTCAACATTTAGCCAGCAGAACCTGACAAAGCAAGGATGAAATATTCCTGCTCAAGTTAAGTACGGTCATGATTCAGATGCAAGTCTGATTTGCGTGAGAGAGAGTATGTTGGGAGGGAACCATTTAAGTGGCGGAGAACTCAGAACACGTTAGGTCAAATATTTCTGAAATAGAATCAGAGGTTAGTAAAATGCTAAGCACCAAACATATAAGAGATATCGGAAACATTATTCTCCGCAGCTGCTAGTTACGTGAGAAATGCATTTCAATGTTGGTCCTTACATATCGTGTTAGAGAATTAGAGTTCGAGCTTCACGACTGCCGCCTCCTCAATATAATATTGAACGTGATCGATCTTAGCTGGAAAAAAAATAATCATTGATAAGGTGCAGGAGATATGATGTGGCTGGGTAACTGCAATTGAGGGTACAGTCTGAGAAAGAATCCTGATCTTTGCTGAGGTCGTTCGAATCAATAACAGGGACAGCTTTTTAGCCATATAATAATATAACAATTACAGCTGGGAAACAGGCCATCTCTGCCCTCCTAATCTGTGGCGAACTCTGTCTGTCAACTCGTCCCACTGGCCCGCACTCAGCCCATAATCCTCCATTCCTTTCCTGTCCATATAACTATCCAGTTTTAATTTAAATGACAGTGCCGAACCTGCCTCTACCACTTCTACTGGAAGCTCGTTCGACACAGCCATCACTCCCTGAGTAAAGGAATTACTCCTCGTGTTATCCTTAAACTTTTGCCCCGTTACTCTCAATTCATGTCCTCCTGTTTGAATCTTCCCTTCATTCAATGGAAAAAGCCTATCCACGTCAACTTTATATATCCCGCTTATATCTTTATATACATCTGGTGCTGAAACCCGGGTAACATTCTAGTAAATCTTCTCTGTACTCTAACTACTTTGTGGACATCTTTCCTACAATCCGTTGACCAGAACTGTACACAATACTCCAAATTCAGCGCTTAACAATGTTTTGTACTTTTTTATGTTATATCCCAACTACTAGACTCAATACTCTGATTTATAAAAGCCAACATACCAAAACCTTTTTCAGAAACCTTTCCACATGAGATTCCACCTTCAGGGAACTATGCTCCATTATTCCTAGATCACTCTAATCTACTGGATTCCTCAATGCCCTACGATTTACCGTGTAAGTCCCATTTGGATTATCCCTACCAAAATGTAGCTGCTCACACTTATCAGCATTAAACTCCATTTGCCATCATTCAGCCCATTCTTGTAACTGGCCTAAATCTCTTTGCAAGCTTCGAAAAAATACTTCATTATCCACAAAGTCACCTACATTAGTATCATCTGCAAACGTGCGAATCCAAATTACCACCCCATTATCCAGATCATCAACGTATATGACAAACAACTTTGGACACAGTACAGATCCCGGAAGCACACCACGAGTCACCGGCCTCCAACCTGACTAACAGTTATCCACCACTACTCTCTGGCATCTCCCATCCAGCCACTGTTGATTCAATTTTACTACTTCAATATTAATACGCAACAATTGAACCTTCGGTGTTGAATCTTGTCAAAGGTCTTACTGAATTCCATATAGACAACCTCCTCTGCTTTACCCTCGTCAACTTTCCACGTAACCTCTTCAAAAAATTCAATTATATTTTTCAAACCTGATCGTCCACGCACATATATTTGCTTTCTGTTCCTAATCAGACTCTGTCTATACAGATAATTATACATACCATCTCTAAGTATACTTTCGATTAATTTACCCATCACTGACCTCAAACCGATATGCCTCTAATTGCTAGGTTTACTCTTAGAACACTTTTTAAACAAATAAATTCCATCAGCAATACGCCTGTCCTCTGAAATATCCGCGTTTCAATTGACTATTGAATTATTTCTGTTAGAGCCACTGCTATTGCTACTTTAACTTTCCTCAATGTACTAGTGAATACCCTGTCAGTACCCATAGATGTATTTACTTTTATATTCCTTAAAAGACCAGAACTTATTCCTTTTTAATCGTCATAATTTCCGTAACTTCCCTACTTGTTTCCCTTACCTTACACGATTGAATATCCTGCTCCTACCGAATACCGAATACCGAAGACAATAAATTGTTCCAAATTCCGCCAATCTCTTTCGGCTGCACACATAGCTGTCCACTCTGACCAATTGTGTCCGTTACAATCTTTTTTGCTTTTAATATAACTACAGAATCACGTCGGATTTATTTTCACCTGACCTGCCAAAGCAACTTTGTCTCTTCTTTTAGCTTTTCTAATTTCATCTTAAGATTCTTCTTACATTCTTTATATTCCTCGAGAACCTCATTTATCTTTGATGCCTATATTTATTCTAGATATCTTTCTTTTTCCTAACCTATTTTCTAATATCCCTTGACAACCATGGCTTTCTCAAACGTTTAAGCTTTCCTTTCAACTTAAAAGGAACATAAAGTTTCTGTACCCTCGGAATTTCACCTACAAATGACCTCCATTTCTCTATTACATCCTTCCCATAAAACAAATTGCCCCAACCCTCTCCTTCTAAATCTTTCCGCATCTCCTCAAAGTTGGCCTTTCTCAAATCAAAAATTTTAACCCTGCATCCAGTCCTATCCTATTCCATACTATTATTTTGAATAATCTTAGCGGAATGCCTACCAGAATACAGCAGAGATTCGTTTACTGGCATTTGAGACTAGGCTTGCGGATCATAAAAGCAGAAGTCAGTTGGCGATAGGTGTTTCAGTTCTTAGCAGAAGGTAGGCAGGACTCTGCGGTGGTGAAATAGAATCTCAAATTGTTTGCTGTGTCCATGGTCCAGCGTCAGCGAGGACTCAATTCTGATCCATTTAAGTATCAACAGGAAGGGTGAGCAAGAATAATCCCTGGTAAATATTGTATTCAAATATATTGGTAGTAGAAGCAACAAGGTTAATAGAGACAATTTAGAGTTCGAGATAGGCTGCGGAATGGCAAGATATCAAATGTAAAAATATTTGGATTTCTGTATGGGGCACACGCCAGTGAGTTGCAGATTACGATCACATGGAGATGCTTGTGTTCTGAATACATTGCCGTCAACTCATTGCATCCAGTGTTCATAATGTAATTAGTTTCAAAGTAAATACTGAAAACAAATATGACGTGTACGCGGGTTGAAATTCTAAACTGCAGAAACATCGATTTTCAGGTATCAGAAATAATCAGACAAGTGTGGATTCGAGTACGTTGTTTTAAGGCAGAGGAATATGAGGATAAAGTGCGACGTCTTCAAAAAATTGCGAGTTGTAGGTGCCTGTCCGATTAAAGGGTGAAGACAACAGTGTTAGGGAAACTTAGCTTTAAAGAGCGGTTGAGTAACTGATTGTGAAAGCAATAAGGACCGTAGCCCGTATGGGTAAGCAGGAGCAAATGACATACTTACAGAGGTTAAGCAATGCTACACCGCTCGTTGGAATCATATTAGGTTGTCTAAATGAAAGCATGAACTTGTCCTAACGGATAAAGGTAAAGAGATGTTATAGGACATCTGCGGACATGTTGAGAGAGATACGATTGCAAGAGAAAAAAAATAAACTTCCAGAAAATTAGAATAGAAATTATGCCTCAGACAAAGGAGAACAGAAAGAACTTGAATCTGTTTCTTTGCATCTGTATTTACTCCTTAAATGGAGAGAAAGTCTTCAGGGCCGATGCGAAACGTTAGCGAGATTGTGTACTAAATTTTATGTATATAGTGAATGACGAGGAGGATTGTCACCACAGGACGTGAGGAGGATCTTCTTTTTTCTCTTTTGTATCCGTTCTATGTTTCCAAAATGACCCGTTAGCAAATGAGTTTCGAATGTAGAAAATCGGTTGTTGCAGTCACTGAACGTTTTACGATTTCTGGATGGCAGCTGGACTGGAATCATCCTCCTTTCCGTAATATAGCATTATAGATAAGAAGTTTCTTCAGATAGTCAATGCACAAAAAAAGCTGGGCATCAGTTGACGAACAGCGACAGTTCGATTTTATTATCAGCTATTAACACACGCAAACAAAATGTGAAAAATTGAATCCATCTTCTTCGCTCAAAAAATTTAATTAGTATAGGAAGAACTTGCAGTTGCACTTAAGTCCTTTTACACACTATACGTATTTAAGCAACAAACAACAATAATGTGTGGATTATTACATCGGGAACTAACAGGAAATATGGAGGTAAAACCAGTAAATTGCAGAATTGTTTTAGTAATATCGAGAATGCTAGAGAAACACGTCATGCATTTGCAGTACGATTGCAAAATAAGAAAAATTTTAAAAATGCAAAATAACTTTGGAAATTTGCATGGAACCCATTCTCAGCGTAAAGGACGAAAAACAATGGAACAACAGTCCGTGCAATAAATGAGCAACTTGAATAGATACGAAATGTTATCACTACTGACCAAATTAATTTCGAGACTTGTAACTTCTGAATATATTCAAAGACCGGTAAGAAACCTAATATCCATCTCTCACATGGGATATATGTGATGATCTAACAAAGTGAGGAAGATACTTTTTTTCATTTGCAGAAACAAGTGGGGCGTCTCCTTGGTAGAGTCTCCCACTTTATGTTATTCAAAATCGATCACGACACCTAATATGACCTATCGATCTCTGCCATGTTCTGACTGCACACGTACTTAAACAGTGAACGTGTTAATCAAGAACCGATCCATCTGTTTTGACCAACCGTTTAGCAGGATCAATGCATTTATTTGCCAAGATGAATATTTCAAATGGTCCATGAACGAAAGTACATGTGACATTAATACGTGTTCGAATGATAATTTGAGCATTACGTACATTATTTGAGCTGGGTTTAAAAATTCAATAACTTATGACTACACATGAATGCAGTCATAAGAGAATTTCTTCCGGGCAAATATATAAAAGACACTGTCAACAGTCAGACACAACTTAAGACATATCAGTCGCATACAGATAAATTCAGATAGTAGACAAAAAATAGTCCAAATCCCCGAATAAATGAATGTTGTTGCTGTCTAGAGTCAAAATAATACAGGTAGTAATCAGCTAGTTAAACACTGGAATGCAGCACTGTCGCCAGCATAGACTCCGCGCAACGACTACTTCGTCTTCCTCCTCGTTTACTGCAACAACGAGAAGTCACATTTTGAGGCCTGCACCTCGCTATGACCGAGGCTACGTAATTGCCGGAATTAAACAGTAAACAGGACTTGCAACATTACAGACTATTAATGTCTAGTGTGTTCTTGCCGTTAAAAACTAGGAAGACAAGCACTAAATTTTATTCTTCACTTCGTGTACCCGTACCAATCCCAAAGCTAATCCGTATCTGGTCGAAACGTACTCCGTATGAAGTCCAGCTACATTACTTTCTCTGCAAACAACTATCTCGCGACAGGTAGACATACAATATTCAAAGTACTTAACGTGCAAGTGTGGTTCGAAATGTAAACAAACAAACAAACAAGCAAATAAAAAACAAACAGATAAATAAATAAATACATACATACATACATAAATAAATAAATAAATAAATAAATAAATAAATAAATGGATAAATAGATGGATGAATGAATGAATAAATAAATAAATAAATAAATAAATAAATAAATAAATAAATGAATGAATGAATGAATACAGGCATACATGCATACATACATAAACAAGTATATAGATAGATAGATGCGTAGGTAAATAAGTAAGTACTTAAATAATTAATACAACCAGTAAATAAATGCACATATTCACACTGTGCCGTCTACGGTTTCAATGTATGCATTTGGCTGACGTGTTGAATACTCATTCAATTCGGATAATTGCAACAATCAGTGTGTGAACCATCAATCAGAATAGTACAAGTTCAGATTTTCAACATTTTATAGCCATAGAATCTATATAATGCTCATTTACAGAAGACCTTCCCCTTTTAAGAATAACCAAATTGTGCAGCACAAGCACAAATAGAAATTCATTATCGATATTTTTAATTCACCATGTGCGTATGGAGCCGCAACATCTTGAGCTGTAGCAAATATTGCATGAGCCAAATTCTCTTTGAATGATAGTGAAAAATTCGTCAGCGGTAGAGCTGAAAACGTATGCAAACGAGCACTACGTTTATTGGATAAATTGCGTAACATGGGAGTATAGTTGTACGTGATCATGCATTCATCGAAAGTTACCTGTAGAACGTCTCGCGAGAAACTGTACAAGGGCAGATCCTTCAATTCTACACATCGCAGTTCAGCCGAGCCACAGTCTGAAGCGGGAGGTGCAGAACACACCTCCCAGTTGTGTGCAAAAAATAAATAAATAAATAATAAAAAATTAAAAAAAAATTGCGTCGACTTTAAGAGTGCTTACTTGGCCAACTCGTTAAACAATTAATTTTAATAGTTGTATTATTTTCTACTACGAAAACCTTTAATGTTAAGACAGGTGAGGTAAAGTATAATATTTCTCTCACAGAGCCACATCCAGGGAGTCTCTGAAACGATTACGTTAGGTCAGGCGGATACTGAGGTATTGAATAATCGCCGAATGCTCCTGTAAAATATTTAAAAAAAAAACAGGAACAGTGAGGAGTTTAGAATTAAACCAAATCTACGCACAGAGTTATTTAGAAATGCACTCATTTAGTGCAGGAAGCGTTGATTACTATAATTAATCATTCACACAACGTAGACACTAGTTTAGATATAGTACTGACGAACGGTCTCGGCCCGAAACGGTGACTGCTCCTTTCAACGGATGCTGTCCGACCTGCTGAGCTCATCCAGCCTTTGTACGTGCTAATTTGTCCACAGCATCTGCAGTGCACCTTGCATTTAGTTTAGATGCAGAACATGATTTGAGCAGTGAATCCATCCTGTTTGTGTTCGGATATCTGTTATGAAAACAAGAACGAGCCATTAACTGGTGTATGGTGTGCTGATCGATGACAGTTGACACTATTACAGCATAACCTTGCGCCTTGAATTTCGCTAATTTGTTCTGCTACTTCGTTTTTCCTTCCAACTCCTAGAATCTCACAGAGATTTAGAGCAGTGTGGAACAACAGCGCGGAAAGCAATCTTAAATGGGGGAATCAGACCCTCGTTCACCACTGCTGTTGGCAGATTATTCCACTCCTGACCCCCAATGAATGATTTCTCCCTCATGAAGACGTTAAACATTTACATTTTACTCTTACCCATGACCTATAGTTGCAAATTTTCCCAACATCGAAGGGGAAAAAAGCCTATTTCCATTGAAACTACCAGATTCCTTCTTTGTTTTCTGCACCTTAATAAAATGACCACTCATTCTACGGAGCTCCAGGGAAGAACTTGATAATATTTACAGTTGTCCCCTTTCCGTCGGTCCAAAGGAAACGGCACCATTGTTTTTTTGACTTCACTGATGTTTTGTTGATGTAAACAATCATTCAAGATTATCCACTCATGATCTCTCCCGTCAAGTCTGGGTGCATGGGAAGATGGTCACAATGTTCGTAAAGATTGCCTCTTGATATGCGTCTGTGTCATTTTATATGTAAAAGCCCCTAGAAATCACTTTTCCATTGTTTGTTAAAGCAGTCCCATGTATCCTGTGTATGTCTCTCTTTGACATGTTTTTCACATCTTCTACATCACGTACAGTACCTGACTTGCTGGAAGAGCTTACCCACTGTGAACCTTGTTATTCGATTTAATAAGGGCCACAATATCCTAGAAAACAAACGGTCGCTAAATTTGCTTTGCATTGCATTCTTACAGGGTATACGGGGTTCGTTTCTGGAATATTTGCTGACTTCTGAAAGATTAAAATTTACTATATTCTGCAAAGCGGTCCATGTTTCTATGATAAAGTAAAATGTAGTTTAGCTGAGAGCTTAGGGAGAATCGTCCTGCAAGGAATCACAGTAACAGAGACGCGAAAATATATTAGTCAGCCGAAGGAATAGTGGACGGCTTGTGTGAGAGTGTGAGCTGTAGAGTCGCCGAGAATGGATATAAATACTTCGCATCCTGTATCATTTTTTTTTTTTTGCCCGGATGTCCCACACTTCTTCCCACGTACAGATCGGCGAGTATTTGATAGCTGCAACGTAAATTGGAAACTGTTTTCTGAATGAAAGTACATGGAAAGAACGATGTGTTCATTACAAACATCTTTCTTAATCCGTCTAAACAGTCACGAGATAACGGGATAGTTAGCCATAGAGTTTAAAGCGAAATTCTCAATGTGGAAGCGACTGATAGTATCGGATTGCATCTTGAGTGTTTCTGGAAATATAAGATATATCAATATAAATGTGCGGTTAACGATCTATTATGCACCTATTTAAGTACCGTATGTCTGAATGAATACATGTTAGTTAAAAAGAAAATATTTTCAACATCTATGTAGTTGTTTATCTCACGGCACAGCACAGAATAGACCATTACAATCCATTCGAAATACGTAACCCCACAGTTAACTGAAAACCACAATTTTTTTCAGCAGCTATTCAAAAGACATTTTAAAATGACTACTTCAGCTAGTCGATACGTATATGAAATGTGGAAGGGTACCAGAACATCCGATCAACACTCGTGCATTCCATGGCCAAGACGTACTGAATACTTACAGTTTACCTGGAATTGAACTCCGAACTCTTTCTCCCTGAATTCGAATAGAGTTGATTTAACCGCTACAATACCGTGGCACCAAAGCATATGAAACTTCAGCTTTATGTTAAAGTAGCATTTTTTGCAGAAATGCATTTATTTAGAAAGGTATGGAAGCGGCAATGTATCAGAACTAATCACTAATAGAGCAAATTGGTTTGTTTTGTTGTCCAATATAGAGAACCGGGTATTCCTTCTAATGAATGTGTCTTTGGAGTATTGCTTGGGGTTCCCAATAGGAGCAAGTTTCTGCTCGGACTAAATTGATGGAAATTAAGGACATGCCAAAACCTAAGTTATCTCTTATGAGTTACTGGAAGTACGATTATTCCTCCCAAATAGTAACGACGAGATGTTTACGTTGCAAACCCTCTCCTAGTAACTCGAATCCCTCCAATTATATAAATCCAATTAATCGGAATAGCAGGTAATTACCCAAGCAGAGCAGTTTCATTTTAATAGGTTTCATGGTATCAGTAGAATGTGAACGCAACAATGACATCTCAATGTCTAGCGACTACATGTTAATAATCTTTGGAAAAACATTTTACACGCGTCTAAGATACATTCAGGCTCTGTATAATTGCATCGTGATAAGGACACGGGCGTGGGTATGACAGAAACGGAATGATATCTGTATATCCTGATGTCGTATAGATCTGAAGCAATAGATTATAATGTTATCTTTGGTAATAGTTTATTATATAGATACATTATACTAAATCGCATATGAGGATTCCTTGACCTATATTCATGCAGAATAATTAATTCGTAACGTTGAACAGTTGCAATTTTATAGTATAAAAATCTAACCCACTACCAAGACTGAAGCTCTCTGGTAAATAAAAAAGGGAAGATATTAGACATCATCTGTGCTTTTACAGCAAATCAAAGGTTTTGAATATAATTCCGAAAATGTCCCCACGATGGTCGAAAGTCTTGACGAGATTCCGAGATTGAATATGGGAATATTTTCTAAATTTGAACATAAAATCACATCACGTAACTATTCGGCATGAATAGTGGGGGGCCGCTTCTTTACATTTAAGCAAGAGCGTCTTTCGGTGTATAATAGAAATATAAGCCAAAATGTGCAAGTAAGATGACTCCAAAATTATATCCTTTCTTGCAACGATACCAAATAAAGCGATGAAAGGAATAGGGTTACAGTTTATTTTGAAAAAAAAAAAACGAGAACGCTTTAAATCGTTCTTTCCAATATTTTCTCATTAATCGGACATGTCGAAAAAATATAAATGAGTGAAGCTGCTCCATTATTACATTTATCTCAATACGGAGACATATCCAAGTAAAAACGAGACAGCTTATTCTTCGTCATATGGGCTCTGCGTAATTGTAACTCTTCAAAATCCTGGAACCTTTGCGCTACTTTCATGTCGCCGTTTCCTCGACACAGAGTATTTGCAATTTTGCGACATTCATATGATTGGTAGATTGCATGTAGCACGTAGATGTGGCATAAAATGTATTAGGATTCAGGATCCACAATGAGCACCCTCAATGAGTGCAACGTCCCAACTCTTTTCCTATGTCTTGTGGTATAAAACGCGAATTTACTCAAGGAAATGACATCTTTTCGCTCCAGGAGAAAATTCTGAAGACATTTGTGTCTTCCCTTTTCACAGACAGAATGTTGGAAGAAATCGGCAGATCGACTGCTAACTTTGAGGTAAATTATCGAGCCAAGAACTTCCATCAGAACATCATCATTTCCTCCAGCATATTTTGCGTGTTGATTTTGGTACTTTTCTTTTCTCTATCACCTTTCTACGAAAAATCACACCGCACTGCGGTTTCGTGCTGTTGATGCCGTGCTCGGCAGCGGTGTATTTATATGATACTGCTAAATGAGTTTTTGAATTGTTCTTTCGCTGTTCAGAAGCACTGTGTGTTTGCAAAAAGAGGCACAATGGTTCTTGTAGAGCGCTGACAATTTGAGGCATCACAGTGCTGGGAACGTACTAATTGCGCAGTAAAACACTGCAGCGTCGCTCAGTTGCACTTTTGTGATCGTCAGCTGGCTGATTTTCTTATTAGGATCTAGAACAGCAGTAATTCGTTCACCGGCGATTTTTATTTCATCTTGTTCTCCATAAGTTTGTCTCTGGAGCAGATGTATGAGTGGCTGTCCTGGAAGCTGCCGATACCAGTGTAACGTTTTGCGACAATGCACATCATAATTACACTTTAATCTGACGTTGCCAGCAAGAGTAGTCTGTAGTTCAGGTATCTGAGACGGTGGAGAAATGGATTCTGTAGGAACGTAAAGGAGGATTATTGCTGTTTGACCTAAGTCTATCAGAAACATTGTCCCAAATAAGATAAAGAATCTTTGCTTTTATGCAAGCATATGTCATTTAAAATGTATCTCATTTGATATATTTATTGTCAGTTCCGTTTACTGTACGGAATTGGTGCAGTATAAATATCAGGATTACATGGCATTTGGAGGACGCATTGCTGTTATGAAAATGTTTGATACTGTGTGAATCTATGTGAATGAAAGAAATTGATTTCATGGAGCAATTTTGTAGAGCCAACAAATTCATAATGGGAGGAATTCACTATGTTTCAGTTCCATGCTGATTTTTTCATATACATTTCCCCATTATGGACTGTAGACTCTTCTCCATCTTGGACTGTAGTTTGTCATCACATTAATGAGATTGAAGCGTGCAGACTCTCAGTTTAATTTTTAAGCAGCTGAAGACTGAGACGAATTTTCAAGCCGATTTTAGCAGGTGCTCATATAAAGGTTCGGTTCCCTAAACATTACTTATATTTTTTAAGCAGTTGTTATGACATTTCCGGTCCTATCTTAGAATTAATTGGAGAAAACTATGTTCATTCTTTCCTGCATGTCAGTGGCTGATATGTTTTATTTCTGCTTGCGGTTTGTGCCTTATTCTGAACACAAAATTTCCCACGTACATGACAGTGGTCGGTTGGATTCATTCTACGAAGATTGGATAGGCATTTAAATCTTATTATCTTCTGCCAATTTCGTCTGCATCTCCCTCCTTTAATTCCGTTTGCCACTTTGTCTTTCTATGCACTGGATGTAGATTCATTCGACGGAATCACATAACACAAGAAAATACTTAACCTTCCAGTTACTCTGCTTCATCATACGGGCATCGATACAGATTTCTAAAGCCCACTACAACTTACATAATTGCATTCCTAGATTCTATGAATTAATCAGCCTCCCCTCTTTCTGTATCCTTTCGGGCAGGTGCTCCTGATCTTGGTTCTATCGTATGTAGGTCTCTCAGTAACAGTAACTGTGGTGGTAACTATTCAGGCTAACCGAATGGCGACTCTGTATTGTTATAATAAAATGGCTTCTCTGTAATATTATTTAATGCTTTGGCAGTTTTTTGTGTCTAGAATATTTGGGTTATGACTGCAGATAAGGGGGTGAAATAACCAAAGAAGAATTGTTATGCTATCTTGTATGTGTAAGCTGATTTGTAGCTCGCAGTCTTTTTCGGGAGGCGAGCGAGGAGGACGGACGTGTGAGGGGCGGATAGCGGTTCCAGGGCGGCAGATAGTGGACGTCAACGGTTCGGATTGTGGACGAAGTCTCGGAAGGCCTTACGTGCAAAAACTGATAAACCTCCTGATTTGGCGAATTTAGGTTATCTGTTTCTCGTAACCCATCACTAAGAAATATCTATAAAGTCGCACTTACTTACTCATCATTGGTGTATGGTCTGATATTTGTGTCGCGAGCTTGTACTGGGTGGATAGAGGCATTACATAGTGTTTACACAGAAGTATTGCACTATTGGCGGGGCGACGGCAGTTCACCGTAGTTGAACGGGGGTAAATTGGGGACACAGATGGTATACGTACTTATTAATGTTTTGGGTTTGGGCATTATCGGCAACGCCAAATGTATTGTTCATCAGCAGTAATAATTTGCAACCGCTCGATGTTCTGAGAATGTCTACAGTAGACTTCATCCAGATAAAAGACACCCTCTGCTGAAGTCGCCTCTGACACAGATTGCAGAAACCAAATTTGACTGGGGACACATTGTGAGTTAAATGACTTTACTTTAATCATTCGATCGTCAGTTCGATAACACCAAAAATGGGCGAGACATTATAAGTAATGACAATGTCTGTGGACACCTACCGGGCTCGACCATGATCGTTGTCCCCGTTCCTTCATGTGTATAAGTCTTCCAGTTATACACAATGATCCAGTTCTCAGACTCCCCAATACAACAACTACACTCACGTGAATATGCTTAGCATCGTCACAATCGGTTTTCCAACTTTTCCTGTGTCGTTAATTCAACAGATATCATTTGGCATTCCGCATTTTCCGGTAGGTCAACATGCTCTTTGAAAGAGAAAAAAAAAAACAGAACACAACCTAATTGAGATAAGTTGCAGACCCATTTCGAGATGAAAAAAAAATAGCAAGCTTGTCAAACAGAAATATTTATGAAATACGGAAATAACAAATAATCTAATCAAACTCTGAGCAAACGTTGTCGGGTTTGTACATTTAGTACAGTACATGCAGAACACCTGCTTTAAATTCTTTTTATATTTATACATAAAAACCATTCTTTATTTGTTCCGATCTCTTCCACTGTGTGTACCCCATACCTTACACAGTACCTCAAGTGAATTTCATATCCCCCGAGGACTCGATGAGAAAAGCGAACAGGAATTAAGTCCCAGCGATGGCGTTATCCGGTACAAAGTGTTCAGGAACAATTCCGTCTGTAGTTGGCGACAAATGTGTGCTGAGTTTTTTTTTTTCTGTGTAGGTTTATTGGCACAGACCTCAGAGCACCCGCGCTCCCGCTACTGTAGGAAGATTATGACTGAACGTGATTAATAAAAAAAATAAATCTGACTGTTAGGTATACTGTAAGACGGATCGGCAAGAGGGATGTTAACTTTACCGGCATACCCATTGTGATCCATCTGATTCACGAGTAAGCTACAACGGAATTTTTGTACAGCGGGAAGCCGAGGTCAATCATTGTGAGAGACGCCATTGGTATTCAGCTTGACAGTAATAGGTGCCGCTGTCTTCCACTCGAAGATCCCTAATATTCAGCGAAAACTGCATGTCGGTTGTTTTAATCGAAGTAGAAAATCTCCCCCCGGCTGTGATCACTTTCCGTTCGGCCATTGATGGGGTCTGCCTGAAGAATCTTCCAGTAATAAAATCATATTCACCTGAATAACCAGGCTGTAAACGGCAGGTGATGGTGGCAGTCTGACACTCATTCAAGTTTATAGTACTGGGGGTCTGAGTTACCGACTGACTCAACGAACCTAGGATTAAAAGGAGGAAAGTGAGTTGAAATCAGAGACGAAACACACAACACAGTTATACCAGATGAATTCGAAAAACGCAGAATGGCTCAGACAGATTTAATGTGAACATAATGTTGATGTGTGAAACGTACTCACGTCTTAAGCAGAACAAAAGTGTCACTAAAATGAAGACTCCCATCGTCAATCCGGAAGATTTTTGAAGTGACGAGCACATGGACCATACGGCCGGCACACGTAAGGCAGAATTTGCTTCAGATTTGGACAGTGAAATTTCAACGACAGGTTTGATGAAGGACAGTTGGTTGTTCTGATTTGTGTATTTGTTCAGGGTGAGGAAGCTCCTCCCATAACCGCCTGATGTTCAACATCTGTGACGGAGATGGCCTATCAGTGGACAAGCCTTTTTCATTCGCAAGTAAACGGACGAACTTTCAAAAAATATGCTATTATTTGCTATTTTATGATTTTCAGAGTTGTGCCCCAGACCTCCAAAGAATATTTGAATTCTTAGACCAGTTTCAATTAGACGGAGCGGGCGACGTTGCAGCAAGCGACATAGTAGAGAGAAACGGAGAAGGAAGGCTTTGTCTCCAGAGACTTCGACGAGCAGAGTCTGAGGACGAGCTTGACTCCAAGTGAGGTAAGGCCGAATAAAATCCTTTAAAATTAGAACGTTTCAATACTTGAGGCAACGTATTGGTTAGGTCATGTCAGCTGAGATCGGCCCCGTGGTTTGTTCATCCTGCAGCATGTGGGAAATCAGAGGTAGTTCCATTGTTCTTGACGAACATGTGTGCAGTAAGTGTGTCCAGCTGCAGCTTCTGGCAGACCGCACTGAGCGACTCCGGCTGCGATTGGATTCATACTGGAGCATCCACAATGCTGGGAACGTCGTGAATAGCACGTTCAGTGAGTTGGCCCCACCACAGGTAAAGGCTACACAGGCAGAAAGCGAATGGGTGGCCCCCAGACACCGTAGAAGTAGACAGGTAGTGCAGGAGTCCCCTGAGGTAATCACGCTCCTAAAAGATATACTGTCCTGGATACCGTTAGGGGAGTTTTCTCATCAGGGGAAGGCAACAGTAGCCGAGCTCATGGCACCATGGGTGGCTCTGCGGCGAAAAAGGGAAGGAAAATGAATGGAACATCTATAGTGAAAGGGGATTCCATTGTATGGGGAATTGATAGGCGTTTCTCCGGCCGCAAGCGAGACTCCGGGATGGTATGATTCCTCACTGGTGGAAGGGTCAAGGATGATTCTGAGCGGTTGCAGAACATTCTGGAGTTAGAGTTTGAACAGCCAGTGTTCATGTTGCACATAGGTGCCAAAGAAGTAGTTAAAAAAACGCGACGAAGTCCTACAAGGTGAATTTAGGGAGTTAGGAGTTAAACTAAAAAGTAGAACCACAAAGGTAATAATATTTGGATTACTACCAGTGTCACGTGCTAATCAAAGTAGAAATAGGAGGATATTTCACATGAATATGTGGCTTGAAAATAGTGCACGGGGGATGGATTCAGATTTCCGGGGCATTGGAACCAGTTCTGGGGGAGGTGGGAGCGGTACAAACAGGACGGTCAGCACCTGGGCTGGTCTGGAACCAATGTCCTAGCGGAGCATTTGCTACTGCAGTTCTGGAAGAGTTACACTAATGTGACAGGGGTCGGGAACAAGTGCAGAGAGACAGAGGGGTTTAAGACGAGGGTAGAAGCAAAAGCTAGGAAAGTGAAAAGTAAATGTGGCAGACAGGCAAATCCAGGGCAAAAATCAAAAAAACGCCTCATTTAAACTTAATTGTATAAGGGCTAAGAGTTTAGTAAAAGCAGACTGGAAGGTTTTGTGTGTCAATGCTAGGAGCCTTGGAAACAAGGTGGATGAATTGAATGTGCAGAAAGTTATTAATGAAAATGTTATAGTTGGGATCACAGAAACATGGCTCCAGGGTGACCAAGAATAGGAGTAAAACATCCAGGGATATTGAATATTCAGGAGGGATAGACAAGAAAAAAAAGAGGTGGGGTAGCGTTGCTGGATAGAGAGGGAATTAACGGAATAGAAAGGAAGGGCATTAACCAGGAGGATGTGGAATCGATATGATTAGAGCTGCATAACACGAAGGGGGAGAAAACGCTAGTGGTGTTGTGTAAAGGCCACCTAACAGTAGTAGTGAGTTTGGGGATGGCATTAAACAGGAAATTAGAAATGCGTGCATTAAAGGAACAGTAGTTTTAATGGGTGACTTCAATCTACATTTCGGTTGGGTGAACCAAATTGGGAAGGGTCCTGAGGAAGAGGATTTTTTGGAATGCATACGGGATGGTTTTCTGAACCAACATGTCGAGGAACCAACTAGAGAGCAGGCCACTCAAGTTTGGGTCTTGAGCAATCAGGAACGGTTAGTTAGCAATCTTGTCGGTCGAGGCCCCTTTGGCAAGAGCGACCATAATATAGTGGAATTCTTCTTTATGATGGAGAGTGACGTAGTTAATTCAGAAACAAATGTTCTGAACTTAAAAAGGGCAACTTATAAAGTATGAGACGTGAATTAGCTGAGATAGACTGGCAAATGATACTGAAAGAGGTGACGGTGGATATGCAATGGCAAGCATTTAAAGATCGCATGAATGAACTACAATTCATATAGATCCCAAGCTGGCAAAAGAATTAACCAGGGAAGATAGTGCACCGTGGCTGACAAGGGAAAATAGGGATAGTATCAATTCCAAGAAAGAAACATCCGAATTAGTCAGAAAGAGCGGCACAACTGAGAGGCTGAGAGAAATTCAGAGTCCAGCAGTGGAGGACAAAGGATTAATTACGAAAGGCGAGATAAGATTATGACAGAAATCTGGCAGGGAACATAAAAACTGACTGTAAAAGCTTTTATAGATTAGTGAAAATAAAGAAAAAAGACTGGCTAAGATGAATTTAGGTCCGTTACAGTCAGAAACAATTGAATTCATTATGGGTGAAATGGACATGGCAGACCAATTGAATAACTACTTTGGTTCAGTCTTCAATAAGGAGGACATAAATAATCTTTAGGAAATAGTAGGGGACCGAGGGTCTAGTGAGATGGAGTAATTGAGGGAAATGCATGTTAGTAGGGAAGTGTTTTAGGTAAATTGAAGGGATTAAAGGCAGATAAATCCCCAGGGCCAAAAGATCTGCATCCCAGAGTGCATATGGAAGTAGTCCAAGAAAGAGTGGATGCATTAGTGAGAATTTGTCAAATCTCCTTAGATTCTGGATTAGTTCCTCAGGATTGGAGGGTGGCTAATGTAACTCCACGTGTTAACGAAAGGAGGGAGAGAGAAACCGGGGAATTATAGACCGATTAGCCTAACATCGGTGGTGGGGAAAATGATATTGTCTGTTATCCAAGATGTGATAACAGCACTTTTGGAAAGAGATGAAATAATCAGACAATGTCAGCATGGATTTGTGAAATGAAAATCATGTCTGACGAATCTTACAGAATTTTTTGAAGATGTAACAAGTAGAGTGGTTAGGGGAGAACAAATGGATACGATATATTTGGATTTTCAAAAGGCATTTGCAAAAGTCCCTCACAGGAGATTAGCCTGCAAACTTAAAGCACACGGTATTGGGGGTATGGTACTGATGAGGATAGAGAATTATTTGGCAAACATGAAATAAAGAGTGTGAATAAACAGGAGCTTTTTAGATAGGCAGGCGGAGACTAGTGGGGTACCGCAAGGCTCATGCTGGAAACCCAGCTGTTTACAATATATAAACAATATATTTATCTCCAGGCAAATGCTATGTTGGCATTCATAGCAAGGGGATTCGAGAATAGGAGCAGGGAGGAACCACTGCATTTGTACAAGGCCGTGGTGAGATCACAGCTGGAATATTGTGTGCAGTTTTGGTCCCCCATTTTGGTAATAGACATTCATGCCAAAGAGGGAGTACAAAGAAGGTGCACCAACTTGATTCCTGGGTTGGCAGGACTTTCATGAGAAGAAAGACTAGATCGACTAGGCTTATGCTTGTTGTAATTTAGAAGATTTTGGGGGGGATCTTATTAAAACGTATAAAATTCTAAAGGGATTGGACAGGGTAGATGCAGGAAGATTGGTTCCGATGTTGGGGGAGTCCAGAACGAGGGGTCAAAGTTTAAGTATAAAGGGGAAGCCTTTTAGGACCGAGATGAGGGAAAAACCTCTGCACACAGAGACTGGTGAACCTGTGGATCTTTTTGCCACAAGAAACAGTTGAGACCAGTTCATTGGCTATATTTAAGAGGTAGTTGGATATGGGCATTGTGTCTAAAGGGATCGGGAGTAAACAGACAATAGACAATAGGTGCAGAAGTAGATCATTCGGCCCTTCGAGCCTGCACCGCCATTTTGAGATCATGGCTGATCAGTTACTATCAATACCCTGTTCCTGCCTTGTCCCCATGTCCCTTGATTCCACTATCCATAAGATACCTATCTAGCTCTTCCTTGAAAGCATCCAGAGAATTGGCCTCCACGAACTACCGAGGCAGTGCATTCCAGACCCCCACAACTCTCTGGGGGAAGAAGCTTTTCCTTAACTCTGTCCTAAATGACCTATCACTTATTCTCCAACCATGCCCTCTCGTACTGGACTCTCCCAGCATCTGAAACATATTTCCTGCCTCTATCTTGTCCAATCCGTTAATAATCGTATATGTGTCAATGAGATCCCCTCTCAATCTCCTTAATTTCAGCGTGTTCAAGCCCAGTCTCTCTAACCTTTCTGCGTAAGACCGTCCAGACATCCCAGGAATTAACCTGGTGAATCTACGCTGTAGTTCCTCTACAGCCAGGATGTCCTTCCTTAACCCTGGACACCAAAACTGTACACAATACTCCAGGTGTGGTCTCACCAGGACTCTGTACAAATGCAAGAGGATTTCCTTGCTCTTGTACTCAATTCCATTTGTAATAAAGGCCAACATTCCATTAGCTTTCTTCACTGCCTGCCGCACTTGCTCATTCACCTTCAGTGACTGATGAACAAGGACTCCGAGATCTCTTTGTATTTCTCCCTTACCCAACTCTGCACCGTTCAGATAATAATCTGCCTTCCTGTTCTTACACTCAAAGAGGATAACCTCACATTTATTCACATTAAACGCCATCTGCCAAGTATCTGCCCACTCACCCAGCCTATCCAAGTCACGCTGAATTCTCCTAACATCCTCATCACATGTCACACTGCCACCCAGCTTAGTATCATCAGCTGGTTTGCTGATGTTATTTTTTATGCCTTCATCCAAATCGTTAACGTAAATGGTAAACAGCTGTGTTCCCAATAACGTGCCCTGTGGCACCCCACTAGTCACCACCTGCCATTCCGAGAAACACCCATTCACCGCTAACCTTTGCTTTTTATCTGCCAAGCAGTTTTCTATCCATGTCAATGCCTTCCCCCCGATGCCCTGAGCTTTCGTTTTTCTCACCATTCATATATGTGGGACCTTATCAAATGCCTTCGGAAAGTCGAGGTACACTACATCCACTGGATCTCCCTTGTCTAACTTCCTGGTTACATCCTCGATAATCTCCAACAGATTAGGAAAGCATGATTTACCCTTGGTAAATCCATCCTGGCTCGGCCTAATCCTATCACGGCTATCTAGATATGCCACTATATCATCCTTAATAATGGACACTAGCATTTTTCCCACCACCGATGTCAGGCTGAGAGGTCGAAAGTTCTCTATTTTCTCCCTCCCTCCGCTTTTAAAAAGTGGGATAACATTAGCCATTCTCCAATCGACAGGAACTGATCCTGAATCTAAGGAACATTGGGAAATGATTACCAATGCATCCGCAATTTCCAGGGCCACCTCCATTAGTACCCTAGGGTGCAGACCATCTGGAGCTGGGGATTTGACAGCCTTCAGTCCCATCAGTCTTCTCCAAACCGTTTCCTTCCGAATGTCAATCAGTTTCATTTCCTCTGTTACCCTAGGTCCTTGGCCCATCCGTACATCTGGGAGATTGCTTGTGTCTACCTTAGTGAAAACAGATCTAAAGTACTCATCAAATTAAATTCTTCTGCCATTTCTCTGTTTCCCATTATAATTTCACCCAATTCATTATTCGAGGGCCCAACATTTTTCTTAACTACCTTCTTTCTCTTCACATACCTAAAAAAAGCTTTTGCTATCTTCCTTTATATTCCTGGCGAGCTGGCGTAATTTTTTTTCTCCCCGTATTGTCATTTTAGTTAAATTCTGTTGTTCCTTAAAAACTTCCCAATCATCTGTCTTCCCACTCACCTTAGCTCTATCATATTTCTCTTTTGTTATAATGCTATGCAATCTCTGACTTCCTTTGTCAAACATTGTGGCACTTTCCCCCACCCCCCTTTGAATCCTTCCTTCTCTGGGGGATGAACTGAATTTGCACCTTGTGCATTATTCCCACGAATACTTGCCATTGTTGTTCCACTGGTTTTTCTGCTAGGCTATCAGTCCAGTCAACTTTGGCCAGCTCCTCCCTCATGGCTCCATCGTTTCCCCTGTTCATCTGCCACACTGACACCTCCGAGCTGTCCTTATCCTTCTCAAATTGCAGATAAAATCTTATCATATTGTAATCACGACCTCCGAATGGCTCCTTTCCTGCGAGATCGCTTTTCTAATCCTGTTCATCACATAACACTAAATCCAGAATAGTCTTGTCCCTGGTTGGCTCTCGTACAAGCTGTTCCAAGAATGCATCCCGTAGGCTCTCTACAAACTCCATATCCTGTGGTCCAGCACCAACCTGATTCTCCCAGTTCACCTGCATGTTGAAATCCCCCATAACTACTGCGACATTACCATTGCCACATGCCAATGTTAACTCCCTATTTAACTTGCACCCAATATCCATGCTACTATTTGGTGGCCTGTAGACTACACCCATTTGGGTCCTTTTGCCCTTACTGTCCCTCAGTTCTATCCACACATATTCTAATTCTCCAGACCTTATGTCCCCCCTCGCAAAGGACTGAATCTCATTCCTCACCAATAGGGCCACCACACCCCCACTGCCCACATTTATGTCCCTACGATAGCACGTATACTCTTGTACATTCAATTCCCATGTCTGATCTCCCTGCCGCCATGTCTCCGTTATCCCAACAACATCATAGTTACCCATTCGCACCTGGGCTTCAAGCTCATCCGCCCTATTTGTGACACTTCGTGCATTCAGATATAGAATTTCTAACCCATTTCTCCTCTCTCTGTTTGCATCGCTGCCTATTGTGTTTAACCCAACTCCCTGAACTCCCATCAGGCTAGACGCCCCTAGAAATTTGTTATCCTTCCTAAATTTACTGATTCTTTCAACGCATTTAACTCCATTTTCCGTCAGACCATCCCTCTGTACATGAGTCCTCCTTATCACTTGTTCCGCCCCACTTTCCTCTACTACACACTTAATATTCAGGAACCGTGTAGTCCCATCCTGTCATTTATTCTTCCTCTCGCTATCCTCACTCACATTCTGGATCCCCGCCCCCTGCCAATTTAGATTAACCCCCCCCCCCAAGACGCACTAGCAAATTTCCTTGCAATTATGTTAGTACCGCTCCAGTTCAGGTGTAAACCGTCCCTTCGAAACAGATCCCACCATCCCTGGAACAAAGCCCAATTATCTACAAACCTGAAGCCCTCCATCCTGCACCATCCTCTCAGCCACGTATTAATCTTTATAAGCCTTCTGTTCCTTGCCTCCCTCACATGGCACAGGTAGCAATCCTGAGATTGTTACCCTGGAGGACCTGCTCTTCTGCTTCGCACCTAACTCACTACGCAGGATCCCCTCACTCATCCTACCCACGTCATTGGTCCCTCCATGGACCACAACCTGCACCCGATCTGAAATGTCTCGGTACCCGGCACCAGGGAAGCAACATACCATCCGAGACTCCCGATCTTCCCCACAAAATCTCCTCTCCGCCCCCCTGACTAGAGAATCCCCTATCACTACCTCTCTCTTCTATTCCCTCCTCCCATTCCTAGTCAAGGTTCCAACCTCAGTGCCAGAAACAGGACCACTGCAGCTTGTTCCTGGTAGGTCATCCCCACAAATAGTATCCAAAACGGTACATGGTTTTGAGTTGGATGATCAGCATTGGTCATACTGAAAGGCGGTGCAGTCTCGAAGGGCCGAATGGCCTACTCCAGCATCTATTTTCTATGTTTAAATGTTTCGGAACTGAACGATCAAGGTGATATTCCAAATCGGAGTGATGAGAAGTTAGGGAAAGAGGCGCAGTGGCTCTGCTTGTAAAGAACCGAAACAAATAAATAAAAAAATGAAATAGAATAAAAAAAATCTTCTCTTCGGTTGAGCTGATAAACATCAGATGTGAAAGTACCCTGTTGGCAGTTATATGCAGGAATCCCAACTGTAGCTGGTATGTGCACCACAGATAGAAACGGGAAGCAGACATGTCATGTCGGAAGGGCAATGTTATCATAATCATGGGAGAATTTAACATATTAATTGATCGGGAAAAACAGGTTGGTCATTGATCGCAAAACAGTGAGCTTTTTGAATGCCTACGAGATAGCTCTTTAGAGTACTTTGACTTTGAGCCTACTACGGGGTCAGCTATACAGGATGTTGTATGACGTACAGATACGGAGGGCATTAAGGACATTAAATTATAGCTATGCCACATAACCACATGACAATTACAACACAGTAAAAAGCTATCTCTGCCCTACTACTCCGTGCCTAACGCTGACTCCCACCTAGTCCCACCTACCTGCACTCAGCCCTTAATCCTCAATTCTTTTCCTGCACATATACTTGTCCATTTTGTTTTGTTAAATGCCAAAATCGCACCTACATCTACCACTTCTCCTGGGAGGTCGTTCTACACAGCTACCACTCTCTGAGTAAAGAAGTTCCCCCTCGTGTTACCCCTAAACTTTTGTCCTTTTACTCTCAGCTCATATCCTCTTTTTGTATCACCCCTGCTCTAAATTGAAAAAGCTTATCCACGTCAACTCTATCTATCCCACTCATAATTTTAAATACCTCTATTAAGTCCAGTTCTCAAACGCTCCAAAGAATAAAGACCTAACTTGTTCAACTTTTCTCTGTAACTTAAGTGCAGAAACCCAAGCAACATTCTGGTAAATCTCCTCTGTACTCTCCCTATTTTGTTGATATACTTTCTATAATTCAGTGACCAAAACTGTATACAATACTGCAAACCTGTTTTCACCAATGCCTTGTACAATTTTAACATTGCAACCCAACTCCTGTACTCAATGCTGTTCTTTATTAAGGCCATCATACCAAAAACTTTCTTAACCACCCTATGCACATGGCATTCCACCTTCAGGGAACTATGCACCATTATTCCCAGCTCACTGTGTTCTACTCCATTCCCCAGAGCCTTACCATTTACCATGTAAGTCCTATTCTGATTAATCCGACCAAAATTAGTACCTCGTACATATCTAGCATTAAATTCCATCTGCCATCGTTTAGCCCACTCCACTAATTGGCCTAAATCTCTCTGCAAGCTTAAAATAGCTGTTAAAAGGAAGTTATCACAATATAATTGAGTTCAATGTGAAATTTGAAAGTGTGAACTTAACGTCTGAGGTAGCAACGGTTCAGTGGATAAAATGAAATTACATGACACGACAAAGGTGCTGGTCAAAACTGGAAGGAGTTGCTGGCTGGACAACTGCAGGAGGCAAAGGCGTGTGATTCTGGGAAGAATGAGTAATGTTCAGGATAGATACATTCCAAAAACGACTTGCTGAAACTGCAGAATATTGGAACCGTGACTGACAATGGAAGTCAAAGCTCATGTAAAATCGAAAGAGAGAGCAGGCATCAAAGCAAAAAAAATAGCGGGAAGGTAGGAAATTTAATATGATGATTATTAGAGAAGACATGAAATCTGATTTCAATCTAACAAACAGTTTCAAATGTGATAGTATATTTCTCTGATAAGGGAAAATAGTAGATTTAGTAGATAGAAAATGAGGCCGGAAACATAATAATGGGAGTCAAGGAGAAGCCAGATCAATTAAATGCTTATTTTTCATCAGCTTCAATGTGGAAGCCCTTAGCAGTGAGCCAAATCTTAAAGGGTGTGAAGGAAATAAGTGAGTGGAGTTACAAGGGAGAAGGTGGTCTAAAAGCTATAAGTCCAACGTGTACATTACTGACCCCGACGAGGCGAACTGCACTCCAGTGTTCCGAAAGAAGTAGCGGTGGAGATTGTGAGGACGACAGAAATGATAATCTGAAAATGACTGGAAACTGGCTTGGTGCCAAATGACTGAAAATTACGTGTATCACTCTACTCCTTAAGAAAGCAGGAAACAATTATTGAGCAGTTAGCCTGAGCTCAGTGTTTGAAAAGTGGTTGTATTCAATTGTTAACAATGAGTCTTTGGAGTAGTTGGTGACAGAGGAGAAGACGGCCAAGTCATTAATGTGCCCTTAAGTGAAGATCTTACCAGAAGTCCCTGGTGGAAATCGTTGAGGAGATTACAAGCAGGACAGAATAAGTACACTGAGAGGATCTGCATATTTCGACTTTCAGGAGGTCGTTAACAAGGTGCCACACATGAAGTTCCTAGCGAAATTATGTGTCCATGGTTCTGCTGCATGAAGTGACTGACGTCATTAGCGCATTAACTTATTGGCAGGAGGCTGAATGAAAGTATGACTGTCTAGTGTTGTTTCACATGGTACTGTCTTCCGACCACTAAGTTTTATGCTGTATTTAAACATCTTAGATGATGGAACAGCTAGCTTTTCTGCCAAATTTGCATATAGCACGAAAAACTGATGGAGTGGCAGGTAGTGTTGATGAATCAAGCAAGCAGCAGAAAGAATTAAACAGATTGCGATAATTGGCGCGAAAATGACAAACGAATTACAATGTCCTGCACCTGGATAATACAAATAAGAGTGCAGACTATTACTTTCAACGAGGAAGAAATGCAACAATCTGAGATGCAGTGGGACCGGCTTATTTGCGCAGAACACTATAAAGCTTAATTTACAGGCTGGGTCTGTGGTAAGGATAGTTAATCCAGTGTCAGCATTGAATTCAAAAGGTCAGGCATGTCGGCGTGGAGAGTTCAGAGGAGTCCACAAAGATGAAAAATTCTATCGTTCGTTGTACGTTTGATGGCTGTACTCGTTGGAATTGAACAGCAAGAAGGGTGATCATATTGAAACCTTCCGAATGTTCTAAGGCATAGACGGAGCCGACATGCTCTGTATGTATTCCAGGGAGGTGGCGAATAGGACAATAATATTGCCTCAGTATTGTCAGGAGTCTGTTTAAAATAGAGTTGCGGAGAAATTGCTTTAGCCTGAGGGTGTTGAATTTGTGGAATTTCTTACGATATGTATCCACGGAGGCTAGGACACACACACGTTCATTGATTTCCCTTAATTAATTATTAGCCATTACAATGATGAACAGATTCTTATAAACATAAATATGGGTTTCAATGTGAAGTAAGGTTTCGCAGAATTAAGTTAATTAAAACTGGAACATGATTATTCTTCAGGTTTGAAAAAGATTTATTTAGATTTCACTGAATAGCTCCAAACTTTCATTCTCTTTGTTCTATTTTAGATCCAAAACCGATTGCTGACTTAAAAAATGCAAAGCTATTATTCAAGTAACAATAATGATACCTTAAATAGAAATTGGTACAGTTTCCGTTTGTAGAGAGAACATGCTGAGAAATCCTAGACACCTAAAAGTACATACGTCATAAGAACCAAATAAATTTTCCGCTAGTGTTCAGAAGACGTACTTTTAGAGATTGGGGTGGCATTAGAAATGATCTTTTGAAATCATTGGACTCTGGCATGGTACCAGATGACAGGAAAGTTTCAAAAGTTACTCTACTACTTAAGAAAGGAGGAAGGCCGCAGAAAGGATATTATAGACCAAATGATACGACAAAGTCTGCATGGTTTCTTTCAGGGAAAATCCTGCCTGACAAACCTGTTAGTATTGTTTGAGGAGATTACAAGTAGGATAGCTAAAGCTAATGCAGTGGATGTTGTTTATTTGGACTTACAGAAGGTCTTTGACAAGGTGCCACAAATCAGACTGCTTACCTAGGTAAGAGCCCATTCTATCACTGGAAAGCTATTAACATTGTTAGAGCATAGGCTAATTGATCAGGGCAGTGATTGATTGGGAATAATAGGATCCCGTTCTGGTTGCCTCTCAGTGACCGGTAGTATTTTATTGCAGTCGGTGTTGGGATTACTTATTTTTATTCAGCATTTAAATGGTTTAGATGATGGATGGATTAGTTCGTTACCAAGTTGCAGATAATGCAATAATTGCTGGAGGGGAATGTAGTTTTGACGGAGCAGGGAGGATGCAATAGGATTTAGACAGATTACGAGAATGGTAATAAAGTTGCAAATGAAATACAATGTTGGAATCTGTATGGTCATGCACATTGGTAGTAGAAATGAATGTGCTATTTTCCAATCGTCAAGAGATCCAGGGATCTCAGATGCAGCGGGACCTAGGACGCCTTGTTTTGAACATACTATCTTTAACTTGCTTTCTGACTCGGTTTTGAAGAAGGCAACGTCATGTTAGTATTAATTTCAGGAAGACTACTGGGCAGGATCATGGATGTGATGTTGGTGAGGCGTCAACTTGAGTATTGCGAACAATTTTGTGTTCGTCATATTAGTAAAGGTGTGCTGGCATTGGAAAGGGACCAAAGGAGGTTCACAATGGTGATTCAAGGAATAATAAGTTATAATGTCATGAACGTTAGACGGGTCTGGGTCTGTACTGGCTGGATTTCTGAACGATGCGGGTGATCTCATTGAAACCTTTCGTTTGTTTTAAGCCTATAGAGCGTAGATGCGGATAACAAGTTTCCCATGGTTGGAGAGTCTAATCTCAGGATAAATGTGTGCACTTTTCAAAACAGTGATGAGGGAGAATATTGTTAGCCAATGGGCTATGAACTTGTGAAGTATGTTGCTATGTGCAGCTCTGGAGACATATTTAAGGCAAAGAATAATAGGATCTTGATTAGACATGAAATTAAAGGTTATAGGAAGAGGGTTCGGAGCTGGGGTTGTGGACGTAATAGAAAAGATGAACAGCCATGATTGAATGGCGCCCAGACTGAATGAGACAGATGGCCTATTTCTACTCCTATGTATAATGGGTTTCTGATCTTATGGTCAATATAAATTTGGGCAAAATGATACTGTACGAATTTAAAATTGTGGTTGCAGTTTAGGTATTTTATCTTCCCCATTTACTTCGTCATTGGAGTACATAATGCATAAATAAATGCACATGAACATGCATAAAGTAGAGTAAGTAAATAAATAACTTCATATGTGATAACCAGATAAATGAACCATCAACGGAGAAGAATGCATAAATAAAATATAAAGAAAGAATAGATGATTGTGGAAAATATAAATAAACAAATACATACATAAATAAGATATAAATAAATATACATAAAATATAAATTCCAGGGATATGCTTCGGTGGTTGTGTCTCAGGGCACCGAGACTGGACTCTTATCTCAGAAGGTAAGGACGGAAAAGGGGAGAGCAGTAGTGATAGGGGATTCGATAGTTAGGGATACAGATAGGATGTCCTGTGGAAGAGATCTAGAAGCACGGATGGTCTGCTACCTCCTGGTGCCAGACTTCGCGAAATCTCGGGTAGAGTTCTCAGTATTCTCAAGAGGGAGGGTGAGCAGCCGGATGTCGTGGTCTATGTAGTGTTGGGGAGAAAGAGTTAGGAGGTCCTTAAAGGTGAGTTTAGGGAGCTAGGTGCCAAGTTAAAGGATAGGATTTCCAGCAATTTCAGGATGGCTAATGGTGCCACGCGTAGGTGTGTTTAGAAATAGTAAGTGCAGATCAACACATGGCTAAAGACATGGTGCAGGAGGACGGGATTCAGATTTATACATAATTGGGCAGTTTTCCAGGGAAGGTGGGACCTGTTCCTGCGGGACGGTTTGCATCCGAACTGGTTTTGCTGGAGATGATCCAGTTTACTTAAACTAGATACGAGGGGGAAGGGGGACCGGTGTGAAGAAGAAGATGTATGGGAGAAGAAAAAAGAAGACAGTATTTATTTTACTGTGAGAAGAAGAGGTGGAAAAATTCTTAAATGCATTTATTTTAATGGTAGGAACGTTTTAAAAAAGGTGGATGAGCTTAGAGCATGGATTGATACCTGGAAATGTGATGTTGTAGCTATTGCTGCAGGAGGGGTGTGATTGGCAAACAAATATTTCTGGATTTCGTTGATTCAGGTGTGATATAATCGGAGGGACAAGAGAGGGAGGTGTCGTGTTCCTTGTCAGAGAAAATATTAGAGCGGTGCTCTGGCAGGACAGATTACAGGGCTCGTCTTGGGGACTATTTGGCTGGAATTGAGGAATGAGAGCAAATTTACAAGGAGATAGCAGATGTTTGTAGTAAGCACGGGGTTGTGATTTCGGGAGGTTTTAATTTTCCACACATAGATTGGGAAGCCAATACAATAAAATAATGGATGGGTTGGGGGTTGTAAAATAGTTGCAGGATAGTACTTTGCATCAATACATAGAGATGCCGAATAGAGAAGGGACAGTGTGGGTCTTCTGTTAGGGAATTAAATAGGTCAGGTGACAGAGGAATGTGTTGTGGAGCACGTTGGGTCCTGTAATCACAATGCCATTAGTTTCAATTATGGACAAGGATAGTACAGGACTCAGGGTTGAGATTTTTGATTGGAGAAAGGCTAACTTTGAGGAGATGCGATTGGACGGAGTGTATTTGGACAATTTTTTTATGTGAAGGATGTAATAGAGAAATGGATGTCATTTAAACGTGAAACTTTGAGGATACAGAATCTTCATCTTCCTGTTACGTTGAAAGGATAGGTTTGAGAGAGCCATGGTTTTCAAGGAATATTGGAAACGTGGTTAGGAAAAAAAGAGATATCTACAATAAATAAAGGCGCATGGAGTATGTGAGCTGCTCGAGGAATACAATTAATGTAAGAAGAATCTTAAGAACTAAATTAGAAAAGCTGAAAGAAGATATGAGGTTGTTTTGGCAAATAAGGTGAAAAATGTCCTAAGGGCTTCCAGAGTTATATTAATAGCAAAAGGATAGTGCGAGGTAAAATTGTCCTCTTAGTGAATCAAATTGGACAACTACTGTGTGTGGAGCCGAAAAAGATGGGGGAGATTCTGAACAACTTATTTTATTTGGTATTCACTAAGGAGAACGATATTAAATTGTGTAGGGGAAGTGAAGCAAATAGGGAAGTTTTGGAAACTATGACGATTAAAGAGAAGGATGTACTGGCGCTTTTAAGGAATATAAATGTAAATAAATTTCCGGTCACTGACAGGAAAACCTAGGAACTTGAGGGAAGTTAATTTAGAAATAGCAGGGTCTCTGACAGAAATATTTCAAATTTTATTAGAAATGGGGATGGTGCCGTAGGATTGGCGTATTGCTCAAGAGTCTCCATTGATTAAAAAGTGTTCTACACGTATACCTAGCAATTTTAGATTTGTCAGTCCGACGCCAGTGGTGGGTAAGTTAATGGAAAGTATATATATATATATAATCTGGATAGACAGGGTCTGATTAAGAAGAGTCAGCATGGATTTTTGCGTGACGGTCATGTTTGAGAAATCTTATTGCATTTTCCGAAGAGGTTACGAGGAATGTTGACGAGGGTAAAACAGTGGATGTTGTCGAGATGTACTTCAGTAATGCCTTTGACAAGGTTCAGCACGGAAGGTTTGTTAGGAAGGTGGCTACATGGGAGATGCCAAAGAGTCGTGGTGGATAATTGTTCGTCAGGTTGGAGGCCGGTGACTACTGGTGTGCCTCAGGGATCTGTATTGGGTCCAATGATGTCTGTCATATGCATTAATGACCTGGATGATGGGGTGGTAAATTTGGTTATGCATATGATACTACAGTTGGTGGCTTTGTGGACAGTGAAGTTTTTTTTTCAAAGCTTGCAGAGAGATTTAGGCCAGTTAGAAGAGTGGGCTGAACGATGGCAGATCAAGCTTAATGCTGATAAATGTGAGGTGCTACATTTTGGTAGGAATAATCTAAATAGGGCATACAAGATAAATGGTATGGCATTGAAGAATGCAGTAGAACTAATTGATCTACGAATAATGGTGCATAGTTCCACGAATTGGAATCTCATGTGGTTAGCGTAGCGACGAAAGCTTTGGGTATGCTGGCCTTTATAAATCACTGTATAGAGTAGAGGAATTGGGAGGTAAAAATTGCATAAGGTATTGGTAAGGCCGAATTTGGAGGAATGTGTACAATTTTGGTCACCGAATTATAGGAAATTTGTCAACATAATAGAGAGAGTACAGAGAAGACTTACTAGAATGTTACTTGGGTTTCAGCACCTAAGTTACAGTGAAAAGGTTAACCACTTTGGTCTTTATTCTTTGGAGCGTAAAAGGTTGAGGGGGGCGGGACTTGATAGATTTATTTAGATTGATGAGGGAGATAAATACTGTTACCGTGGATAGGCTTTTTTTCCATTGAGATTAGGGAAGATTCAAACAAGAGGACATGAGTTGAGAGATAGGGGGCAAAAGTTTAAGAGTATCACGATGGCGAATTCGTTTACTCAGAGAATGGTAGTTGTATGGAACGAGTTTCCAGTAGAAGTGCTAGAGGCAGGTTCGGTATCGTCATTTAAAATAAAATTGGATAGGTATATGGGCAGGAAAGGAATAGAGGGTTGTTGGCTGAATGCGGTTCCATGGGTCTAGTTTAGAGAAGGACTAGAAGAGCCGAGATGGCCTGTTTCCTTGCTGTAATTTTATATGGTTATATAAGATGAAGACAATGGATATATGTCCACCTGAACTGAGGCCGGGTAAATAACAGCTTGTTTCAAAGACATGGCGTATGAAGTAAATGTCTTTTTTGCATGTCCACACATGTAGATGACATGGTCAATGTGCCGGATGTTGATGGATCTGTGGTAAGAGTAGTGAGTGCATTTACAAGCGAGAATGGGTTCAAAAAACTAAACAGCCTAAGGGTAAGCAAGTCTCCCAGTCCAGAATAATTTCATTCTGTATTTCTGAGCAAGTAACGGTAGAGATTGTGAGCGCATTTGAACATAATCTTTCAAAACTGATTGGATTCTGGATCTGTACCGCAGGGCTGCAAATTTGCAAATGTCACCCCACTCTTTATGAATGTAAAATGGCAGCAGAACTAAAGTATTGAGCAGATTGTTTGATCTCAGTTCTTGGTTAGAAGTTGGATCAATTATTAAGGATTATGCTATGTGGTATTTGTTGGCAGAGAAAAAAAAAGATGAGAAAGCCAACATCCTTTTCATAAGCGAAAATCTAGGAGGAAGTACCTAAAATAATTAATTGTGGAGATTGCAAGTATGATGGATCAAGTAGGAAGGAGAGGATGTTGCCTGTTTGTTCTTTCAGAAATGCTGTTGACTCACGAGGCTACTTATCAAGTTAAAAGACCATGGCATTACAGGGATTTTCTCTTTTTTTTTGGTGGCATGGTTAGACAATTCGCTCGTTGGTCGGAGACAGTAAGTAGGGATAAAGGGATCCTCGTCTGGTATTGTTCCATAGGGATCTGTGTTAGGACTGCTTTTTAAAGCTGTATGTCAGCGATTCAGTTGATGGAATTGCTTGGTTTGTTGCATAGTTTGCAAATTACTCTAATATTAGCGGGAGGGCAGGTAGTTTTGAGGAAATAGATAGACAACAGAAGGATGTAGACAGATTACGATGATAAGCGAAGAAATAACAAATGAAATACAATGTTGGAATTTGCATGGGGTTGCATTTTAGTAGTAGAAATAAGAGTGCGGACTATTTTTAACGGGGTGAGAAAATCCATATTTTTATGATGCAGGTTGCGTCATATTTATGCAGAATATTTTACAACTTACCTTGCAGGTTTTGGCAATGGTGAGGAATTCAAATCGAATGTTAGCATTTATTTCAAACGTTCAGACATATAAAAACAATCATGTGATTCTGACGCTTTACAAGACACTGGTGAGGCTTCACCTTGGGTATTGCAAACAGATTTTGGCTCATCAGATAACGAGAGATGCGATTATATCCGGCTGCGTTCAGAGGAGGTTCGCAAGGCTGTTTCCGTTATTAAAAAAAAGTTTATTATTCGACAATATTTGAAGGCTCTGTGTCTGTACTCACTGTAACTGCGTTGGATCAGGTGTAATCTCATTGCGGCTTTTTCGAAAGTGAAAAGGCATAAGTAGAATAGATGTACGCAGAATATTTCCCATGGTGGGGAGACCAGGACAAGAAGACACTGCCTCATGATTGATTGGAGACCATTAACAAACAGCGGGACAGACACATTTCTTTAGCTTGAGAGTGCTGAACTTGTGGAATTTCAATACGACAGGAAGCTATCGAGGTTAGGATGTTGAGGTTAGGATGCAGCGACAGGTAGTCTTTTGATTAGGCAATTTATCAAATGTTATGCGAGATCGCTAGGGAGAGGGGCTGACAATAAGAAAGGTAGATCAGTCATGACTGAAAAGCGCAGCCCACTCAATGGACCAAATAGCCTATTTCTGCTCTTATGTTCCATGAAATGATTTTGACGCACTTTTAATGCACAAATTTTATATGTCCTCTGAAAGCAAAGCTAAAGAATGAATTACAAAGAAACTGTTAATCTAATATGGCTGTGTATTGGGATTGTTTGATTGCATGTTTAGACCAATTATTGGCAAGCGAGAACAGAAAAACACACGACAACTTTATGTATATAGAGAAAGTGTAAATTTTTATTCTGCTTCAAGCATTATTAACCAGAGGAGCGATAAACAGAATTCTGTTTCAAAATTAAAACATTTTTCAATATGGGAAAGCGTTTTTTTTTTTTGTTTGGAGATAACAAAATACGCCTCTCACCTAGAAGGGAGCTGAAGAGGGACGCAGACAGAAACGCCGTTATGAGAGACTGAAATCCATTTAATTCCGTTCACGTCCAGAAGTCATTGGCTGCTGCCGCATGCAGATGACAGCTGCTTAAGGAGCAAAGAGCACTCTAGCTCATGGTTCAGTGAAGAATTTGAGACTGCACAAGGTTGAGGGTATGCTGATACTATTATTGATACCGATGGATTGTGAACTCAATAGTTCCTTCATCTCAATGGACTGGCAAGAGTGCTGAGGGCTGGAAAGGGATGAAGTTTTATATGACCTGCAAAATGTGGCGCGGTTGCAGGTTTCAGTGGCGGGAAGTTGATAGGACAGTCCAGAAGGAGCCTGCAACTGGTTTTCATGCAAGCGATAATTGCTGAGATTTGGGTCCAGGGGGCATGCTGAATGCCTGTTACTGGTGTCCGTATGAAATATCAAACTTCGTTGAAAATGATTTGTGGAATACATGCTTTTCCATGTCATTTATCAATGCGTTATGCAGACCAGAGTAGCACCATGTAATTGATTCGGAAGAGAGCATTATTATCAGATTTGCTATATTATGATTTCCAAATCGGGCAACGATTTCCCGCGGAATGTATTTGATTATCCTATCCCCCATTCATACTTGTATTTCACTTCAATTTTTGTTTTACCAGTTTTGGTTGCATTGCAGTTGGTGGAGAAAGCTAGACAAGACAATGCGTTGATATGCACAGATTCACCGTTAGTTCTAGCAATTTTAAGATGTTTTCAATCATACTGCCGGCAAGATGTACTTTAGGAAGTCCTTCAGTCAGTCACACGAGTTGCAAATCAGGAAGGTCAGTTAAATTTTTGATGGGTTCCAGCTCATGTAGAGGTAAAAGGGAATGAGATGGTGGATGAGTTGGCAAAGAGGGCGTTAAAGAAATAAAATATAGAAATACATGTTAGTATCAGTAAAACAGAGGCTACGTGTGTAATCTGGAAAAAAACAGTCACCCGACTGTGGCAAGAAACATTGGACAGCGTGGAGAAATGGAGGTATTTGTATCAAATTCAATAAATTGCTACAGGTACTAGGGTAGGCAGTGGATGCAGAAGAGATGAAACTGTGTTGACTAGGTTAAGTCTGGGGCACTGTGCACTATACAAATCATTGAAAATGATAAGGAATCGCCAGACAGATTTGTGTGCGGAATGTCAGGAAGAGGAGTCAGTAGATCATGTAATTCTGAGTTGCAGAAAGTATGGTATACAGAGAGAGATGATGATTATTAATCGAAAGTAATTGCAAATGCAGGAGTACACATTAAAAGGATTACTGGGTATGGCTGAGACGGCAGAGGTGAGGATACAGTTAGCTTTCTATCTTGGTCCTGGCTGGTATTTCACACCTTTTCCATTTCCTCCCTAATTAGTCCTTAATCCCCACGCTTGATTCCCAATCTTAACCAATTCCTCTCAATCACCAGCATCTGGCTTCTATTAGCCACCAGAGGATAAGACTCGACAGGTCTGGTCAGCCGTTGCCAGATTGTTCATCGACTCGCAGAGAGAGAGAGATGAACGTTGCTCCAAGTCTTCATCCCCGTATCTCTCCGTAAACCAAGTCTCCCAGGTCCTGACTCAGCCTGGTGCCGATTCTACACTCGCTACGGAGATTCTGCCTCCTGATCCTGCCTCCTCGTCGGAGTCCTGCACGTTGGTTCGTTTTTCCTGCCACGTCCGTGTCACAGAACAATCTGGCCAGCCATGAACTCGGATCCGGAGCATTAGGCTCAGTGAGGTCAGTGAGCAGGTGGACCAGATGCCCGTCTCCCTTAATCCGCCACACGCCCCGAGAGCTCCGGCCGACCCATCCCGGCAATCTGGATCGTCTGTGCCCCTGGAACCGGCAACACGATCCCCTCGAGAAACGTATGCTCCGGAGCCAGAACACTACGCGGGGGATCTAGGGAGGTATAAGCCATTCCTACTACAATACTCCCTAGTTTGCGAGCAACATCCACAAACGTACGCATCAGATAAGTCGAAAATCGCGTACGACATGGGACTGTTGCGAGGGTATGCACTGACATGTGCTACGGCTATTTGGGACAAGCAAGCCGAGGTTTGCCCCTCCTTCCCCACCTTCGTCTCTGGGACGAGGAAGGTTTTTGAACAGCCCCTTCGCGGAAAGGGCGCCGCCAGACGCTTGCTGACCCTGTATCACGGTCCACGGAGTTTGGCTAAAGGTACCATCGAATTCCTCACCTTCGCAGCAGACTCAGGATGGAACGACGCGGCCTTACGGGAGGTGTTCCCACAGGGTCTCGCTGGAAGGATTAAGGATGAACTGGTAGTGAAAGATGACACGGGCAGCCTGGACGTGTTAATCTCTGTAGTGACCAGGCTGGGCGACACGTTGCGGGATCATCGCAGGGAAAGGGCTAGTCACCCAGCTCATCGGGTAAATCCACGCCCCTTTTCCTTACCTTCCATCAATTCACCTTTATCGACCCTCCCAATTTTCCTTCCTGCTCCATCTGTCCACACCGTCCTGGAAGAAGAACCAATGCAGCTGGGTCGGACCCTTCAGCCCCTCAAACCAGGATGTAGATCCCGGCCACCGTGATTTTCCAGCAACAGTCCTTGCGCCTATCGGCCCTGGTTGATTATGGCGCTGAGGGCAACCTGTTGGATGAGCACGTACACGCCAGGTCCGGAACCACTCGGGAATCACTCACCACACCCTTGGAAACCCGGGGCCTGGACGGTAGGCGGCTGGCTTAGGTAACCCATCGCACTCCGCCCTTAACACTAGCCCTGTCCGGCAACCACCCAGAGAAGGTTAGATTCAATCTAATCCACTCGCTTCAAGCCCCGCTGATACTAGGATACCAATGTGTGGTCCACCACAATCCCCAGATAGACTGGTCCGCCAGGAGGATAGCCAGATTGATTCCGGCATGACACGCCCACTGTCTACGCTCGGTCCCACCTCCCAGGGAGGCTCCGGCGACCCCGCCGGTCCCCGAAGAGCTTGATCTCCACAGGATACCTGGTGAATACCACGACCTGGGGCAGGTGTTCAGAAAACAACAAGCACTTGCCCTGCCTCTGCACCACCCTTCTGACTGTGTCCTCGACCTTCTCCCTGGGTGTCAAATACCAACCAGTCGCCTCTATAATTTGTCGCGACCTGAGAGGCAGGACAAGCAGAATTACCTGGGCGATTCTCTCGTAGCGGGCCCCATCAGGCCCTGTTCCTCCCTTGTGGGCACCGGGATCTTCTTTGTGGGAAAGAAAGATGGAACGCTTCAACCCTGCAAAGATTATCGAGGCTTGAATAGTATAATCATGAAGAACAAATAACAACTACCTGTCATTAGTTCAGCCTTCGACCCGCTACAACGAATGACGATATTTTCCAAGCTGGATCTACGGAATGCCTACCACCTCGTTAGGATACGGGAAGGGGATGAGTGGAAGACAGCCTTTAACAACGCTCTGGGCCATTTTGATTATCTTGTAATGCCCTTTGATCTTACTAATCTTCCCGCCGTTTTTCAGGCCTTCATCAACGATGTGTTAAGGGACTTCATTAACCGTTTCGTATTCGTCTATCTAGACGACATTCTGCTATTTTCCCGCATGTTCGCCATGCCCGTAGTATCCTTCAGAGGCTGTGGGAAAAGCAACTGTTTGTGGAAGCGGAGAAATGTGAGTTTCATGTCCCTTCGGTCAGCTTTCTAGCATACATAACCGCTACATCATCGGTGAGAGCGGTCACCGAGAAGATCCATGCGGTAGAGGATGGCCTAGGCCCAATACCCGCAAACAACTCCAGAGGTTCCAGGGGTTAGCGAACTTCTCCCGCCGTTTTATCAGGATCTATAGTTAGGTGGCAGGCCCCTTCACCCGTCTTACCTGGCCCTCCACACCCTTTACTTGGGACATCGAAGTGGAAGCAGCATTTACTACCTTAAAGAGACGCTCTACCACCGCCACCATCCTGATCTTTCCGGACCCGTCCCGACAATTTATCGTGGAGATGGACACTTCAGATTCCGGAGGAGGAGCTGTCCTTTCCCAACGGTCGGGTACGGATGAAAAGGTTCACCTTGTGCCTTTTTTTTCCGCCGATTGTGACCCGCGTAACGGAAATATGATGTTTGAAATCGAAAATTATTGGCGGTCAAACTGGCGTTGGAAGAGCGGAGGCACAGGCTGGACGGGACAAACGATCCATTAGTCGTCTGGACAGATCACACAAACCTTGGGTATATTGAGAACGCAAAGCGCCTGCACAACCGCCAGGCCAGTTGAGCATTATTCTTTGGAAGATTCAAGTTTATTAACACTTACCGCCCAAGGTCTAAGAACGGAAAGCCGGACACGCTCTCCAGCCAACATGACTCCAGGGAGGACAGGTCCAGTCCAGAAACTATAACCCCCCGTCCTGCATGGTGGCCTCCCTCACCAGGGAGATCGACTCCGTGATAAAAGAAGCCCAACGAGATGACCCGAATCAAGGTATAGGACCCAAAGACCGCCTCTATGTGCCCGAACGCGTCCGATCTCAGGTCCTCCAGTGGGGTCATGCGTTTCGGTTTACCTACCTTCCTACCACCCCGGAAGTAATCGAACTCTTGCACTCCTGAGAAGACATTTTTGGTGGCCCTCCATGGAGGCAGACATTTTGCGGCATGTTCCACTTGTGCCGGGGAAGGACTCTCCTCGGCCGCCTGTGGGATTGCTTCGTCCCCTGCCTGTTCCTGGCTGCCCATGGTCGCACATCGCACTGAATTTCGTCATAGGTTTGCCCAAATTCTCATCGTGGTATACAGATTTTCGAAGGCGGTACATTTTGTAGGCCGACCTAAACTGCACTCGGCCCAAGACACCGCTCACCGCCTTGTCCGCCAGGTCTTTCGCCTCCACGGAATCCCCACCGTCACCGAGGTCCCTAGTTCGTCTGCAAGGTGTGGAGAGCATTCTGCGGAGCCTTGGGTACATCAGTCAGCCTATCATCCGCACCCACCCCAAACCCAATGGACAGACAGAGCATATCAACCGGGACCTGGAAGCAATGTTGCGTTGCGTGACCGAAAACAACCCAGACACCTGGAGTGAATAGCTCCCGTTTGTCCAGTCCGCCCAGAACTCCCTCGTGAGTTCAGCCGTAGGAATGTCACCGTTCGAGTTGTCGCTGAGGTACCAGCCCCGTTCTTTCCCGCGCAGGTAGCAGAGATTGCAGTACAATCGGTCCGTGATCATATCGACCGTTGCCGCAAAATTTGGGAGGAGATACGTGCGGCCCAAGCCCGGTCAGTAGACCGCTACAAGTTGACAGCCAACCAACAGCGGACGCCAACACCGGACTATTAACCTGGGCAGCGGGTATGGCTGTTTTCCAAAGACATTCCGCTCAAGAATGAGCATAGAAATATCGCTCCTCGTTTCCTAGAACCGTTCCAGGTCGAAAGGGTTAACAATACTTCGGCGGTCTGAATGAAGATACCAATTTCCCTACGCATCCACCCTACCTTCCGTGTTTCCCAAGTTAAACCAGTCTCGGTCAGCCCCTAGTATCCACCACCCGATACTCCGCCACCAGCCCGAATCATTGACAACCATCCAGCTTAACCGTCCAACGACTATTGGATGAGCGTCGAAGGGGCAGAGTGTTTCAGTACTTGGTGGATTGGGAAGGGTATGGCCCTGTGGAGCGTTCCTGGTTTCCCTGCGCCTTTATCCTGAACCTTTCCCTCATTCATGACTATTTTTGAGACCTTCCGAACAAGCTGTGAAAGTCGCCTGGAGGCTCCCTTTGAGGAGCGGGTACTGCCATGGCCCTGGCTGGCATTTCCCAGCTTTTCCCTTTCCTCCCTAATTAGACCTTAATCCCCACATTTGATTCCCAATCTTTACCAATTGCTCTCAATCACCAACAGCTGGTTTCCATAAGCCAATAGAGGATAAGACAGCAACAGCTCCGGTCAGCCCTTGCTGGATTGTTGGTCGACTCTCAGAGAGAGAGAAACATTGTTCCAAGTTTTCAACCCCGTATCTCTCCGTAAACCAAGTCTCCCAGGTCCTGAATCATCGTGTTCCCGATTCCACACTCGCTACGGAGATAGTCCGTCCTGCTTCAGCTTCCGCGTTGGAGTCCTGCACTTGCGTTCGTTTTTCCTGCAACGTCCGTGAGACGCTTTCTTCAGGGATACAGGTTTTGTTTTTACATAGAATATGTTATAGAAGCAGGAATAGGGTAATAGGATGGCCAAAGAGGGAAGGTTGAAGTGTATATTATGGTGTGTGTGTGTGTGTGTGTGTGTGTGTGTGTGTGTGTGTGTGTACGTGCGCGGGTGTGTGTGTGTGTGTGTGTGTGTGTGTGTGAGAGAGAGAGAGAGAGAGAGAGAGAGAGAGAGAGAGAGAGAGAGAGAGAGAGAGAGAGAGAGGGGGGGTGGGCAAAGGGATGTAGAAGGTAAGTCTATCTTTTTATCCACACTCTGGAACAGAAGGTGGAAGTAATGCACGAATGCAACATTAACCTGGGTGCCAACTGACGGAAAACAAGAGGAGGAGGAAGCAGAAGAAGTTCTGACTAATAGATTAGTTCTGCGTCCCTAACCTCTCACGGTTACTGTTTGTGAACTATTTAATCGGATACTGTATTCCTCAAATTCCTGTCTTCCATCACAATCTCCTCCAGACTATTGATATTACTCCATATCTTCTTACACCACCTACTCTTACTGTCTCGCACCTACATTCTCCATGTAAAAGTCCGCTACGTCCAACGACCTCCCTATTATTTTGGCTTCATTTCCTGTTCATGTTGTCCTGGATGAAGGGTCAGCTGATGGAATTTTTGGTGATATTTTTTTCTCCATAAATGTTGTTTACTTTCTTCTGCTCCTCAAACGGTTTTGATTGATATATCTTCAAACATTATACTTCTCACCTGTATTATATGTGTATTTCATGTTCTATTCTCTCATAATGTTTTGCTTTTGCATTGTACAACATTTGTAGGCATTTGTTGATTAATGCTAATTGAAATACAATAATTTTTGAGGCGAGACAAATTCGGTAAAATTACTGTCTCATCCGTAGCATGTTACCCAGGTAAATCTGGATGTTTCTTTTTTAGTGAAAGCTATTCAGATATTTCGTTGCCGCTACACCACACACGAAGTCCAAAAGAATATGTTTTCCTTCTGCTGGCAATCTAAATAAATGCATTACAGAATCAAAAATGAATGGAATCGAGCCTTTGCAACAATATCATATTTTCAATACCCCACCGCAGTTGGAGTTAAAGGCATTACTCATCCATAACACGGAACCAGAAGAGACACAAACATATTCCCCAGAGCAGCAAAAATACTGCCCTGAAGCTATTTACAGAAGGGGAATTGGCATTGCATTATATCACGTGCATACCTGCATTCGCAGTTGGGTTGCCAGGAGAAAGCAAATGACGGTACATTTACTGGACTAGACGGGTACAAAGGGAAAAAATCTGGATGGGATTAACTCATTAGGCTGCCGTCAATGGGAATCATCTGTGAAATGCCTTGCAACGAGACATTGAAGAAGGTGGGCAGAAAGGATGAAAACCTGTTGATTTTTACGAAACCAGTATTCCAGTTTGATGTTCAGTTTGAATAGAATTATAGAATTACTCCCTCCTCGCATAATAATAACACGCCTAGGTCTTGACCATTTAGAAAGGCAACTCTGATAACTAATATATTCTAAATTCTCGCAAAATACCAACACTGTTATTCTCGTAGAAGTGGCGTTTAAAATTGACACATATGTCGGTGCTTTTTAATTCTGTAATGTTAGTAATATCTTAAGATTAACCCAGTTTAAAGGAAAAGTAGTAGGATGAAAATTTTAATCGAACTTCACTGTTTTTTTTTTCCTGAAGCAAGCCGAGTACGTATAACTTGGTGGAGTGATGATGAAAAATATTTATGCATTTTTACAGATAACCTGCAAATCATCAATGTATAAAGAGCAAAGAATACTTCATTTCAAATAGAATTACAATAAATTCCAATATCACTACAAATATAAAACACAACTCTCTGCCCTGCTTTTGTTACAAACGTCAAATTCATATTGGGTTCATTTTAACCATATATAGAATGGTTATAAAATATACAACCACTGTATAGATATCCACAGCATGGCAAATTTTAAATGTTTACATTCTAAATCGGATCGGCCCAACTGATCGATGTGGAGGAATTCTTACATTTTGTGGAATAAGATCTATTCAAACAAACAGTTTCGCTGCTCTTCTCAAGTGACACTTGAGGCAGTGACAAGGTCTGATTTTATGGGAGATCCTCCGTCGTACTGTCAGTTCCCGACAGATCCTTTAACGAACGAAACTACATGATCATACATTTCCCAGTACTGTATTCCATCGGGCCTTTTTTTGCGCAATCTTTCTACTTGTCAAAGTCTTGCTGCAAACGCATTGCTTCCTGATCAGTACATACCTAACGCCTATATTCCTTGCATCCGCAAAGTTTGCCAAAAGCTAGAAAATCCGTTATCCAAATCATTGACAAACGATGTGAAAAATAGGTTTCCCAGAAATAATTGCAGGTTGAAATCACCAGACGACTCTATTTATTCCCGCCCTCAACCGACTGTCTGTCAACCATTCTGCTGTCCATGGGAGTATCTTTCTGGGAAAGCCATGACGTTTTAGCATGCCAAGCAGCCTCATGTAGGGCATGTTACTAAACGCCTGTCAAAATACAATGCAAATAACATGCACTGTCTCTCCTTTTCCCACCCTGCTTGCTACTACCTACAGTTCTCTAATAGGTTTGCGAGGCAAGATAACCCTTCACACCATGCTGACTTTGACTTATTTTATCATTTCATTCCAAGTACAAAATCATCCTTAATAAATATCTTTCCCACACTTTCAAACCACAAAAGTCAGCCTCACTGGTCTATCATTTCTGTTCGTTTGCCTTCTCTCCTCCTTAAATCGTAGAGTGTAAGTTGCAATACTTTAGTCCTGAGTGAGCATGCTAGAAAAGGGTGATCCTTGCCACATCTTGACCAATTCATCTGTTATCTCTGCAGAAACAACTCTTTGGACACTAAGATGTAGTTACTTTTGTTGGGACACTTATCCACCTGAAAACGTTGAGTTTACGGAACACTGTTCCCTTTGTAATGTCAATAGCCCTCGCTCTTGCCTCCTGAGGCTCACTGGATTCTGGCACAGTTCTACTGTATCCCACAGAACAGACAAAGGCAAAGTATCTTATTGCGTCCATCTGCCACTGCTTGGCTACATTCCCATTACCACCTTAACAGCATGATTTTACAGTCGTACAATATTAATACTCACCTTTCCTTTACTAATAATTGAAAATACACGTGGACTAAGATGTTAACAATCCTGTGCTATTATGGGTGGGATCATCAGTTGATCTGCCACCAGCCCTCAGGAGTTTCGGACCGCTTATTATCAAGACTCCCTCGAGGTGGTGGGCCAGCAGTGCTAAAACACCACTTCCCACTGATGAGCCTAAAAATTTGGTATCGACCTCTATCAGATTTGTCGGTCTCTTCCATCCAACAGGTTGACTACACTTCAGGTATTTATTTAGCTACTAAGGAGAATACAAAAGATACACACACTATCCGACTATCTGCCCATCTGGCCGTACTTAGTCCACACCCATACCCATAATGACCCTACCACTGCTGCCTCAGCTACAGCCCTGCTGGTTGACCTGATCTGTCTTCTAGTGAAGCCAAGGTCACAGAACCACTTCTGGAAAGTGAACGCAATATAGCCATGGCACCCTGCTTAGAATGGATAGCCTGAGACCTTCCACCCTCTGTCTCTGCACTTTGAACTTAATTCTGCCTACTTGGTTAACATGCGCTCATGGGCTTCATCGATGTTGACTTTCCAGAGGACTGTTAGTTCACCAATAACCACTCCTCTGCTGGTGTCAGACACGCGATTATATCTTGATGCAATGTGGTGAAAACTATTTACTCCAGGAAACTTCATTTCCCATCCAGTTCGGCCTTGGCACACCAATCATTGGCTGAAAAAAAGTATGCTTCATCGTGGACCTGCGCTGTACAACCTTGATTGGAGCCTTCTTTCACAAATGATATGCGATGTTCTGTGCAGTATAGGGCATGAGATAAGTTCTGCTGCAGTACTCTTTGCCCAACCGCTTCTGATACAAATTTGAGAACGTTGTTATGTCTCCAAGTGTACATGCCGCTTGAAAGATTGGCTCTGCATGCACTCAAAATATGCTGAAGTGTTCCCTTCTCGCCACAAGCAGCACACTTGTCTGTTTTATCTTCATACCAGGTGCTGAGGTTGGCAGGTATTGGAAGCAGGTCATTCACTGCTCTCTATAGGAAAGAAATGCGGAGCGGTTCCATCTGCCACAGGAGATTCCAAGACAGATGTCGTTGTTCAACACTTTTCCACCAAGTTCAAGCCCATTGTTTGTTAGGCTAGGTGCTTTAGCTAACCTCTTCTTCTCTTCTACCGTTCGTATTTCATGAATTACAAGCTCAAGACGCTCCTTACCTCTAGAAGATTAAAACACTTGAGAGTTGTCCATCCAATTCCCTGGTAGCCCCAACCGTCTCCTTGTTCTTCAGTCTGGACTCTCCCTCATCAACTGCTGCCCGGGGTGACCGCTTGCTGCCTGATATTACATCCGGCTGGATGTTCTTGATGACAGAATCTTTTTGCGTCTCGAAACATCAATAATTTTCCACCTTGGCTACCTTGACCTCTTCAACTAGGGATAGCACTGGGAACATAGATTTGTCTGGCTACTGTGGATTGCAATAATAGTGAGGCTGCTCGGTACTCCAAGCCTCTTCTTCACATAAGTGTTGATCTTTCGTTCCATTACCTCAGCATGGGACATTGCCACTTCATAGACAGTTACTGGCCACATTATCCGAGGCATCAGTCCGTAATGCAAGAACCACATTTTCAAACTTGCCAGGCAAGTCATACTTGTCGACAGACATCAGACCTCTGTTGCTCTATTCTCCTGTCTCTTGAACTCTCTTGGTTTCTCTCAGCTCCACTACGTACCATTGCCCGAGGCTCTTACCTGGCGGGTCCTGAATGGATGGAATCTCCTCTCCACAAAGGGCGAAATGAAAGTCAAACAGCTTTCCTCTCCTATGAACAAGATTCCTTGACTTGTTGGCATTGCACAGATTCAGTTTATTATTATTTAAAAACCACAAATGCAATGCGGTTAAAAAAATGAGGCAACGTTCCTCCAGAATATCAACAAAGCTCATGACAGAATAGACTACACCGGAAAATCAATGTAACGTTTGGCAATCCACAATCCAGAGTTCGGAGAGGCTGCTGTGTTTTAATATCGCGCTACTATCCTAGCACGTTTCCCGGAAAGGAGTTCCAACCCCATCAGTCAAACAAGAACAAAAGCTAAAGCTAGAGAACTGCACAAAACCACATAGCTACAGCATGTAGTTACAACAGTGCAAACAATAGCATAATTTGATTAAAGAGACATGGGCAGAGTTAAAATAGTCCAAAAATTTTAAATGTTCGAAAGAAACCACCACACAATTTCCATAAGTTATCAAGGTCCCGATAGACTAGTCATTCCCCGCCGGCGACAGAAAGGAATAGCCCCGCCATGGACTTCCACGGCGCTGCCCGTATCAGCCTCGCAGGTGTAGCACACAAGGAAAGCTCCGTCGAACCCAGCCTCGCAGATATAGCACACACTGAAAGCGACCTGACCGCAGTGGACTCCGAATGCGTCGAACCTCCGAGTCTCCCACCATCACCCCCGGCGCAGCTTCTTCGAACACGATCCTGCGCTGAGCGTATTAAGACGCCCCCGCCAACGGCCATCGGCAACGCGACCCCGAGGACTGGGAGACTGTTCTTCTCAGCAGAGACCCGGACCTCCCAGCAGCAGGAGCGACGAAGAAGTACTTCCTGGATATTTCCAGATGTTCCTCCCTGCTTCCACATCAGTTCTTCGTCATGTTTGGATTATCCAAGGCAGTCTGCTTGACAGATAACAGATATCATTTCCGGAGAAGCCGCTGAAGACTGCGTCGCGCCACCATCTTGAAATTTATTATGCAAATGATCTTACTACGTCCATCTGCCACGGCTTTGCAACATTCCCATTACCAACTTAACTGCATGATTTTCAATAGTACAATATCAAAACCTCTCTTTTACTCTTAACTTGCTTAAGTATGAAAAAATCTTCTGGTATCATGCATTATACTATTAGCAGGTCTGCCCTTATATTTCATCTCCCTTTTTTTCGCAACATACAGTTTTGTTTTTTTTTGTTGCCTTTCGTTGGATACTGAAATCTTCTCAATAATCCGAGCTCGCGCTTTGTTCAGCTACATTATATACACTTCCCTTATCCTGTGTGCATTCCTTAATTTGTTTCCTCTGTCACGGTTAGCTCCACCGGCCATTCGAGAAAAGTGAATTTTGCTAGTTTGAATTTTTCCTCTGTGGTCTAATTTAACGTTTCGTTCTGCGGGCATATGTCACCAAACGTTGCCGTGTCCTGCCTTAAATTTATATTTCACCCACAATCCACTTGTAAACCATCCGGCTCATCCTCAGCCCTATTGTACTTCCTTATTATCCTCAACCACTCCCAACTGCTCTAGAAATTCAGCCTGCAAGAATATTTATCCTTTTCGGTCTCAGTTAAAACGCGCCCTATGTATAGCACCCACCCTACCAAGAATATTAAACAATTATCCACATATCTGAATCATTACCCCGTGCCCTAATTATTGTGGCATGCATTTATCTGTTATCTCTTTCCATTCCTGTCCTCACTATTGCGTGAATCATGCAGGAATCCCATTATTACCTATGAGTTCCTGCTTCTCAGATGCAATCCTAACTGCCAGTATTATATTTTTAGTTCAGTTTCTCCTACCTTTTTCTTTCTATGTCATTGGTAGCAATATGCACCATGACTTCTGGCTGCACACCATCCCCTTTCAGGATATTGTGGACGACCCATAAACATCTCTCCCTGACACCTGCGAAGCAAACTACCATCCATTGTTCCTTTTCTGTCCAGTAATTTCCTATCTGTCTCTCTGACTATAGAGTCCCCTATTTCTGCTGCCATCCTCCTCAGTTCCCTACCCTTCTGAGACACATAGTCGTACAGTGACAGAGGCGCGCACGTCATTGCTTCCCCCAGCGAGTAGAAAATCCAAACAGTTTACTGTGGACGCGTCAGCCACAGGATCACAATAAACTATTAAGTATGTTCTGTTCCCTCTCCTAACAGAGATACATCTATTTATTCTCCTGTGTTATTGGAGTGACGGACGCCGTATGCTTCGCGTTCCCTTCAAAGGTCCCTGTCCCTGTGACACTCTGGTCATGATCAGATTTTTAAATCAACAACCCGCAGTGTATTGTTGCTGCGTTTTCTGCAGGCTTTCCATTTAAACAAATGTTTTTGTTGTATGTGTGTCACAACGGATACACGATCTGTTGGGACCGGCTGGCCTCAGTCCAGACGTTGTATTTTTGAATATGCTCACTGTAATTTTTGGCTAATTATACTAATCTGATAATGAAACCCGTCAGCTTCGTACAGCAAAGGAGGTTCCGCTATTGGACAGTTCAGTGTACACCTGTCCAGCGGACATGCATTGGAGGAAGGAATGCAAATCTTGTGTTGCCTTGTGGTCAGGTTCCGACTGCTGGCATTAGGGGGTAAACCCAAGGAAATTGAACAAAACATGTGATACCAACTTGGCTGAAGAAGTTGCTGGAAGGACGTTAAGTGACGACCAGCCGTCTCTGCTGCTCCCCTGCAGATTTTCTGTCTGCATTTACTCCTGCAGCCTTCCGCTCTCTAGAGCCTCCTGACAACTCAATGGGGAGAGTTTCCCATAGCTGCGGATCTTATTCTGGCTGACAAGAGCATGCCTATTCCTGTTCATTGTGGATCAGGGAAAATCTGAACAATTTTCATTTCCATTGTCTCGTCAGCGAAGAAGCACCACGCGAAGCTTTTAGTTGGTCAGTCTGTGTACCGGTAGGAAGAGACTTGCGTGTTCATCTCTGCTTTTTTCGAGGCTGATGGGCCGTGGCGGTAAGTGAAAGCGAGAATGACTAGCATTGGCCACAATACCATAACACAAGACGCGTCGCTACAACCATTGACAGACATATACGGATAGCTCTACCATAGATTACGCTTCTATCTTTAAATCTCCCAACCTTAGTATCTAATAATGATACACATGAAATTTATATTTGAATTGAACGGCCCGAATGAGATATGCCCTTCCGTATTTGTTCGATAATGGATTGCACACTGTATTTTTGGTTCCTGATCCGCTGGGATGCTTTGTCTCATCCGCTTGGAGCCACAACCTTTGCAGGATTGTTATTTTCATGAATACAACATTGTAATTCAAAACGCTGCCAGCGACCCATCAGATTCTCTGGCAATCTGCGGCTTGTGCCCTTCAGAATAGGACTGGAGATGGAATTATATTTCGCCACTTTATCTGAGCTGTATTTTGATATCTGTGCACACAACGTAAAGAATTTCCATACAACGGTAAACTGCAAAGCTATGTCAGAACGTGAAATCTCTCATATGTATAAATATCTATTGACAGAATGAACCAAAATAAATAATATCTTCCAGAATATCACATCCGAAAGGGGAACAAAAGCAGTTCCTTGTTTTTCTCTGTCATCCTGAATGCAATGTATCATTGGACTCCAAACCTATACGAATATTTCCAGTCGAAATGCACACACTGAACTGGAAACTATTTATAGGGAAATGAGACCGTGATACAAATTGACCATAGAAGCAGCGTTTTACTTTTCCTCCAGCATGAACGCCATGTCGAGGGTTTCTTGTTTGTTTTGGAGGGAAGAAATCGAACGATTAATTTCAGACACTGCGATGCTCCTGGAAAATGTTACCACGAAGTAATAAATACTTCGATGGAGAAAGACTTTCGCTGTTGAGCAGTATGTGAATTTCAAACACACGAACCTACATCAGATATGCTATCGATGACCGTTATCTCTCTTGTACTCTCTCGGACTCTCTTCTCCTGTTCAATACATCTTTCTTTCACAGCATTGGTTATTAGTTTGATGATTATGACCGTTATATATTTTTAATAAATCATACAGGAGAATAGTGAAACACTGAAACGCACTGTGCCCCATGCATAATTTCATACTTCTCAGCTATGCTCACCTTCCTTCCGTAATGCACATTCTGAGAAAAGACGGGGAGAAACATCTATTTTCTTTGTATTTATATCTGGAAGTTATTTCTCATACCGCCAGTCATTTACGTCATGCAGAATGTTTGGTGAACAATGTGCAACAATAAGCATTGTTTTCTATCTGTCCTTATCGAGACAGCGTGTGTTATTAGGAATTATTATATTAAAGGAAATAGTATATATTATTGCATTAGCAGATATCCCGCTTTCTCCGGATTAGTGATCCACTCTGCTTCCCTTATTCACTATTCCAGCAGCACTGAATCTGAATCCTACCATTTTCCTTCGTTGAGGAAAATCATATTCGACTACAGTTTTCCAGTGTTGTGATCACTAAAAATGGGACATTGTTACTAACGCGAACAAAACCACTGTTCAACCTCTTATGACTTCAGCATCTATCTCCGCTATGAAACAACGTTCGTGCAACTCGATGTCTCCAACGAATTCATGGGTGTTTACTATTTGGTCGAAAACTTTAAACTCTGCCGACATGCCGCCTGAAGCTGTTATTAAAGGCTTGTTCTGTAATGGGTTCGAAGGGCTTTCTCTCAAATGCAACCGACACATTTGCAAGTTTTTTTTTTAATTCAAAATATGCTTTTCTCTGCTTTTCTGTACCATGGTCTTGCATTCGCTTCGCTTAGCATGTGAATTTCAGCGAATGATTGTGATGGTCAGTTTCAATAGTTTGCTGACGGCAACTCCTTCTTCCTTTTTGCTGAACTGACAGTTCATGGTACACATTCCTTGCATTCGCTTCTACCTCCTAACTAAGATTCATAAAGAGGCCTGTCCATGGAGACCCATTGTCTCAGCTTGTTCCTCCCCTAACGGTCATCTTTTTGCATTTCTCAACACTCTTTTATTCCCCTTGTTCAATTTCCTTCCCACCTACGTTCGCTACTCTTCTCATGCTCTGGATTTTTTCAATGATTTCTAGATACTCTGAGCACCATTGTCTTGTTTACATTATAGATGTCCAGTCCCTACATACCTCCACCCCTCACCAGGAAGAGTACAAACCGCTCTGTTTCTTTTTGGGATCCAGACGCAACCAGTTCACGACTGCCACTACTCTCCTCCGTCAAGCGTAATTTGTCTTTATTTTTAATAGATTTCCTTCGGCTCCTCCTACTTCATTCAAACTAAACGTGTAATTATGTTCACCCGTATGGGTCCCAGCTTAGGCTGCCATTTTGTTGGCTGTGTGTAGCAGTCAATGTTCCAAGCCTATAATGGTATCCGTCCCCCACATTTCCTTTGCTACTTAGACGACTGTATTGGTGCAGTATCGTGCACGTATTCTGAGCTGAGAAGACTTCATCAACTTTGTCTCCAACTTCCACCCTACCCTCAAATTTACCTGGTCCATTTCGAACACCTACTTCCCCTTCCCTGATCTCTCTCGGTCTCTATATCTGGAGACAGCTTATCTACTGATGAATACTATAAGCCCACGGACTCTCACAGTTAGCTGGACCATTCCGCTTCTCACACTGTTACTTGTAATAATGCCATCCTCTTTTCCGAATCCATCCGTCTCTGCGGAATATGCTCTCAGAATGCGGCACTTCATTGTAAGGCGAAGGAGCAGTTTTCTTAGTTTGTTAAAGAAAGGGGCTTCCGTTCTCCCATCATCCATTCTGTCCTCAATGGCATCTCTCCCACTTCACGCATATCTGCTCTCATCACATTCTCCCTCCATCCCACTAGTGATTGGGTTCCTTTTTTTCCGCAACTAAAACCCCACCAGCCTCCATGTCCAACGTATAATTCTCCGCAATTTCCTCCATCTACAACGGGTTCCGACCACCAAGCACATATTACCCTTGCCCCAGCTATCAGAATTCCGCAAGTATCTCTCTCGACGCTACTCCCTTGTACATTCGCCCACACCCATCTTTTCCCACCGATCGCCCTCGTGGCACTTATCCTTGTAATGGGGACAAGTGCTGCACCTGCACTTAAATTTCCTCCCTCTCTACTATTCGAAGCCCTATGCAGCCCTTCCAGGTGAGGCGCCACTTCACTGTGAATCTGCTGGTGTGATATTCTGTGCCCGGTGTTCCCGTGTGACGTTCTATATATTGGTGAGACCTGACGCTGATTGGCAGATCGCTTCACTGAACACCTACGGTCTGTCGGCGAGAGGGCGCAGGATCAGCAATGTCACATCCATATTCCGATATGTGAATCCATAGCCACTTCTACTGTAAACATGAAGCCATACTCAGTTTGAAGGAACAACACCTTATATTCTGTCTCCAACCTGACGGCATGGACATAGAATTCTCTAAAGTCCGTTAATGACCCTCTTCCACTTCTTACCCGATTCCGATTCATTAATCAATTAATCAATCAATTAATTAATTATTTTCCCGATTCACCCATTCATATATCCATTCATTAATTTACTTATTCATTCATCTGTTTTTAGTTTGTCTGTTTATCTTATGTATCGTTTTATCTATCTAATTATAATTTTAGTTATCTATCTATCTATCTATCTATCTATCTATCTAATTATTTGCTTGCTTGCTTGCTTATCCTCCCCTGTCTCCCCTCTTTCTCTCTCAGAATAACTACTTGACTGTGCTCCATTTTCCTTTGGTGCTCCCATCCGCCTTTTTTTTCTTTCAAGTCGTTCCGTTCCATGATACTCGCACTTCTCCAGCCTTGTACCACTTTTGCCAATCAACTTCTCAGGGCTTGGCTTCATCCCACCCTAGCAAGTCTTATCCTATCATTTCGGGTCTCTCCCTTCCCCTCCCACTTAAAAATCTCTTACGATTTCATTATACCGTTAGTCCTGACGAAGGGTCTCGACCCGAAACGTCGTCTGTAATTCTTCGTATAGATGGGGCCTGGCCTGCAGCGTTCCATCAGCATTTTGCGTGTGTTTTCCATACATCAGTATTCACCACTGAGGTGAAGTTGAAGATTGCAATTTCAATTTAAAACAGAATGATATGATGGGATATGTCGACTTTCTGAAATAGGATCTGCTATAACTCTTCATAGATGCGTCCACTCTTCTGATACAATATGAAACTGCCTTGTAAGGAAGATACGGGAAAAGCGATAAGCCATTCCGATAAGTCAATGCCACAAATACTGCAGCAGCCTCTCAGATTCCATAGATTTTTTTTCTGCTTCTTACGAATTCAAAACATATTATTTTCGAAAAACCTCGAGAACTTCAGGGCTATTTGATCACGGAGCTGCTCGTTGATTTGAGTAGCATCACTTGTGGTGGCAGAGAAGCCGGCCGTGGTGTCGAAGGTTTTGGCATTTTTTCTGAGAGGAAGCTGGTGGGGATATCGGGGAAGGAGTCAGTTAGCATGTCGTTGTAGGCTGATAGCAAACTGGAGGAACCTGCTTGGGTTCCGTGGAGATGCCTGCCTGTAAATGGTATTTCTGCATGCTAACCGAGTGCACCAAATCTAGCACACTACGGACAGCTGCAGCATAATCTTGCGAGATACTCTTGGACATTTCAGTTACAATTGTAGTTATCATTCATTTATAACTCAGTTGGATAGTGAAAACAGCAGTTCACCCAGGCGCGTCAGTCGTGTCCGATGTGCGCTGAGAATATAGAACCTGTTAAACAAGGTCGTAGCAACGGCGATGTCTCAGGCAAATGTTGTTCCTGCATTCGCGAATAGCATTGCACATGGCATGGATGACACCAGGAAATATAAATCAGTAACTCTCACTCCCATAGAGTGGAGCTATTGGATGTGATTTTTCGTGACAGGCTTTATGAGTACGTGAAGAACATTAGAGATTTCCACCTTATATTCGGGTTTCGAACATCAAGCCCTACTGGCTGATTGAATTCCTTAAGTAAGTGGCAAAGTACAAAGTTCGTAATTTGTTGAAAACAGAACTATTGATGCCGTGTAATTGTATTTTAGTAAAATTGTGTTGTCCTTAAGGCATTTATTTAACCATACTAAATTTCTGCTTTAAATAATTTGATGTAACTATTTTCTAGTTAAAGTTATTGATTGATAACCACGATAGAGTTGAGCGAAAGGTAACATTCATTGTCTATGCTATACGGCGGCACGCCACGTCCTGTGGGTAACTTCCGGTTGGAAAAGGAGAAAACGTGGGGTTCTGCGCGTGGAGTATGAATGTGAAAATCTCCATGTCTACCCTTAAAGAAACATCGCAGAAGCAACGCTGTGAGTTCATATGACACAAAACATTTTGAAGGAAATATATTAACGCGGCTTTTGCTAAAGGAAATGGCAGTTGATAAGCTTAACTGAAAGTATTGCAGGCAAAATTCTGTTGCAGTCTTCCTGAATCCGCTGATGGTCAATATACTGCTTAAATGCTTAAAGATATTCTGTTTATATGCGGTATCTTTGATGAGACTCCTTTGTAATAAAGTTTGCTATAGTTTTCATTTTACTAGCATTTACGATGCAAACGTTGACTCATGCAGGTTAGGCACACTGTTTCACGTTTGTATTATTTTATCAACAGTATTCAGCATAAGATGTTAATGTGGAAGTGTGAACAGTCAATGGTTAACCTTACTACGACTTTGTCTTCATTAGCTTCGGTTTAACTTGGATTTTAGTCAGAGTTTCGTCACCCTGCACGAGAATATTAGAGTTAAAAGACGGAATCATTAGATGTTTCGACAACTGGCACGATGGTTTTGCGATCAAGCACCAAGTTGTTTGCAACCAGCGACAAGAGCAGTTGGTCTTCTGCAAATGTGGCTGCACTCGCAAGAGCTAAAGCAGAAGCCGCCAAGGTGCGAGCGTCATACGCTAACCAAGAGGACAAACTGAAAATGGAAATGGCTGCTAGAGGTGCGGAGCATATTACAAGAGTCGCACAAATGCAAACTGAAATAGCTTCCAGAGAAGCGGAAGAACATTTGGAAACATGCAAGGACAGATGCAGTGTTAGAAGTGCTGATGCTACAACGAAAAGCTGATGCAGCCGATCTAGATGAAACAGGAAAATCTATATCAGAATGGGCCAAATTGGAACGCAGCAGTGTATACGTCCAATCTCAAATTTACCTAGAGTTCCATTCTCCCTCTCCAAACCAGCCTGTTGGTGTCTCAGCTCATGTAAAATCACAGGGAAGCTTTGCTGCATCGCGCCCAACTGCGGAAGAGAACTCACAATCGCAACCTTGCAACAAACTCAGCTATGAATGGGATGACAACAAATACTTCCCTACGAGAACCTACGAGAACGGGCGAGATCCGAGAGAAAGTCTGATGTCAGAATATCAAAACCAAGCATGAACGTACATGATCAGTCATATGTCATCCAACATTTTACTCCAGCTAGCCCGCCGCGTGTAGCAAAACCATGAGCACAGTATTTAGCGCGACGAGACCTCGTCAATTCAGGACTGTACCAGTTTGACGATAAGCCTGACAATTACAGTGCGTGGTACTACTCATTCACCGCTGAAGCCGGCGGAGTTCAGCTTACAATAACCCAAGAGATGGACCTTCTGACGAAGTGACTGGGAAAGGAATCAACAGAACGGGTGAAACGCATACTCTCAATGTACGTGAAAAACCCTAAGCTAGTCTTTCACAAAGCATGGGAGAGACTTCGGGTTGCTAATCTGCTCCGAAATTATTGAGTGGCCGCTATCTCAACGGCAGGACAATTTTCTTAGGATTGCAGCAACGAGCCACACTATATTAAGAAAACTCTTGAGATTTACTCTTGAAGATCGACGGTGCTAAAGAACACGGCTATTTCACAGGACTGCCTTATCCGGATATTTCACGTGGAATTAGACCAATTGTGGACAAACTTCCATTTGGGCTGCAGAAAAGGTGGGTGTCTGTTGCCTCAGGGAAGAAGGAAGAGTACATGTTCCATTCCCTCCCTTTGAGTATTTTAGATGGTTTGTATGAAATGGGGCGAAGAAGCGAAACGACAGTAGCTTCATATATCAAGGTAGCACCACAGCTCACACGAAACCAGTCAAATCTATTTTGAACAGTTTTGACATCAATTAACCCGTCTCAGTGTGCAAAATCTAAGTTTCCACAACCAACGATGACCCTAGCAAGAACTGTCCATTGAACAACAAACCACACCTCTTCAAAATACAAAATGTTTAGCACCGAACCCTTTGACGAAAGAAAGGCCCTTCTCAGTTAAACATGAATATCTTTTATGTGCTGTTCATCGACTGCCCACATCGATAAAGAGCGTTCGTTCCCTGTAAACCGTAGACCGTAGACCTTTCTCTGGCATCGCAGAAACATATATCAGGAAGGCAGAAGGCTTCCTGCTCGGGTCGAGCGATGGCAGAATTATCATCTATCACCCTCCAATCTTACAGTGCAACGAGATATTGAATAACCGATCGAGATTCCATCGCGAAGCGCAGTTCTACATCAGCCCCATCTCCACCACATTGCAAGCGTTTTCGAGAACTGGATCGAGAAGCAGAAATGTTCCTGCAAATCGGAAGAGACGTTCTTAGGGTGCACAATTTTAGGCAGCAGATCAATGGAACACACAACACCCGCTTCGCCCAAGGTCTGGATCTGGGTTGGGTGTTGATGGGGACGTGTGCCTTGGCAACGTACACAATCCGACAGTTCATACGATCAGCACTGACGTGCTAGACAGTGGCCGCCATTCAATATTTCAGTCCAGCACTACCGTGATGTGTATGAAGGATGCACAACAAAAACACAACCATAGTAATGTCACTGAGAAATCACTGAGTCAGTCAATCTTCGCTCAAACTGAGCACGACAATAAACGTGTTCCATCATGGAAGATGCCATCTTCTAAAAAATAATGGACACAAAGGTCTTTAAAGACGAAACATATAACTGGATCGCCCCACTACCGTTCAGAGAATCCAGCCAGCCCTTGCTGAACAACAACGAGCAGGCGTCATTGGAGGCCTTCCCACCCGCTGAATGTGCTACAGCGATCAGAGACCTAGATCTAGGTGGAGAAACAACACCCACACAGAAGAGTTTCGGTCACTGTTGTGAGATCACGACCAACACATTCACCCTCTTCGTGCCGACGAAAATACAAACCAGTCCTCCGTCTTGGATTTCTTCTCCACTGTCAACAGTGTTTTCGATTCCCTCTGTCTAATAACGCCGGTAACTGTCCAGGGAAGAGCCCAACTCCGAGATCTCCGAATGGGATGCTCCGCTACCAGAAGACAAGCTAATCAGATAGGAAGCTTGGAGAGATTCTGTTCGAGACCTAAGACAGCATCATGGCCCACATGGTGTTCCCCGCACTCAGAAACCAGCCACAGGAAAATAACGCAAACACGATGAAACATAGATTGGTCACGACAAGGAAGAACCAGCACAATACTTTGAGAACCTGTTCTCCAGTTAAAAATAAATTGGAGAAATGGCCCATACTTTACTGATTGGAAAAGAAGACACACGGACACGCTCACTGGCAGTTCCTTTGCACTGTGATGATGATGCTATCAGTGTCAGTGGCCAAAATCAATTGCGCCAGCAGATTACTACGCAATGCAAGCATGGAAGTGCCCTTTATGTTGGAAGTGGTCCCATCCACACGGATCTTGAAGTGCAGCATGGATACAATGAACTGTGAACAATGCGCATCAATGCCGAAAGATCGTCTTCAGCACACGCTTGTATCTGCCAAAGTGTAGATGCCATTTATTCACTGGGTGGGAAACACGTCGGGATACACCTTCCTCTGTTGTCATTATTTTGTGGTCTGTGATAATGTATGGGTAGAAACTAATCAGCTGCAACGCGCAATGTCTTTTGCTGCTGGTGTTAACCTTAATGGAACTATCTATCTACTGGCGCGGAAAAGAATGAACTGGATATTTTTTTTTACCAAACTGTCAAGGTCCGGACAGAGAAGTCCGCTTTTCGGTTACCTGTCCGGTCCAACGATCCTTATTCCGTGATTTCCTGTTTCTCTGATTCAATTGGGTGCCTTAATTGAGCACTCTGATTCTCTTTTTGTGCTAGCTCCATAAATAGCGTCGGGATACCGCTTCAGCTGATTGACTATTACCTTCTTTCCCCTTTCCTTCTGAAGACTTGCCTGCAACCTACGTCTGAAGGCGCGCCTGCCCAGGAGTGCATCGCTCAGCCCAGGAGATCTTCACCCAGTCCAGGTGTACCTCGCCCAGTCCGCTGTTGAAGATTCCTCGTCCTGTGCTGGTTCGCCCCATCCGAATACTCGGCAGTTTACCAGGGCAAATATCCTAGACAGCATCCCGCCCTGCGGTTCAAGAATAGGTCTCTGCCCTGCGAAAGAGTTCCCGCCTTGCATCTTATTTATGGTTGCGGTCCTGCGCTCCTAGTAGGAGTCCCAGCTCCATATCCAAGAGCCTGTCGAAGCCGACTCCAAGATCTGAGCTAGATCTGACTCAAGCGTTTTAATGTTATTAATTGAAGAGAGAACAATTGATGCAGTGTAATTGTATTTTAGAACGGTTGGGTTGCCCTTAAGGCATTTATCTAACTTTAATAAATTTCCGCTTTAAATAATTTTGTTGTAACTATTTACAGTTTAAAATTGAATGTTGATAACCACGTTACAGTCTTACAAATGGAACAAAATATTTTTTTTATTGTACATTGCACCCCAGGTGATGAAGTCACTTCCGGTTTCACAGCGTTCTGAGGGTGACTTCCGTTCGGCGAAGAAGAGGAAGGCTCCTGCGCGTGCAGCATGAACGTGGGAAACACGATGTCTACCCACCGATAAAAAACTACAGAAGCAACGTCGATAGTTCATATGAAAGTAGTCATATTGAAGCAAATATATTAACGCTTCTTCTATTAATGGAAAGGCGGTTGATGAGGTTTATTTTCTTGGGCCATTGAAAGCATTGCTGTAAAGAAATGTGTGTCAGTCTACCAAAAAACGTTGATGGTCAATACATTGCTTAAATGATTCTGCTTATATGTTGTAGCGTTGATGAGATTCCTTTTTAATACATTTTGTTATGTTTTTTTACAAGTATTTACGATGCAAATGCAATGTCCAGAATGAAACAGACCACTGTATATGTTTGTTTTATTTTACCAACAGTTTTCACCATACGATGATAATGTGGACGATTGAGCAGAAAATGGTTAACCTTACTACCACTCTGACTTCATTTGCTCCTTTTTAACGGTGTTTAATCAGAATTTCAGAACACAACACGAGAACAGTACCGAGATATTTATTAAAAATCCTCATGAACGCTGATTTGCTGAGAATTGCCGTCAGCCTTTTAGCTTGTTCTGATTGCCGCACTGCTGAAGACGCCATCTGAAGAGCTACAGTGGGAGTTTTTTTTTTTATCGATCGACACCCTGTCTGTTGCACTGTGGTTGTCATTGCGCATAGATACAAGACAGAGTCAGAGACAAGGATACCGGCGATGTTTAAACGTAACGTCTTATTTGTTCTCTGATAAACTGCCGAAAAGCGCTTTGAAGCTTCTGCTGACCATTCTATGGAGCCGCTGCCGTACCTCCTCAGACCATATCTCGGCACTTCTCCGGTAGATTGCTTATACCAGAAAGCATTGTTACCATCATAAGCTTCAGGGTAAGTGCAAGAGAGTGTTAAATTTCGTCCTTCTTCAACAAATAACTCACGCGAATACTGCGACATTACATCAACGCCAAAGGCTCCTGCAGCACATCAGAAAGACAATTATTAATCTTCTAGTGAACCAATCCCAAAACCAGCATTGAAACAGAGGCTCACCGGGAACAGCCAGGATAATTATTAGCAACGACAAAAGACACAACATTGTTATAGAATTAGTAGCAGAGCGTAAAGTGGAAAAATGCATCATGCTGCCGCGTCCAATGCACAGACCATGTTCGTGCATCAGAAGAATGATATATTGTTCAAGAAAGAAATAGGCGTTTCCGTTGTGTATGATTGGCTGGTATCACGGAGCCAATATTATTTGTATTATCTCTCTCTCTCTCTCTCTCTCTCTCTCTCTCTCTCTCTCTCTCTCTCTCTCTCTCTCTCTCTCTCTCTCTCTCTCTCTCTCTCTCTCTCTCTCTCTCTCTCTCTCTCTCTCTCTCCCTCTATCAGTCTCCCACTGTCCATCTCTCCGACCAGCCCCATTTCTGCCTCAGTCTTCCTTCATTGTTTTTTTCCTTATAACTCTGATTTGCTTGGTCTTTATTATTATTCCTGTGGTGTATGCTGAGTCAGGGAGGGGTAACACCTCTGTTGTGGAACATGTCGTGTCATTTGCAGGCGGATTGCAAACTTTGATCCCCAACTGTCACTCAGCTGTCATCTGTTGTTCCCGTTGCTGTTTGCATGTGATAGTGGCCACACCCAGGTAAATGGTTTTTACAAGTTGGCAGATGAGGGTAGCCGACGGGCCTCAAAACCTCGTTGAGATAGTGAGTTGTCTATCCCAGCATGTGAAGGCTTACTGCGGTGGAATGAGCGGACGAGACCAAAGGAATGTCCAACGGTCAACCAGGCGGTCTCTGCAAGTGCAGTGGAACGTGTAGAGTGGTACAAAGAACAACATGGGTCCTGCTCAACCAATGCGCCGAGTCTCATCTCCAGTTATCTCGCCCCCTGTCTAGCCACTGGATCGAGATTGAAATTGGGTTGCGAGAGTGAGGCTGACGCTGCGCAACACTACCTCACGTAAATGCAAATCATGCGCTTGTCTCGACATTGTCATCATCATAACGATGTCGACGTCTTCATCGACGACGACGATGAACGAACAAAATTAATATTTCTATCAACACCCGAAAGTTCTGAAGCAACACCGAATTAAACAGCCAGTATAAAGAAAAATATACATACGAATTTTCGGACCGAGTCTTTTCATCCTGACAGAATGAAATGGATCAAATGCTGGTATCCGTGTAGATGAGGATCTGTCTCAGTGATAATAGGATTCATGTGAGACGAGAAGGCAGCAGTACCCTGGAATCTAATCTTGGAGAAGACTGCGAATATCTGAGTGTGGACGGAGAGGAAGTAAAACAAGCAATCAAATAGGAAAATATAGGTTTCAAGCAATATTATGAATGAACAGCGAAAGGAGAGAACTGCGGTTGGGAACATTGATCAGGCTGTAGAGTGGGAACTGCAACACGGAGAAGTAAACAGACCATAACAAAAGGGTGGTGAAAAAGGAAAACCAGAGCGGTGTGCTTACCAGAAGCTAAAAAAGAAATGTAAACAGGAAAAAAAAAACAATTATTAATTCCGTGTACTTCCAGTTTTCTGATCAGAATATTGAGTGTTCTTCCCAAAATATACAACTGGTTTTCACGTGGAAGCGAAAGAGGCCGCGGATGGAAACAGCGTTATATGGGTCGGAAATACATTTGATCCGGTTCTGTACCAGAAGACACCGGTTGCCGCACGTGGTGCAAAGGGCTTGAGGAAGCGAAGGCCAATCTCAGGTCATATTTTAGTGACGCTGATACGCTTCATAAAACTGTGGAAAACCTATTACTATGAATGATACCGATGAAATGTCACGTGAATATTTGCCTTATCCTGTTAGACTGGCAGTTTTACTGAATGTTGGCAATGGATGATAATTAATGTCCGGTGGAAAATGTAGCCTGGTTGCAGTGATTAATGGCTAGTGGTTGATGGGGGAGGAGAAAATCTGCCGGCTGGAGAGCTTCAGGCGAGTGAACCTTTTGGAAAACTGTTAGAATAAAGGATTGAACGAATACCTGCTGATTTTTTGTTTTCAATCTAACGTCTGACAGTGAACAGTTGTTTCCCGAAGTTTTTAATTTTATTGTATATTCGACTATTCTATCATTGCATCTGATAAAATATTATTCAACAGTTTGATGATCCATATTATATCCTAACATCTGATATTGTACATTATCCCACACCCCCCAAGATGGTATTCACTCACCTGGATTCACCCAATAAAATGCATTTCTTTCAAACCAGTCCATATTCGTCTGGTTTCTTTACCCTTCCGTTCATGTGCTGATGTACTTTCACGGGACCGTTCTCCTAAACGTTTTGGTTATCCCCTTCCAGATCCTCCAACATTTTAAGTGTTGATTTATCCTAAAATGTTGAGTTTCGTATCTTACTTGCTGATTTAATGCACTATTTTCTATTTTCTATTTTCATTTGAATCAGACAGGACTTATTCTATTCACCTTACAGAGATAACGAAAACTAATACCCTTTTAAAATTAGACAATTCTGAGAGTATAAAAAAAAACCTGTGAAGATGCATTTACATCCACACAAATGGGGTACGTGACAAAATTGAGGCCGGCATTCGGGATTTGAACAAACTGCGTGGGGTTTGTTTGAATTGATTGGGGAAAATCCCTTATTTGATATGGTTGTGTGGAAAAAAAGGCAACAGATATGGATGTTGAGGGTTTTCTGGAAAGCCCAGATCCTGCGGGCTTAAAGAAAACTACAAAGGATGACTTGAGGAAGTTGTAAAATCATTGAAACTTAGGCAGTCACTGAACTGTATGATAAAGTGGAACTCCGAGTAATAATAGTAGAGCAATACGTTTTTATGAAACACTTTGGTGAGGAGGAGTTAGAAACGTTTCCTCTAGAGATCCATTTGCGACTGGAACAGAAGGAGCTACAGAGACTTAAATAAGTGGAGAAGAGGAAGAAAAACAGAGATAAGAAGCAGAAAAAAAAACACGGATACAGTTCGAGAGCGAAGTGTGGCAGCGACATGATCAAGTGGCCGGTAGGTGTAAGGAGCTGTTTGTAATTGAAGAATTTCAGAAGTGTTTTTCCGATTATGTAAGGACATTCCGAGATGAAACGGACGCCGCTACTTTGCGGAAGTCTGCTCGGTCGGCCGCCGAGATAGTTTTAACCCACAAGGTTGAGTTCCTTCGAATGAGAGTATCCGAGAGAGCAGCTGAGTCGAACCGGGAAAACGGGAATTTGAAGGTGGGACTGATATTGAAAGCCTTGAAGAGGCAGCTGTCCCGTTTGACTATGTTCAGGTTGTTGAAGTGCCTGTGTATTCACAGGGTACTGAACCTTGTGGTGGAACTCAGTTAAGGTCTGAGGTGCCTGACTTGGTGGAAAAGGAATGCCGTCCTTTTGTGTCAGATGGGCTTGAATCCGTGAGTAAGAGGTTAACCTTGGTCCAGTGGAAAATGGGTACTGTCATTCACTTGTGTTAGTACCTGTTCTAAATGTTAGTGATGAGTTGAAAACTGGTGATGTGAATCTTATTGAAGATATTGGGAAAACTAGTGTATCTGGAAATTTGAATAAAGTACTTGAATAAACAGCTCTCTCAGATGTTGAGACAGTACATGCTGATTGATGAATTATATTTTGGATTTTAAAGATAAGCAACTTGGTGATGTTGTTCAAGTTTGTGATTTGGAGGGAGTATCTCTAGGTGCAATTATGGAAACATTTGGAAATAAATATCTTGGAAATAAAATAAAAGACATGATTGAAATTTAAATAAAGAGTTTGCACCTGGGGAGCGTAAAGTTAAGTTCGACATTGAAAGCCTTTTTCTATCCGATTACGTGATGGTTAAATGTTCTATTTCGAATTGGAAAAGGTTCAATGTTTGACCAAACGCCACTTTGAATTACAGGATCTGGTTTTGCAGGAATTTGACTTTTTTTTTTGTAAACAGTATGCGATAGATAAATACGATATCATGGTATACGCTTCTGTAACGTGCAACATCAAAATCGGGTAGGTTCTGTTTTATATTCTGTAATGTACAAATAAAAACTGCTCTTAAGTCAAAGGTTTGTTTTCTTGGAGGGAGGTTTTATGTACCACTAGAGTTCATATTTTGTGTAGACTATCACTTTAAATGTCCGGAGAAGGAGACTGGCTTTTGGACACTGTTTCAGTTGTCATTAAGTGAGAGGGGTGCGAAAATGTCCGGAAGATTCATGTTATGTTTTATCGGCAGTTAGTTTATATTTCTCCAATGACAATGCCTGCTTGTAGAACTCTTACAGAGAGAGCGGGACGGAGCAGGTTGATGGACACCTGGTGTCCAACATGTGGGGATAAATACTAGAACCGCTGATACACAGACAGACATAAGGTTTTGGACACAGAACGATTATTGTTGTATTCATAGGACAGTGTTTATTTTTCGTAGGATCAATTCGGGGAAATCGATCAGACGCTATCGCAGTGGAAATGGTCTGAATGGAGGGAATTTATTTGTGTGTCCAACCTTGCCTGCTTGCCTGGGTGATAATTCCATTACTGATGAACGGTCGAATGTGTTATGGTCGCAGTTGATGACTTCGACAGGATGTTGGAAGGGAACGGGAGGAGAGACGGCATCACCTTTCATCTCTCTCTCTCTCTCTCTCTCTCTCTCTCTCTCTCTCTCTCTCTCTCTCTCTTCTCTCTCTCTCTCTCTCTCTCTCTCTCTCTCTCCAATGCTACTCATCCAACTACGACGAACTGAACTGGCCTGCTGAGTTCTGCCAGTATATTGTGTTTTTTTATGAGCTCAATTAATCATCGTAGGACTATATCCATTCACCACTAGGTCTGAAAGTACCCCAGCTGACCTGCGTAATATATCAGCATTTATAGTACCGTATTGCATAGTTACTAATAAACACTGTTAGTTATTAGTAATACCTGACTTCAATGTGTTTTCATTTCTGCTGCTTCTTTAACCCGTCAAAGGATAAGTGACCCTATTTAATTTAACGCTTTTATGGGTGGCATGTTCATTATCTACATCTATAGAATGACTGTTCTCTTTAGGTCGCTTTCCTTCCTTCTTTGTACATCATGCTGGTGTATTTGGGTAGAAATGTAGATATAATTTCAATTATTTTATTTTACTATAACTATGTTGATCTACTATTTGTAGTCTATTTACTTATAAGAAATTATATTCTTCTGGAATATTTTGACGAAGTTTTTCCAAGAATTATTTCCCGATAGCTTTAATTTTCTTTGCTCCATAATATGCAGGCATTATGTCTTTCTTCTCTGATCTGCTTCAGGGGTATGATTTGAAAAAGACTTCCACTTCATAATCAAGTTTGATATCACCGGCATATGTCGTGAAAAATGTTAACCTTACAGCAGGGTTAAAATGACAACCGTGCTCAATAAATATAGATAAAAATAGTAAAACATATATACGTCTCTGAAATACTTAAAAAAAAGGGGTGGAAAAACGCTGTGATTTCACTTTCAATTTGGACATTGGATGGATTAGGAAAGAGGCTGATCTCGAATCTCTAAGACTCTGCAACTTTGTCGACGGTAACAATAAAAAGAGGGCATGTTCTGAGTGGTCTGAATACTTCATAATGAACGCCGTCTTCGGAACGCACTGTGCCTTGAAAATGGCAGGGATACTATTGACACTGGTACATACGATGAGGCTGAATAATTAGACAAGTTTATAAAATAACTTCACTCTTGTGCAATAACTCTATCCCCCATACCAGACACAGACACATCATACAGAATGCTTTGTGGATGTTTCCAAGTTCATCAGTTGACAAACCCAATCCCCTGATATTCCGAATGAAATATAGCGGCTGCAATGTTTTTCTTCCTATAGTTGCGTCCAGTATAGTTCATCAGAGGTACTGATCTCCAGAGGCTAGTAACTGCTTACTCTCTCCTCTTCTAATCAAGCTGTGAGGATTCGATGTATCTGCTGCCCTTCGCAATTTCTCAAATAATTGTTGAGGAGATTCCCAACCCTTCTCACGCCGAGGTGGGTGAAATGGGCGGAAGTATCTCTGGGCATGCAGGTATGCATTAAGAAAATAACAGCAGTCTGGACTGTAAAGCAACAGGAAATGAGAGCTCGTTCAGCCAAGTGACGAGGGGACCGGGATTATCGGGTGGCAGGAATAATAGACGAGTATAGACCTGTCAAATAGGTTGGAAAGAGTCCAGGTGTGTATAAAAAATGAAGATATAAATGTTGGGGTACGGAATTCCCAAAGAGTCATGAAACATCCAGAGTGACTGCATTATGTCGCACCCGAGGAACATGCAATGGCACCTATCCCCTTGGTGAGCTCTGCCACTGATATTTAACCCTATGGTAGACGATGAGCTTTTGTATGAAGGTCTGATAAATTATTTCAATGTCATGAGGACATGGCAATTTTGTTGGGGTGAGATGTTTTACTGTTAACGTAATGTTATTTTTCTGTTGAAGGAGGGTTTGGGTTATAGTGAGAGATAATGGTAATGTTGCAATATGAGCTGTGCCATTTGTTAGGCAGCGGAAGGACAGACTAGAAGCTAAGGGGAACCGGTCGCAGGATTCGGACCTCTTGGAGTCGAAATTTAATCGAACAAGGTTCTGCAATCTCCTGAGGATCAGGGAATATGACTTTTTGAAGTGTTCAGATCCACCGTGTGCACAGTTGTTTCTTTAGCAGATGCGACTTTTTCATTTTCTTTGCTTTGCTAACCGTTTAGTTGTAATCCATAAATGAATATATTTAAACCTATACTGTGCCTTCTCTGTTATTTATTGGCACTGAATTTTGTAACGGGGCGGCGAATTACACAACATTCACACAAACCGGGCATTGGATTGCCAGATCGTTCTTAATCTCACTGGTTTGGCGGGACCAGTATATTTATTCGCTAGTTTGACGAAGCCAAGGAAACCTGCCGGCTTTTATTTGTAATATCACCCCAATATTCTGCTAAATACTACATATTATTCTTCAGAGAATAAATATAATGCTTATACAGTTGCTGAAAATAAGGTGAACTACATATGATATAAGGGTTGATGAATTATCGATTAAGAGATCAACCATTTGATTTGGAACGACTCCCGCTTTGCCGATCTGTGCTGTATATATCCCGAATGAAAGCTTCCCCTCATAACAGATTACTGGAGATATCAGGGAGTGTTTTTGCTCAGAATCTTCATCTCTGATCATCAGCATGTGCATCAGAGCACAGTAATATGCAGCCGAATCCTTGATTCGTATCCCCGTGATGTTAAAAAGAAATTTCAGAATTCATTTCTCTAAATCAGCAGCCCATCTGCTCGGGAATTCTCAGCTTGACGAAAAAAACTAGTCCTAATCTTTCAATATATATATCTCGGCGATTCTCTGGGTAGTTGCATATAACCGAAAAGAGTTTTAACTGCAGATCTCCGGGTGTAGCAGTATTTAAGTTTTATTTTCTGCCTTTCCGAAATCACCAATGCAACCGCATTCGGAAACACCGGCTCTTGTTCAGAGGCTCCTGTAATAAAATATAATATAAGTAAGCAGTCTGGGGAGGATCCACATCACGCCATGGATACTGACGATCAACATCACATATACAACTGACAGAATATGGTTATCAAGAAAGATCAGAGGAACGCAAGCCTTTTAATCTGGAGAAGGCGCTGCGAAATAAATAAACAAACAAACAAACAAACAATATCCGTCCCTCTTCTGTGCAGTGTGTGCGATAAATGCTTAACAGAGTAGTCAGCATACTGTATATGCAATGGGGTGCTTCTCTACCGCATGACGGGCTAATTCCTCATTGGATATACTAATGGAAGACACATTATACAACAGTATTGTTTGGGAAAACACTACTGCCCTGAAGATGCCAAACTCAGCTTTGAGGAGCAACGCCTCCTATACCGTCTGGGTAGTCTCCAGCACCTTGGTATGAACATCGAATTCTCCAACTTCCGGTAATTCCCTCCCTCTCCCATCCCCCATCCCACTTTTACACTGTCTCCTCCTTTAGCTGCCTATCCCCTAACTCATGATTCTGGCTTCTTCTACTACCCATAGTACTTTCCCCTTAGATTACTTCATCAACTCTCTTGCCTACCCCCATCGGTGCTTCCCCTCTCCCATCCCTTTATCTTTCCTCTGCTTGGTTTTCCACACTCCCACACCTTCTTTATGGGGCACCTGTCTCCAACTTCTTCAGTCCAGAGGAAGCGTCCCAGCCCAAAACGTTGACTGCATCTTTCAACGGAAGCTGCCCGACTTGCTGAGTTCATCCATCTTGTTTGTACTTGTTGTTTGGTAACATTGTTTGCTAGTCCGCTCCCTTCACTTTTTCTCTCTCTTCACACTGACTCTCACACGGTCCCCCTTACTTTACCGTTCTCCCTATCTTTCTCTCTCTACCTTTATTTGTCTTTCTATCTCTGTATCTCTGTCGTTCAAACGGAGATAATTTATCTCTCAACCTGTCAGATTCTTGAGTTCTCGATATTCCTCTCTGACTGCTTGGAATTGTCGATACATTTCCAATATCCCGTCGTTGTTTCTTTGTTTTACTTTTTGCATTCAGTGTTCGCAAACTCGAACATACAAACATAATCACTGATATACCCGCGGAAGAGATTTGTTCTTTACCCTTCTGTGGTTCGACTAGGTATTTTTTTTTTCTCTAAGATCAGGATCTCGCAAGACTGTTGAATCTCTGTACGCCGAAACGCCCAAACCTATGAAATTTACTGACTCAGCAAGGAAGAAAGCCAGCGAATGTTCAACAACAGTCTTAAAGATAAATATTTGAGAGACACGAAACGGCAGTTGTATTTCCTTTTACAATTGAATTGATGTAATCCTCCATATTACTATAATGTTGCTCCCAGAGCGTTGTTAAAATTTTAAGGGCAGCAAAGGTCAGCAAAAAAGATTCCTGTTTATTCCTATCAAGTCCATAATAGGACGGCACGACTTTGCAGGATCTTATTTCAACAAGGTATCCAGCTTATCAACAAAGGTTACAACGTTGTAATACCAAAATTATCTCTGCATATCAAACGTTCAGTATTTGTAGTACAAGATATGCTCCGTTGGTAACGTTTTATTTGTGCTTTATTACGGAAGGTTGTGCTAGTTGTTAATTGCTCTAGGATTATTCCAGTTTTGTCCTGCAAAATTTTAGTAATGGAAGTATTGCTCTGTACTTTACGCCTGGCACCGAAACTCAATAGATTCTGGTGCTGTAAACATATTGACAATATAACTATTCTGAATTGATTCTGGAGGACGAGCTGCCTGGAGCGTGTTAGAGGTATTTTATTTCAAGTACCTAATACAAGTCAACATTTAGCCAGCAGAACCTGACAAAACAAGGATGTCATGTTCCTGCTCAATTTGAGTGCGGTCATGACTCAGATGCAAGTCTGATTTGCGTGACAGAGAGTAAGTGGGGAGTGAACCATTGAAGTTGTGGAGAACTCAGAACATGTTAGGTCAAATCTTTCTAAAAAGTAATTTTAACAAAGTCTATACTTGTCCACACTGGGTACGGGGCCATCTAGCGGCAGCTCATTAGAAAAACTGATGAACAGTCATATTTTATGATTCACTGCTATATTTCTGGAAGGGATTAAGGCGAGAAATATGCTAGAGTTAGAGACAAGGACAAAGGACATTGTCTCTGAACAGCTGTCAAAACCGTAATGTAGAATGTGGTTGCTGAGCTGGAGATAAGCTTTGAAACGTCCAAAGCAGCCGAAAAACAATCTCTTACAAGACAGCAAGAATTATCGTTCTTAATGGCGACAGATTCAAAGTGATTTTTGGTTTGAAAGCTGTTCCATTTTGACATCTTGTTTCATTTATGCGTGAAGAAAACAACGATCAGGAACATATTGTATTCTTCGTCTCTGGAGAATGAACACGATATATTGTGAATGACTCACACATGACATTATTTTGAATATTTGTCTGCTCCGGTATATTCATGCGCTCTTCTCTCTCTCTCTCTCTCTCTCTCTCTCTCTCTCTCTCTCTCTCTCTCTCTCTCTCTCTCTCTCACTCCCTCTCTCTCTATTTGCCTCTCCATCTCCACATTTCTCACATGATTCAGTCCTTTCACGCTTTTCATCTGTGCCTCGTTAAAAATAAGAAAGACTGAAAAAAAGAAACACCGCCATGACGACGTTCCGATTAATCCACAGATTTATGGGTTTTCTTCTTCTTCTTCTTCCCAGAAAAGTTGGAAAGCCGTATTCACACCGCGAAGAAATTCCATATGTGCAAGAAAGATGAATGCCGACCGTCTGGAGTGTGGATCACTGTGAGGAAACACTGCGAAATGCTTTGTCTGCCAGTTCTCCAGATGAACTTCTTGCAACCTGTATATTTGAAGCCATGCATTCGACATTCGTAATTTGAGATAATAGCAAGTTCTGCTGCCAATGAACAGAAGAGTTTTGGTTAAAACAGACAGATCTTTTGATTTAATTTGTTTTTCATTACCTGCCATGATTCTATTTACAATCAACTGAGATCGGAAGTTTTAAACGCAAGAACTAACAGGAGCCTATGTCCTGACTAGAAAGACGGATGACTTTGAGAAAGGTGGGTTAATAAGCAGTAGCAAATGCAATTAAAAATGCGGTAGAGTTATTTTGTAAGCCTGCCAGCTGTTGGAGAACAAAGTGTTAAATTGGTGTAGGCCTGTGTGAACAGAGGCCGTTGGATCCTAACGCGATCATCATGTTTCCTTTTTTCCGTCTGTCCGGCCTGGAACGATATCAGAAACGTGAGAAACGACCGCAGGTCGGGTAAATGCTAAGCAAACAACGTATAAGATATATGGCAAACATTTTTCTTCGCAGCTGCTACATACCTGAGAAATGCACTTCAATGTCGGTCCTTACATATCGTCTTAGAGAATTAGAGTTGTAGCTGCGCGACTGCCGCCTCCTCAATATAATTGAGAACGTGATTGTTCTTAGAGGAAAAAAAGTAGTCATTGATAAGGTGCAGGGGATATGATGTAGCTGGGTAACCGCAATTAGGGTACAGTCTGGGAAAGAATCGTGATATTTGCTGAGAGCGTTCTAAACAATAACAGGTACATGGTTTTAGTCTTATAATCATATAACAATTACAGCACGGAACCAGGCCATCAATGCCCTCCTAATCTTTGCCGAACTCTCACTGTCACCAAGTTACACTCGCCCGCACTCAACCCATAATCTCCCATTCCTTTCCTGTCCGTATAACTATCCAATTTTAATTTTAAAGTCAATACCGAACCTGCCTCTACCACTTCTACTGGGATCTCGTTCGACACAGCCATCACTCCCTGAGTAAAGTAATTACCCCTCGTGTTACCCTTAGACCTTTGCCCCGTAACTCTCAATTCATGTCCTACTGTTTGAACCTTCCCTTCTCTCAATGGAAAAAAAGCCTATCCACGTCAACTTTACATATCCCGCTTATAATTTTATATACCTCTAGTGCAGAAACCCAGGTAACATTCCAGTAAATCTTCTCTGTACTCTAACTATTTTGTTGACACCTTTCCTACAATTCGATGAACAGAACTGTACACAATACTCCAAATTCGGACTTACAAATGATATTTTTTACATTTTAATATTACATCCCAACTACTAGACTCAATATTCTTATTTATGAGGGCCAGCTTACCAAAAGCTTTTTCATAAACCTATCCACATGAGATTCCTCCTTCAGGAACAATGCTCCATTATTCCTAAATCACACTGATCTACTGAATTCCTCAATGCCCTACCATTTACCATGTATGTCCCATTTGAATTATTCCTACCAAAATGTAGCACCTCACACTTATCAGCATTAAACTCCATTTGCCATCATTCAGGCCATTCTTGTAACTGGCCTAAATCACTCTGCAAGCTTTGAAAAAAATACTTCATTTTCCACGACGCCACCTACGTTTGTATCATCTGCATACTTACTAATCCAAGTAACCACCCCATCATCCAGATCATCAATGTATATGACAAACAACTTTGGAAACAGTACAGATCACTGAGCCACAGCCACTAGTCACCGGCCTCCAACTTGACAAACAGTTATTAACTACTACTCTCTGGCATCTCCCATTCAGCCACTGTTGATTCCATTTTACTACTTCAATATTAATACTCAAAGATATAACCTTCCTTACTAACCTTCGGTTTGGAATCTTTTCAAAGGCGTTATTAAAGTCCATATAGACAACATCCACTGATTTACCCTCAACTTTCCTCGTAACTTCTTCAAAAATTAAAACTTTTCAAACTTTTTCAAAGTTTTGAAAGTCTTCAAGATTTTTCAAACTTGATAGTCCACTCACAAATCTACGCTGACTGTTTCTAATCAGACTCAGTCTATACAGATAATTATACATACCATCTCTAAGAATACTTTCCATTAATTTACCCACCACTGACGTCAAACTGATATGCCTCTAATTGCTAGGTTTAGTCTTAGAACACTTTTTAAACAAACAATTACATCAGCAATACGCCTTTCCGCTGCACTATCCCCGTTTCAATTGACATTTGAAATATTAATGTCAGAGCCCCTGCTATTTCGACGTTACATTCCGGCAATGTAGTAGTGAATATCCTGACAGGACCCAGGGATGTATCCACTTATATATTCCTTATAAGGCCAGTACTTTTTCCTCTTTAATCGTCATCGTTTCCGGAACTTCCCTACTTGTTTCCCTTACTCCATTCAATATCCTGCACCTTAGTGAATACCGAAGAAAAGAAATTATTCCCAATTCCGCCCATCTCTTTCGGCTCTACACATGGCTGTCCAGTCTGATTATCTGAGGGACGAATTTTGTCCGTCACTATTTTTGGCTATTAATATAACTGCAGAATCCCGTCGGATTTATTTTCACCTTACTTGCTAAAGCAACCTCGTATCTTCTTTCAGCTTTTCTATTTTCATCTTAAAATTCTTCTTACATTATTTATATTCCTCCAGAACCTCGTTTACCCTATGCTGCCTATATTAATTCTAGATATCTCACTTTTTCCTAGCAGTAAGGATGAGCAACAATAATCCATGGTAAATATTTATATCAAATATATTGTTAGTAGAAGCAACAAGGTTAATAGAGACAATGTCGGGTTAGGGATAGGCTGCGGAATGGCAAGATATCAATTGTGAAAATATTCGGATTTCTGTATGGGGCACACGCCAGTGAGTTGCAGATTACGATGACATGGAGAAGCTTGTGTACTGAATATATTGCCGTCAACTCATTGCATCCAGTGTTCATAATGTAATTAGTTTCAAAGTAAATACTGAAAACAAATATTACGGGTACGCGGGTTGAAATTCTAAACTGCAGAAACTTCGATTTTATGGTATCAGAAATAGTCAGACAAGTGTGGATTCGAGTACGTTGTTTCATGGCAGAGGAATACGAGGAAAAAGTGCGACGCCTTCAAAAATTTGCGAGTTGTATGTGCCTGTCCGATTAAAGGGTGAAGGCAACAGTGTTAGGGAAACTTAGCTTTAAAGAGCCGTTGAGAAACTGATTGTGAAAGCAATAAGGACCACAGCCAGTATGGGTAAGCAGGAGTAAATGATATACTTACGGAGGTTAAGTAATGCTAGACCCGCTCGTTGGAAACATATTAGGTTGTCTAAATGAAAGCATGAAGTTGTCCTAACGGACAAAGTTAAAGAGATTTTTTGGGACATCTACTGACATGTTGAGAGAAATAGGATTGCAAGAGAAAAGAAATACTCTTGCAGAAAATTAGAATAGAAATCTATGCCTGGAGGCAAAGGAGAACAGAAAGAACTTTTATCGGTTTCTTTGCATTTGTATTAACTCCTTAAATGGACGGAGAGTCTGCAGGGCCGATACGAAACGTTAGAGAGATTGTGTACTAAATTTTATGTATATAATGAGTAATGAGGAGGATTGTCACCACAGGACGTGAGAAGGATCTTTTTTTTTTTCTGTTCTGTATCCGTTCTATGTTTCTAACACGATGCGTTAGCAAACGAGTTTCGAATGTAGAAAATTGCTTGTTGCAGTCACAGAACGTTTGACGATTTCTGGATGGCTGCTGGACTCGTATCATCCTACTTTCCGTAATATAGCTATTATAGATAGGGAGTTTCTTCAGATGATCAATGCACAAAAAATGCTGGGCATCCGTTGACGAACAGCGACAGTTCACTCTTATTGTCAGCTATTAACACACGCAGACCGAGTGTGAAATATTGAATCCATCTTCTTCGCTTCAAAAAAGTTATTTAGTATAGGAAGACCTTGCAGTTGCATTTAATTCCTTTTACACACTATACGTATGTAAACAACAAACAACTATACTGTGTTGATTATTAAATCGGGAACTAACTTAGAAAATTTGGAGGTAAAACCAGTAAATTGCAGAATTGATTTAGTAATATCGAGTATGCTTGGGAAACACGTCATGTCTTTGCAGTACGAGTGCAAAATAAGAAAAAAATATAAAAACGCAAATAACGTTGGACATTTGCAAGGAACCCATTCTCAGCGTAAAGGACGAAGAACAATAGAACAACCGCCCGTACAATAAATAAGCAACTTGAATAGATACAAAATGTAATCACTACAGACCACAGTAATAGCGAGACTTCTAATGTCTGAATATATTCAAAGACAGGTAAGAAACCCAATATCCATCTCTCACATGGGATATGTGTGATGATCTAAAAAAATGAGGAAGATAATTTTTCATTTGCAGAAAGAAGTGGGGCGACACCTTGGTAGAGTCTCCCACTTTATGTTATTCAAAATCGATCACTACACCTAATATGACCTATCGATCTCGGCCATGTTCTGACTGCACGCGTACTTAAACAATGAAGGTTTTAATCAAGAACCGATCCATTTGTTTTGTCCAACCGTTTAGCAGGATCAATGCATTTATTTGCCAAGATGAATATTTCAAATGGTCCATGAAGGAATGTACATGGAACATTTATAGTGTTCGAAGGATAATTTGAGCATTGGCTACATTATTTGAGTTGGGTTTAAAAATTCAATAACATATTTCTACCCATGAATGCAGTCATAAGGGCATTTTTACCGAGCAAATATATAAACGACACTGTCAGCTGACATACACAAGTTAAGACTTAACTGACGCATACACGATAAATTTATTGGATGTATTGCGGAACACGGGAGTACAGTGCAAAGTGCTCATGCATTCATCGAAAGTCACCTGCAGAACGTCTCGCGAGAAACTGTACCAGGGCAGATCCTTCCATTCTGCTCATCGCAGTTCAGCACAGCCAACATCTGAAGCTGGAGATGCAGGACACACCTCCCAGCTGTGAGCAAAAAAAAATGTTTATTGCGCCGACTTTAACAGTTCTTACTTGCCCAACTCTTTAACAATTAATTTTAATACTTGTCTTATTTTCTACTATGACAGCCATTACTTTTAAAACTGTTTAGGTGGAGTATAATACTTGTCTCACTGAGCCACATCGAGGGAGTCTCTGAAACAATTACGTTAGCTCAGGCAGATACTGAGATATTGAATCATCGCCGAATGCTCCTGTAAAAGAAAAAAAAATACAGGGACAGTGAGGAGTTTGGAATTCAAACAAAGCTACGCGCATAGTTATTTAAAAAAATGCACTCATTTAGTGAATGAATCGATGATCATTATCATTAAACATTCACACAACCTGGAGACTAGTTTAGATACAGTCCTGACGAACGGTCCCGGCCAGAAACGTTGACTATTCAATTCAACGGATTCTGCCCGACCTGCTGAGTTCATCCAGATGTTGTACGTGCAGATTTGTCGACAGCATCTGCAGTGCATTTACTATTTAGTTTAGATTGAGAACATGAGTTGAGGAATGAATCCATCCTGTTTGTTTTCGGATATCTGTTATGAATACAAGAACGGGATATTACCTGGTATATGCTGTTCTGATCTATTACAGTTGACATTATTACAGCACAACCTTCCGCCTTGATATTCATTAATTTGTTCTGCTACTTCGTTTTCTCTTCCAACTCCCCGAATCTCAACGTGTTTTATAGCAGTGTAGAACCACAGCGCGGAGAGCAATCTTAAATGGGGTAAGCAAAACCTTGTTCACCACTGCTTTGGCAGATTATTCCACTCTTGCCACCCGATGAATGATTTCTCCCTCATGACCACGTTAAACATTTACATTTTCCTCTTACCCATGACCTTTAGTTGCAAATTTTCCCAACTTCGGACGGGAAAAAAAAAGCCTGCTTGAATTGAAACTACCTGGTCCTCTCGTTATTTTGTACAACTTAATAAAATTTCAACTCATTCTGAGGAGTTCCAGGGAAATACGTGATAATACTTTACAGTTGTTCACATTCCGTATGTCCATAGGAAACGGCAGCATTGTTTTTGACTTCACCAAAGTTTTGATTATGTAAAAATAACTCAAAATTATCCACTCATAATCTCCCCCGTCAAATCAGGGTGCATGGGAAGACGATCACATTGTTTGTCAAGATTGCCTCCTGATATGCTTCTGTGTCATTTTCTAAGTAAAAGCTCCGAAAAATCACTTTTCCGTTGTTTCTTAAAGCATCCCCATGCATTCTGTTTATGTCTCTCTTTGACGTGATTCTCACTTCTCCAGACGTCACGTACTGTACCTGACTTGCTGCAAGCGCTTACCCACTGTGAACCTTGTGTTCGATTTAATAAGGGCCACAGTATCCTAGAAAATAAACGGTCGCTAAATTTGCTTTGAATTCCTTACATACAGTGTACCTTTGGAAGTATGCGCTCACTTCTGAAAGATTCAAATTTACTGTATTCTGCAAAGCGGTCCATGTTTCTATTATAATGGAAGATGTAGTATAGCTGAGATATTAGGGATAAACATTCTGTAAAGAATCACACTAACAGAGATACGAAAATATATGAGTCAACCGAAGGAATAGTGGACGGCTTGTGGGAGATTGTGAGCTGTAGAGTCTCCGAGAATGGATATAAACACTTCGCTTCCTGTATCAGTTATTTTTTCCCCCGGGATGTCCCACTCTTCTTCCCATGAACAGTTCGGCGAGTATTTGATAGCTGCAACGTAAGTTGTAAACTGTTTTCGAAATGACAATACATGGAGAGAAAGATCTGTTCTGTACATACATCTTTCTTAATACGTCGAAACAGTCACGAGATAAAGAGATAATTAGCCATAGAGTTTAAAGAGAAATTCTCACTGTGGAAGCGACTGATATATCGGATTGCATCTTGAGTGTTTCTGGAAATATAAGATATATCAATATAAATGTGCGGTTAACGATGGATTATGCACCTATTTATGTACCATAAGTCTGAATGAATACATATTTGTTAAAAATAAAATCTTGTTAACATGTTTTTAGTTGTTTCTCTCATGGCAGCGCACAGAATAGACCATTACAAACTTTCGAAATACGTAACCCCACAGTTAACTGAAAACCACGATGCATCCAATAGCTATTCAAAAGACATTTTTAAATGACTACTTCAGTCAGGCGTTATGTATTTGAAATGTGGAAGGGTACTTGAGCATGCGATCAACACTCCATATCCAGGACTTACAGACTACCTACTGTTTACCTGGAATTGAAATCCGAACTCTTTCTCCCTGAATTGTAATAGAGTTGAGTTAACCGCTGCACTACAGTGTCGCCAAAGGATCTAAAAGCCCAGTTTCATTTTTGTAGCATTTTTGTAGAAATGCATTTATTTAGAAAGGCAGGGAAGCAGCAATGTATTAGAACTTATAAATAATAAAGGCAATCGGTTTGTTTTGTTGTCCAATATAGAGACCCAGGTATTACGGTTCCAATGAATGTGTTTTGGAGTATTGAATGGGGATCCCAATAGGAGCAGGTTCCTGCTCGGACTTAATTGATGCAAATTAAAGAAATGGCAAAACCTAAGTTATCTCTTATGAGTGGCAGGAATTAAGGCTTTTCCTCCCAAATAGTAAATGCCCGATGTTTACATTGCAGCCCCTCTCCTAGAAAATCGAATCCCCCCAATTATATAAATCCAATTGATTAGAAGAGCAATTAATTACCAAAAAAAAACAGCGGTTTCATTTTAATAGGTTTCATGGTATCAGTAGAATGTGAACGCAACAGATAACATCTCAATGACTAGCGATTGCATGTTAATACTCTTTGGTGAAACATTATACACGCGTCGAAGATACATTCAGGCTCTGTATAATTGCATCGTGATAAGGACACGGGCGTGGATATGACAGAAACGGAATGATATCTTTATATCCTGATTTTGTATAGATCTGAAGCAACAGATTATGATCTTATCTTTGGAAATAGTTTATTACATATATACATTATATTAAATCGCATACAAGGACTCCTTACTCTATATTCATGCAAGTTAATTAATTCGTAAAATTGAACTATAGCAATTTTATTGTATAAAAATCTAACCCACTACCAAGACTGAAGCTGACCGGTAAAAAAAAGTAGGGACAATATTAGACATCATCCCTGCTTTAACAGGAAATCAAAGGTTTTGAATATAATTCCGAAAATGTCCCCACGATGGTCAAAAATCTTGGGTAGATTCAGAGATTGAATATGGGAATATTCTCTAAACTTAAACATAAGATCATATCACGTAACTATTCGGCAGGAATAGTGGGGGACCGCATCTATCCATTTAAGCAAGAGGGTTCTTCGGGACATAAGATAAATAAAAGAAAGATGTGCATGTAAGATGACTCCAAAATAATATCCTTTCCTGCAAAGGTACCAAATAAAGCGGTGAAAGGAAAACGGATACAGATTATTTAGAAAAAAAAAAGAATCGAGAGCGTTTAAAATAGTTCTTTCCAACATTTTCTCATTAATCGGGCATGTCCAAAACATATAAATGAGTGAAGCTTCTCCATAATTACATTTATCTCAATACGGAGACGTATCCAAGTAAAAAGGAGACAGTTTTTCCTTCGTCATATGGGCTGTATTTAATTGTAGCACAATGTCCTGGAACTTTTGCACTACTTTCCTTTCGCATATTCCAAGACACTACGTATTTGTAATTTTGCAACATTCAAATGATTGGTAGATTGCATGTAACACATAGATGTGGTGTAAAATGTATTAGGAACCAGGATCCACAATGTGCGCCCTCAATGAGTTCAATGTCCCTATTGTTTTCTTATTCCTTATGGACTTGTGGTATAAAACGCGTATTTACTGAATGCCATGATGTCTTTTCGCTCCAGGAATAAATTCTTCCCTCTTCACAGACAAAATGGTGGAAGAAATCCGCAGATCGGCTGCTGCCCTTGAGATAATGTTTCGAGCCAAGAACTTCCATCAGAATATCATCATTTCCTGCAGCATATTTTGGGAGTAGATTTTGATACTTTTGTTTTCTCTGTCACTATTCTACTAAAAATTACACCGCACTGCGGTTTCGTGCTATTGATGCAGTGCTCGGCAGCGGTGTATTTATATGATACTGCGAAATGAGTTTTTGTATTGTTCTTTCGCTGTTTGGCAGCACTGTGTGCTTGCAACAAGAGATAGACTGGTTCTTGTAGAGCTCTGTCCATGCGCGGTATCACAGTGCTATGAATGGACTGATTGCGCAGTAATACAGAGCAGCGTCGCTCAATTGCACTTTGGAGATCGTCAGCTGGCTGATTTTCTTACTAGGATCCAGAACACCAGTAATTCGTTCTCCGGCGGTTTTTTTTTCATCTTGTGCTCCAAATGTTTGTCCCTGGAGCAGAAGAATGGGTGGCTGCCCTGGAAGCTGCCGATACCAGTGTAATGTTTTGCGACAATACACTTTAAATTCACACTTTAAACTGACGTTGCCGGCAAGAGTAGATTGTTGTTCAGGAATCTGAGAAATGGATTCTGCAGGAACGAAAAGGGAGATTATGCCTGGTTTACAGATGTCTGTAAAAAAAAATCGTCCCGAATAAGATAAAGAGATTTGCTTCTAAGCAAACTTGTATCATTTAAAAAGAAATAATTTTTGTCATTTCCAGTTATTATAGGAGATTCCTGCAGTGTAAAAATTAGGGGCAGGTGACATACGACGTCTGATACTATCTGAATCTATGTGAAAGAAAGGAACTGATCTCATGGAGCAATTTCACAGAGCCGACAAACTCGTAATGGGCTGAACATTTTTTTTTTACTAAGTTCTGCGGTGATTATTTTAAATGGCTGTTCAATTCCTTAATTAGTTACAATTCCGAACAAAATCGGTGGGATCTTTTTTTATAAATTCATCGAGGTTCCATCCAGGCGTATTTATTTATCTTTTTTTCATTTACATTTCCCCATTATGGAATGTAGCCTGTGCCCCATCTTGGACTCTAGCTTTTCATCACATTAATGAGATTGAAGCGTGCAGACTGGCTAAATGTTTTTTTTAAGCAGCTGAAGACTGAGACGAATTTTCAAGCGGATTTTAGCATGTGCTCATATAAAGGTTTTGTTCCCTAAACTTTACTTATTTTTTTAAGCAGTTGGAATGAAGATTTTCTGTCCTATTTGAGAATTAATTGGAGAAAAATATGCTCATTGTTTCCTGCATTTCGGAGGCTCATATGTGTTATTTCTGCTTGCGGTTTATGCTTTAATCTGATGACAAAATTTCCCACATGCATGACCGTCGTCGGTTGGATTCATTCTATGTACATTCGATAGGCATTTCAACCTTATAATTGGCTGTCAATTTCCTCTCCATCTCCCTCCGTTAATTCAGTTTACCTCTTTGAGTTTCTGCGCACTGGGTGTAGATTCATTCTACGGAATCACAGAACACAAGAAAAAACAAAAACTTCCAGTCATTCTGCTTCACCAGACGGACTTCGATACAACTCTCTGAAGCCTACTACAACGGACATAATTGCATTCCTACATTTTATGAATTAACCAGCCTCCTCGCATTCTTTATCCTTTCGTGCAAGTTCTCCTGGTTTTCGTTCTATCGTATGTAGATCTTTCAGTACCAGTAACTGTTGTGTTAAATATTCAGGCTAACAGAATGGCGATTCTGTATTGTTTTAATGAAATGGTTTCTCTGTAATAGTGTTTAATGCGTTGGTGGGTTTCTGTGTCTCGAATGATTGGTTTATCACTGCAGATAAGAGGGGAGGGGGAACTAAAAAAAAGAGAATTGTTATGCTATCTTGTAACTGTAAGCTGCGTGGGAGTTCGGTGTCTTTTTCTGGAGGCGAGCAAGGAGGACGGAAGTGTGAGGGGCGGCTAGCGGTTCCAGGGCGGCGGATAATGGACGTCAGCGGTTCGGACGGTGGACGAAGTCTCAGAAGGCCGTTTTGGATGGAACCGGCAGCGTGAGCTCGAACGCATTAAAATATCATATGCAAAAACTGATAAACTTACTGATATGGCGACTTTAGTTTATCTGTTTCTAATAACCCATCACTAAGAAATAACTATAAAGTCGCAATTATTTACTCATCTTTGGTGAAAGGTCTGATATTTGTGTTGCAAGTTTGTACTGGGTGGATGGAGGCATCACATTATATTTACACAGAAGTATTGCTCTATTGACGGGGCGAGGGCAGTTCACCCCAGGTGGACGTGGGTAAATTGGATGGGTAGACGCTCCACGTACTTATTAATTTTGGGGGGTTTGGGCAGTATTGGCAGCGCCAACTGTGTTGTTCATCAGCAGCATTAATACGCAACTTCACGATGTTCTGAGGATTTCTACAGTAAAGATTAATCCAGAAAAAAGGCACCCTGTGCTTAAGTCGCCTCTGACACACTTTGCAGAAACCAGATTTGTCTAGGGACACATTTAGAATGAAATGATTTTTTTGAATAATTCGATCCTCTGTTCGATAGCATCAAAAATGGGCGAGACATTGTAAGAAATGACCTTGTTTGTGGACACTTACCGGGCTCGACGGTGACCGTTGTCCCCTTTCCTTCAAGTGTATGTGTAGTCCACTCATACACAATAATCCTGTTCTCCGTCTCCCCAATACAACAACTACACTCACGTGAATATGCTTAGCATCGTCACAATCGATATTGCAATGTTACCGTGGTCGTTAATGCAACTTATAGCATGCAGAATTCACATGCTCTTTGAGAGAAAAAGGAAAAAAAAACAACCCTAATTAAGATAAATTGCAACCCGATTCCTAGATGAAAAAAAAAACATAGCAAACATGTCACATAAACATATTTATGAAATACCGAAATAACAAATAATCTAATCACATTTCTGAGCAAACATTTTCGGGTTTGTACATTTTGTACAGTACATGGAGAATACGTGCTTTAAAATTGTTTTATATTTGTATTAAAATTTTCTTTATTTGATCAGATGTCTTCCACTGTGTGTACCCCATGAGATACACAGTACTCAAGTGTTTTTCAAATCCCTCGAGGACTTGATGAAAAAAACAAGCAGGAATTAAGTTCCCATCGATGGCGTTATTTGGTACCAGAGTACCAAGTGCTCAAGAACGATTCCGTCTGTCGTTGGCGACCAGTGTGTGTGTGTGTTTTTTTTTTGTTTGTTTTGTTTTTTAATTCTCTGTGAAAATTTATTGGCACAGACCTCAGAGTACCCGCGCACCCGCGGCTGTAGGAAGAGAAAGTCTGAACGTGATTAAAATAAAACTGACTGTTAGCTGGACTCTGGGACCGATCGGCAAGATGGATGTTAACTTTACCCGCATATCCATTTAGTTCCATCTGATTCAGGAACAAACTACAACGGAAGTTTTTGTGCAGCGGGAAGCCGAGGTCTATCATTGTGCTTCAAGCCATTGGTATTCAGCTTGACAGTAATAGGTGCCGATGTCTTCCACTCGAAGATCCCGTATATTCAACGAAAACTGCATGTCGGTTTTCTTAATCGAAGTAGCAAATCTCCCCCCGGCTCTGATCACTTTCCGTTCGGCCGTTGATTCGGTCTGTCTGAAGAATTTTCCAGTACGAAAGCGGTATGTACCAGCATTACCACGCTCTAAACGGCAGGTGATGGTGGCAGACTGACACTCATGCAAATTTATAGTAGCGGGGTCCTGAGTCACCTTCTGACTCAAAGAACCTAGAATTAAAAGGAAAGTGAGTTGAAATCATAGACGAAACGCAACATAGTTAAAGCAGATGAATTCTTAAAAAGCAAATGGCTCAGGCAGATTTAATGTAAACGTAATGTGGATGTCTGAAATGTACTCACGCCGTAAGCAGAACAAAAGTGTGAATAAAAAGAAGACTTCCATCGTCAAACGGGAAGGTTTTTGAAGTGACAAGGACATGGACCATCCGGCCCGCATACTTTTGGCAGAATATGCTTCAGATCTGGACACTGAACTTTCAACGACGGGTTTGCTGAAGGACAGTTGGTGGTTCTGACTTGTGTATTTGATCAGGGTGAGGAAGCTCCTCCCATGACCGCCTGACGTTCAACATGTGTGACGGAGATGGCCTATCAGTGGACGAGTCCTTCTTATTCGCTCGTGAACGGACGGCCTTTCAAAAATACGTTATTATTTGCTATTTTTGATGTTGAGAATTGTGTCCCAGACTTCCAAAGAATATTTCAATTCATAGACCAGTTTCTGACAGAACACAGCCTCTATTCTCGCTCAGCCTAGGAAGATTGTTAATGGCATTTTCTCCATTTCGTCATGACTACTCATAGCAGAAAATGTGGAGGAGAGTCAAACTGCAGCTAAACAGGTTCAACGTTTTGCATATTTTAGCAAAAAAGTACCATAGGAAACCTTACTTCTCTCTTTGTATTCACAGTCGATATCAAACTCCTCTTTGGGGTCCAGGGTGTTGGAGAATCTAGAAGTCTGTTGCTCAGAAAATAATATTGATATCCAGTGCGGGAAAGCTCAGCGCCAGGTAACTGCATGTTTAGTGCAAGACAGTTTCCTTGAGGTTCCAGCGTCTGTATAACATAATGATGATGATGATGATGATGATGATGATGATGATGATGATGATGATGATGATGATGATGATGATGATGATGATGATGATGATTATTATTATTATTATTATTATTATTATTATTATTATTATTATTATTATTATTATTATTATTATTATTATTATTATTATTATTATTATTATTATTATTATTATTATTATTACTACTACTATTATTATTATTCGTAGAAAATTATAATAAGGACCTCCTTTAAAATTCACTTCCATATTCCAGAGTAACTATTGCCGTTGGAGGCTGATAAATTGACATTAAACTGATTTGTTATGCATATAGGATCAATGCACGACAAAGCTATATGCTGAGTGCTGTGATGGAGTGATCGTGAACTGCTTAATGGCGGACTGCAGTAGATCGTGCTCTGCAAGCTGCATGTTGTACTGTTCTATGTTCACTGTTCTACTTAAGAGTCAGGGGTAAGAAGCCACATCATATACACGTCAGTGGCAAATGTAAGGATTATATCGATTTTTAGGAAATACTCGGCAGAGCAGCAATAACAGATCAAGACACTTATTGAACTCTGATGAGGCTGAAAAAAGTTAATGTTAAAGGGAAAACTGGCAATGTGATGCGTCACAGTAGAATTGAAGACATACGCTCTGGTGGTGATTTTGTTAATTACTATTGTGTGTGGTTTTCTCCAGAATTTCAAATTAGATCAGGATTCTGTCAGATCTTACGGAAAATAATATGCAGAACTTTAATTTCATTGTACCTCCACTGTTACAGATATTGTCGTTTATAATTATATAGCGCCACCAGCTGTACTGCAAGCTTAGCAGATAAATGAATAAGCAATAAAACTAACAGGTAAATAGTTATCTTGAATAATAAATTAATTAATAAATGGATAGATAGATAGACGAACAGATCAAAAGGCAAACAGAAGATGTTATAAGCAAAAATGGGCTCCTCAAGCCAGTGAAAACAACGTATGTAAACTGATGATAAGAAGATCGGAGCGCGAGAGGATGCCGGTCATTTAGGTTTGCCTATTGAGTATACACGACATCAGTTGCCGCTGTATGATGTCTAACCAGAGGCTTATCGGTATACGAAGCGTGAGAAGACATAGCAAAGTCAGTTCCGCTTTGCTGGTTTAAACTGCAGCCTTTCAGAGATCCCAACCGTGACAAGACGGAGCTCTCAGGATCGCTGATTTGAATGCATAACACATCAATTCAGGACAGCGTCGGGTTTTGAACAACAAGATGGATTGATTGACAAGAAAAAATTCGTAAAAGATAGAGGAATGTGGGCAGATATCGGTGGACTAGAAGCTGTTAGACTGAAATCCCGAGGAATTGCCTCTTCGATGGTTCAGCGAGAATAGCCAGAGGCAAAGAATGAGAACATTTTAAGCAGGGTTTTTCCTTACCCAACAGTCCCCCACCCCACCCCCGTTAATTTATATCTGCTTAGCATGAATTGTAAAGATGACAAGCAGAATACTAGAACGCAATACACACAAAATGCTGTAGCAGCACCGCAGACCATGAAACATATCTCAGAAAGAATAAGCAGCAGACGATTCTATCCGAGATTATTCATTAGGACCTGATAATTCGAATTCTCTCGTTGTGGGATGTTAAATGACTTGGGAAATCTCCAGTGTCACTGACGACTACTCATGGGTGAAATGCATGAAATTGCAGCTTCTTAAACTCCTTCGAAAGAGGTGAAGCTGGGATTGGAAGTAGGATGAATTTTTCGAGATGCTGAGGGCTTGATAGATAGGGCAGACTGGGAGGTAGGATCAACAGAGTTACGGAACACAGAAAACTGGGTGATAGGAAGGACGCAGGAGATTTACAGCCAGTGCGGAGCGCCCTATAGAAATCTCGCTTTAGAATAGATATGCGACCTTTGTTACTGTTGGACAAAAAATGTAGCAGAGAAATGTCTCAGCAAGGACTCTCTGAGATCGAGTTTGTTTCCGTGATGCAGACGGAATGTGCAATGCATTGAATTGAATTCAATTGACTTCATTTCTTGCATCCTTCGTATTCATGATGAGTATATATCTTTGGCAAACATTACCGTCTGATGTGCAATGTGCAATTTATAGTAATTTAAAATAAATAGTATGTGCAACTATAACATAGAAAAAACGATTTACTGAGTCGGATGGCCTGTTGGAAGAAGCTGTCCGAGATTGTTGCTCTGTCTTTTATGCTGCGATACGCTTTGCCCGATAGTAGTAGCTGGAGCACTTTGTGGTTTGTGTGTCTCGGATGCCCAACCATGCTTCTGGCCCTGATTGATCACCTGTATTAGTAGATGTCCAGAATAAGGGGAAGTTCACATCTACAGATGTGCTGGGCTGTCCGCATGACTCCCTGCAGAGGTCTTTGGTTGAGGGAAGTACATCTCCCATACCATTCTGTCATGCTCCCGGTCAGGATGTTCTCCATTATGCATTATAGAAATTACTGAATATTTGAGGGTCAACACAAAACTTGAGAGGGCCAGCGCAAACTAGAGGCGCAGTTGTGCCTTTTTCACCACACAGTTGTCATGTGAAGATGTGCAGGCTGCCTCGGTGTTATTTGAGATTAGGACAATGAGTCCACAGTCGTCATCAAATCTGAATTATTACATTGGGGCTGTTGTTGGGAACACAATTACTCGGATATGTTGCGTACGAACGGTAGCGGTAGGGCCTTAGTAAACAGCCAGGAAGAGCACCAGAGTTGAGTATCAGAGAACAAAGGTGAGAAGTCCACTTTTACCACCCGCCGGCAATCTAACAGGATGTCCAGGATGCAGCTGAAAATGGCAGGGAGAATGTCGAGGTCTATGATGTTTTGTCGAGCTTAGAGGGAACTAATTTGTACACTGTTGAACTAAAGTCCAAGAACATCATTGCTGCTTCAACATTACTCTTTTTAAGACGTATAAGAACAATGCGTAGAGCTGTGGCTGTCACCTCATCCATCGATCGGTTGAGTCGATAGGCGAATTGTTGGCGGTCCGGTATGGGTGGGAGGCACGCTGCTCATGTAGTATTTGAGCAGTCTCTCATAGCATTTGATTATTATTGAGGCGTCTGCCATAAGGTGCCAGTCGTTCATGCATGTTACCATGTTATTTTTAGTTAGAAGAATCGTGGATGTTTTGAAGCAGGAGCGCATTCTATACTAGGCGAGGTAGAGATTAAAACTGTACATAATATTTGACCTGCTAATGGTGCAGCGCACATCCTCATTACCCGCGATGGGATGCCGTCTGGTCTAAAGCCTGTCCAATGGTTAGAAACAGCTGCGCACTGCGACCTCAGTGATGACCACGTTGCCGGTTGCTTCATCTGCAGCTCACCTGAGGGGCTCAGTATTAACGAGATCAGATCGAGCGTGTAAGTATTTAGCCCGATGAAGCAGTAGCAGAGACGTTCGAAGCTCCACTGCGTTTAGTTTTGAAGTCTAAGATATTTTGAAGACCCTGCAATAAATTACGTGTGCAGTTAGTAGAAAGTTGAGTTTGGATTTTGTCCCTGCCTTGTTGTTTCGCTGGCATCATACCTTTGCGCAAATTGTTGCAACATTTCTTGAGCTCCTGTTGATTACCGGCAAAATAAGCTGTGCATTGAGCGATAATGCTCTCAGGAAATTGAAGATCCCGATAGCCAGTTGCCAGGATTCTCCAGAACGATTTCTCAGAATTTCAAATGTGTGTTTGAACTGTGACCCATGCACGTACCAGTACAAATTATCGTAAGACTCAGTAGGTTCCGTAATGATTTGAAGGAGTTAGGTACTACGCTAAAAGACAGGTCCTCTAGAGCTTCGAACTCTAGATTGCACCCCGTGCCTCGTCATCGACAGCACAGAAGATGGAAAATGACAGGCTTAAAGGCATGACTATGAAGTTGCCCGAGGAGGGAAGACGTCAGATTTCGGACCTTCGGATCTCTTCCAGGGAAGATGTGTCCTGCACAGAACAGGCGGTTTGCACCTGAAATGGAAAGGGACCAATATCCAATTCAGAAGATTTGCCAGTGCTGTGCGGTAGAGTGCCAGAAAAGAAAGTAGACAGACAGTGGTTGTTAATATTTTAGAGAAAGGCAGCAATCAGAACAATGAGAGCCTAACGCTGGACTTCCAGAACCGTGTTTATTTCACTGCTGGGATGTCATAAGAAAGACGGTTCAGCTCAAAGCATGGATGGAAACAGGTAAATATCATATTGTAGCCATTTGTGAACCTTGGTTGCAGAATTGTTATGTATTCCGAGGTTGATTTGCTTTAGACGCGGCCTTACGGCAGCAATTAAAGTTTGGTCACGACTGGATAATATTTTTGCTACTGTGAATCTTAAGAGAGAAGAAGATGAACTGATTTCCAAAACTCATAAAATGAATGATGGAACATTCCTTTCAATTTTAAGCCAGATAAGTATATTATTATTGCGTTGTACAATTTTAGAGTCGACAATTTCAAACAACACTCGCAAAGGGGACATCACGCCATTCTACCTCCTACCTTCGGAGCCGAGAATTCCAGTACACCGAATTCTCAACAGATCTGCATCCCGATGTGGAACTTCCTCTCCCAGTCCTCTTACACTTCGAGCTCCAGAGATCTCTGTTCCAAGTACCAGAACCAAGACACCCTTCGTCATCGCTGTCCTAACTTGCCGACCCTGACGGAGCCGTCGCTAATTGGGAAAACATAGCCGCGATTTGTTCTAAATATTACTAATTCGCTGTTGAGTTGCGTCAGGATTTGGACCATCAAGGAAGTGGAAAATTATTAGCATTGTAGAGATTGAATTGCACCGTTGACACATAAAGATTTACTGTATTTATACGGACCAATACTTGTGGGATATCTTCATTCTTGTCAAAGTAATTGAGGTATAATGATACTTGACAGGTGAGATTTGTTGCAAGAAATCAATAACAGGCTCGGGGGCTCCTCCATTGCGGTGGCAGGAATTGCATCTGTGAATGGAGAATGTTGTTCGGACGGCTCCAGCTACCTTTCTTTTCTGTGAATTGTCACTAATATCACAAATGATCAATGTATCGTCTCAGGAGGATATCCAACACAATCTCAACTGTCCAGAATAGGGATCTAGTTCTCCATTTAATTCTGCCAAACACTCATTTTGATGAACAGCATAATTCATCGCCAGGCGGGAACCATGATTCCTCCTTGTTTTTCTTTTTCAGTTTGACTCACCGATTTTTTTCTGTAGTCGTGCTGCTACTCTCGCTTATGTGTATCTGAAATAGACACGAGTGACTGTTGATCAGTAATTAGGGTAACCTGTTTCCCGTCCAGGCACTGGCTGAAATGCAGCGTGAAGCGCAAACCAGCGTGAAGACATCTCTGTCATCTTATGTGGATTTTTGTGTTTCCCTGCAATGGTAAGGCAATGTGAAACAAAAGCTATTGATCTTTCACTTCCATCGCTTGAAACGAATGTCATGACTGCACCTATAACATTTGGACGAACTTGAAAGGCAATATGCATTGGACCTTGTGGATCACAATGATATTTGTTTTCAGAGTTGTGATTGTTGTGATTCCTTTTATACGGGCAACTTGAGAGCATCTTGACTGTCTGCATCACTGTACAGTATGAGAACCGTACCCCTTTTAACCGCAGCACTTTGCAGAGAGTCGTGCAGACAGCCCAGCACATCTCTCCTTGAAAAATTCCCATGATGCAGGACATTTACATTGTCAGGTGTGACTGTGTAAAAACAGCCAGTGAGATAATTATGGAGCCGAGTCACCCCAAGCACAATCTATTTCAGCTGTTACCATCGGGCAAATGGTACTGCAACGCAAAAGGCTGTAGCAGCAGTCACCGGGACATCATCTCCCAGTAGAACTGCAGACTGTTAACTCACGCAGATTTCACTGCACTCTATATTACATCGACTATTTATTATAAAGTACTATGATTGCATATTGCACAATTGGAATGAGACGTAACATAAAGATTGTTTTACTCAAGTATGATAGTTTCTGAGGCGTCAGCCCATGCTTTAATTTTATGAGCACTCTTGTGTGTGAACGGGTTCGACCACAGTAAGTGACGTTTCGTTTAATGCTTCACACATGGCGAGATGTACTCTGCGGCCATGATTTTCTGTTCATTTTAACCCCGTCTTTAGATTTCTCAGATGCTCCCTTTCATCCTCACCTGTTACAAGAATGCAGCAAAGTAACAGAGAGTGTTTGCGAAACATTGCTGAAACTGCTCGAGTGCCTTTGCAGATGCTATTCCAGAAATTAGCCTATAATAGCGATAATGCCCTTGTATGTGTTTACATTGAGAAAGATGTTGGACTCTTCTTCCGATTCCACTTGTAGGTAGGTCTCAGATAATTCCTCTTTGATGAAGCGTTTCACACAAGAACATTTTGCAAGGATATCGTATATTCTGAGCAAAGTGATTGTTCTACCCTCAGAAATGGATTGATGATGACATTAAGGCACAACGGATCCTGACAGTTCTATCTTTCCTTGCGAGTAGCTGATGGACAACATCACGATTCACGGTTTCCACAGAAAACTAGGAAAACGTTCCCTCAGCCGTCATGTGATCTGGTTCAGCGGGGTTGATGCAGGGTACGGAGATGCTATGTAAAACAAGAGTGTGACATTTTCAGTTCACGCTATGATGCCATTGACATGCTAGAGATTTCCAACGCATTAGTGAACGCTGTTGTGCATGAACCATGACCTCCTTTCTTACTTCGTTTTTAGTTCGCATTACTGCAGGGGACATAATAAGGAAATGGTGGAAGCATCTCCAATTAAGTTGTAGTTGTCTCAGCCAAAGTGTTATCCCCGTTTTTATTTGTATTGTTTTATTTGCGTCTGTTGCCATATACAAGGCCGATATGACTGGGAGACTGCCATATTTTTTTCTTTACCAGTGTTATTCTCACATGGGTTATCTGATTTCCACAACAGATTGAAAGTCGGCAGGCTTAATTTTCATAGTCATTTCAAAGACTGACTGCAGCAACCGAGACAGAGTCTAATTCAATTTTAATTAATTACGGATTATTTCTGATTGAAACCTTACGGATTGTCTAATTCTCGATTACAGAAGGTAAATCTCAGATCAGCTCATTCCGCTGACAGTCTTATCTTTATCAGTCTTGCTTATCAATGACAGGTTGAATGCTGCTCTTTTGAAAACGGCAACTTGACTCTTTTATATCTCTCTCTTTCCTGTGCAGTCTAGCTATTTTTGACTGGCCACATACCTTACCATTTTGCATTTTCTGCAAGTTTCACCTTTAAAATTGCGTCGGTGAGCCCCTATCAAAACGAATCAAAATGCCTTCGGCAGGCACATTTCTGCTAAGCATTTCCAATTATTTTCAAGCTCAGTTTAATTCCTGACCGCAACTGAAATGCGTGACTGCTGCGGATATCATTGATACAGTCGTGGTAACTGTTCTTTTAACCATGACAGGTGTTTCAGTTACCAAGAGGGTTTTTGAATGTTCTTTTGTAAATGTCCACGAACTACAAGAAATGTTCACCCTGTATTAAAAAAGACCATCACCTAACTGTCAATGTTCTTGCATTTCTTTTTTTTTAATTCAAGCGCGTCGCTGAAATGGATTACACCTTCATTTGATACCGCTTAAGAAAGCAAAAGAAAAATGCTCCAACTTACTTTATACTTTGTCCGATTTTCAATTTTGACGCAAGTGCATCTATATTTCAGATATAGACAGACAATTCCAGACACTTCAGAATAATAATAATAATAATAATAATAATAATAATAATAATAATAATAATAATAATAACAACAACAACAGCAACAACAGTCCACCCATCTCGCAGTCTCTCTCTCTCTCACTCTCTCTCCCCTCTTCGAGGAAGAACCTGCAGCGTTATTTTCCTTTTCTTAGCTGGAATATTTCTGTGCCCATTTTGAATTTAAAAGTAACTGCTGCATGTCAACAAGAAGGTAATTGCTTCGGGTTGGTTTTCAAAGTAACTCGTCGTCTTTCCTAGCAGCTCCATAACAATACAATGGAAAATCGCGAAGAGGATTGACGAGGAAATTAACACTACATTACGAGCATGAATATTACTGAGTATCAGGTCGACAAAAGCACGCTTGATAACTTGTTAGGAAAACGCCAAAGTCGAGAGATCAATATTAACTATATTAAGCAATGCCTCGTAAAAGTGCCCAATTAGCCCAATAGACATAATAATGAAATGCACAGTCGGAAAATGAAAGTCCAACGCTAAAACAAACGAAAAAATATATTGGAGATCACTTCGGGTCCAGGAATTGAGAGAAATATTTACATTTATGTTGGCGATAAATGGAGATAACGTGAATATGCTTTTTCCATTGAGAGTCGGGGAGATTCAAACAAGAGGACATGAATTGAGAGTTAGGGGTCAAAAGTCTAAGGTAACACGAGGGGTAATTTCTTTACTCAGAGCGTGGTAGCTGTGTGGAACGAGCTTCCAGTAGAAGTGTTAGAGGGAGATTCGGTATTGTAATTTAAAGTAAAACTGGATAGGTATATGGACAGGAAAAGATTGGACGGTCATGCGGTGAGTGCAGACAATGAGACTAGGTGACAGTAAACTTACGAAACGGACTATAAGGGCCGAGATGACCTGTTTCCATGCTGTAATTTCTATATGGTTAGATATGTTGAATATACGACTCCACACATTTCGTTGAACAAGGCCGAATACCAAAAGACAATGATCGTAGTGATAAACAGACAGACATAAAACAGATACTGGGCCATTATGTTTACTCCACCAGCGATTCCACGATGATAATTACTACAATCAAATAAAATAGTGGATATGACATCTTCCAAATGTGGAGTTGTCTTTGCGAACCTGAAGCTAATCAACTACCCACAAAAATATGGTTTGTTATTGCGTATGAGTAAATTTCTGAAAACTTAATTCCTATTCATCTTCAATTGCAATGACGAAAATAGATGCAAAGCGATTCTGCTGGTGATCATTATGGAATGTTTATGAGAATTGCTTCTGCTGCAGTCACCTCTCAATGTTATTGTATATCCAATTAATACCACGTTACTTGTTGCTCATTTTCATGAAGAATAATAGTACGGCAATACCATAAGGAATGCAACCCATCACTGGCATGTTGTATTTCTGATGGCGTTTCAGATTCGTTGACTTATCGAAAATTTCGACCTACAATATTCACCTCATAGCAACGTAATTTTGATGAGTTCCACATAGATAAATAATGTCCAATCGTGCTTTGTTGTTAGACAATGACGTCAGACGATTAGGAGGAGTTGTTGTGTGGATGGAGCATGCTTAAACATTGTGAGTAGATCTGAACATATCTGCAAGGTGAAACGGAATTGAGCACTGTGGAAACCGCACAAACATATTCAAGGTCTGAAGGCATAAAAATACTTTGGGGCAAAGTAACCACAATATCATCATATTTACTGTGAAATTTGAGAAAGAGGACTTGTGGTCAGATGTATCAAAATTAAACTGGAAATATTGCGTTACAGCTCTCTGAGAAAGGCTGTTGGCTAGAATTGATTGGAAAGGAGCTCTGGCAGGAAAACTGGCGTAACAGCACTGGCTGAAATTTAGGAACGTAATCTAGATTGCCCTGGTTATATAGCGATATATTGAATGTGTTTAATATGTTTCCTATGGTGGGAATACCTAGGACAAGAAGATACAGCCTAAGGATAGATGGGCCTCATTTTAGACGTGAGATGATGAAAGATTATTTGTTTTTTTTTAATGGCAGTGGTGAATCTGTTTAGTTCTTTGCCGCAGACTGTTGTGTAGGCCAAGTATTTATTTATATTTAAGTCAAAGGTGGACAGATTCTTGATTTGTCAGCGGGTGAATAGATGTGTGCAGAAGACAGGAGATTTGGGCTTAGACAAAAAGTGGTTCTGCCATGATGAAATGGCGGAGTAGACCGATGGGTTATATGACCTAATTCCCTCCTATGTTCAAAGGAATTGTGGTAAAATAGTGTCAGAAGTACTTAAGCAATGAGAGTAACACAAAGCGCAACATGCATGTAATGAATGCGTCTTACAAATAAGAGATCTAACTTCTGTAGCAGACTCCATCTATACGTACTTTTGTTTTATTGTACGTTTCCTTTTATCTGGAGATATGATCAGTCTAAGTATATGGATACAGTTTCATTCTTTCTATTAAAACAATTAAAAAGTTATATGTAACTTTAATGGAACGTGACTGAGAATCAACGACAGTTGTAAAGTTCAGAATTCCTTGGAGATTTGAATTATATTTTAGGCGATTAATGTCGGTAAAAATCATATGATAGTATTGTAATAGGTGAGCCACACGTGTGGTGACAATTAATGACACAAGAATCCAGTAGAATGTGGCGAAGTATTTGACTCATATCAAATATTATATGATTGACTCGAAGAGAGTTCACAGCATGGTGGCTTCCTAACAATGCTGATGTAAAATCTTGTCTAATTAGTATATATGCGCCTCTTTTGCCAATGTTTGGTTCCGTTATTCATCCAGGGAATCATTACAATTGACTCTTTTATTGGTATTGATGACTGTCTTAACGTCAAATACGAGGCGGAATGCTGAACTAATTTAGAAGAAAAGACACAGAAAAATCTGCTAAAACTAAAGTGGTTTTAAATACAGTAACACCAATGGATGAACAAAATATATCCACTGACAATTGAAAGTGGATTTGTCACAGCTGAAAGGAACTGCTAACGTATTCAAAAGAAACCATAGATTAAGACTTCAGACTTGAGTCAGCATTTATCATCTTCTTGATTTTTTCCATCTGTATGGAGTACAGATGTAGGTTTGACTTAAATTGAACAACATATTAGAGATTTTGAGCACAGTGCGCTCATCCCGCCGCCGTACATGACAGTGTGGGAGATCATGAGCTGGTGAAGTGATCATTGATTTCTCGTAGTTGGAAGAGAATCGGGCTAATATGCCGTTATTACGGTAAAGCACCACGTTCATATTCTGAAACCAGTAGATTGTACGATATATGGTCCGCTGCCTGCACTGGAAAACGTTTGGAAATGTATTGATTATTTGCATAACGCAGTTTAGGGCCATATCACTCTTCTGTTAAACATCGTTCTTTTTTTGGATATTCAACGCTCCAGCTTCTCAGTTTAATCAGTTGTCGTTTCTATTGATCAAATAGAAAACTGGAGAAGAGAGATTTGTCTTTTGACTACAATTCAATTCGTAACTTCTGAGCTCTGAAGTTGAATCTGAGCAATGTGTTGGAGAGTCACGTGATACTGAGATGCAAAGTAAACATTATTATTCCAGAAGCGGATGTGTATCGATTATAGGTGGGCAAGAGTTTATGCTTTTCAAATCCTGGGCTATTTTGTTGTTTAAATACGTAATAAATAAATAAATGATAAATCCGGAAATGAGTCCTGAATGCAAATGACTAACAGAATAAGTAATAATCTGATATATCAGTTGTTAAAAGGACAAGCCAAATGAAAATTTGTGAGTAATTACTTAAGTACATACACACAGGCAAGAACAGAGAAAAAGTTGAAAAAATTACTCGATTACTGCAATAAGTAGACAAAATTGTACGCAGACAAATGGAAGGAAAATGGTCACGTGGATAGAGGTATAGTTAATTATAAACAAATAAATAAATTACCTTTCAAATTATTCAGCTGACACTACGCCTCCTGGTGCACAGTTTGAAAAAAAAAAATGGAACATCCGCTGACATGTGAGTCTGTTCATGAACAACCGGAGGAAAAGCTGAATGTGACAGGTACAGTCAGTTCCAGGTAGGCGTGATTCGTTTACGTCCTTATGCAAAATATGATATCACTTGTTTTTGTGGTCCTGCTGTAAAATTTTCAAGATGCATTATAAGAAGATATCACGGAGACAAAGCGGACCGGATGGTAAGCACAAACGATATCATAGAAATCATAAAAGTAAACTAAATCATAGAAGACCAACGTAAATGCAGATAATGCCGTCAGAAACATATACAATCTGGGATATTAAAGGATCTATAAGACTTTTAACGTAATCTGAATACCTACACACTCTTCATCAATTGTCAAACTTCATTCACCAAATTAATATTTATATTTCATGCTCATTAAAGTAACCGGACCATAGTGTAAATTCAAGTCTAATCGAATTTATTTTATGATCCCTAACAATTATATCATGAATGATCTAACATTGCAGATCCGATAACATAATGTAATGTAATATTATATAATATAATATATTACCCAATATAATAATGTAATATTCAAAAGATAGTCAGAGAGAACAGCAAAACTAATACAACATTTCCAGATAAAAAGAACATGCAGTCATCAACAAGTGCAAAAGAAACAACAAAAATATGTTGATATAAAAGGATAATAATAGTCTCTAAATCTGGATTCTTTTGAATATCTCGAGGACACTGTAAAAATACATTAAATAATTAGGCCAACATAAAGTTTTAAAAGTACGTCTTTACAAAGCTACACCGGTAAACACCACTAAAACAGTTGACAAACATTTCAGATATTACTAGACTTGGCTTTTTCTTAGATTTTAAAATATTTAGCTTAAAGCATATAAAACTTCCGCAAATAAAATATGGTAAGATATTACTACGATAGTTACGATCTACCTAACAACAGTACTGAAGCACTTAAAGGAAAAGACTGTTGAATTCATATTAATGCTAAATATATACGTGACTGCTCCCGGTGAAGAAAACTGAACTAAATTTCTTCAGGAACAAGGAAAAATCCTGAAACAGGAAATTGAAAATAATTCAACGCACAAATTAATTTCTACAAACCCTTTGGAAAATGTCCTCTATATTGCTCAGGTTCTCATTACGGAGATCGTGGAATATTCAGCATTCTGCAGCATTGTCCGAATGCTGTTGCCCCACTATCGCAGGCGATATTGCAAGCAGCTGCAATGTTCACAAACATACAGCTGCATAAATTTGCAATATCTCCATAATTCCTAATGAAAACTTCAGGAAAAATAAACTTATGACAGTAGGGGATTTATCAGTCCCAAATCCTGATTGGGACTCCCATACTGTTAAACGTCCAGGTGGGTTGGAGTTTGTAAAACGTGTTCAGGTTTTTTTTTTTTCTAAATAAACATATGGAGGTACCGACTGGAGATGATGCAGTATTAGATATCATATTAGGAATATAGTTAGGACAGATGGTGGAAGTATGTACAGGGGCAAACATTGTTACCAGTGATCATAACACCTTTAGTTTCAACTTGATCACGGATAAAGGTAGATCTGGTCCTCGGATTAGGGCTATAAACTGGAAAAAGTTGCCAAATTTGAAGAAATAGGAAAGGATCTAAAACGCGTGTATTGGGTCAGGCTGTCCGCTGGCAAGGATGTCGTTGGTACATATGAGGTCTTCAGCGGCGTAATATTGAGAGTGCAGAGTTTGTAAGTTCCAGTCAGCATTAAAGGCAAAGTGAATAAGAATAAGTAACTTGGTTCTCTCGGGATATTGGAACTTTGATAAAGAAGAATAGAGAGATGTATGACATGTATAGGAAGCGGGGAGAAAATAAGGTACTTGAGGTGTATAAATAATCCAAAAATAATTAATAAAGAAATCAGAAGGGCAAAAATTACATTGCTTGGCAGCCAAGATGAAGGGTAATACAACGAGATTCTACAGGTACATTAAGAGCAAAAGGATAGTAAGTGATATAATTCCAATTCTTGAAGATCAGAGTGGTCGGCTTTATATGGAACAAAAATAATCGGGGAAGATCTTAAATGTTTTTTTTTATTGCGTCTACATAATAAGGCAAAAAGTAATGATGTCATGGAACCAATAGAGATTGAAAAGAAGAACGTGCTTGCTGTCTTAAGGCAAATCAGAATAGATAAATTCCCACTACCTGATAGCTTATTCCCTCCGACATTGAAGGAGAATCGTATTTAAAATTGCAGGGGCCCTAGCAGATATATTTAAAATGTCAGTATCTACGGGGTGGTGTCGGAGGATGGGAGGAGAGCTCATGTTATTCCATTGTTGTAAAAAACGCTCTGAAAGTAATCCATGAAATGATAGGCCGGCGAATTTGATGTCTGCAGTAGGTAAATTATTGGAACGACAATGGGAGAAGTCGAGAGTGGTAGTAGAGTATTGCTCCCCTGCCTGGAAGCCTGTGACTTCTGGTGTGCTACAGGGATCCGTTCCTGGTACATTGTTCATTGCCATCGATATCGATGATATGTATGATAATGTGGTGAATTGGATAATCAAATTTGCTGATGAAGACAAAGTTTGGTGCTGTTGTCGACAGTGGGGACGGTTTTCAAAGGTGCAGACGTGTGCGGAGCAGCTGGAAAAATGGGCTGAACAATGGTAGGTAGATTTTAATACGCACAAGTGTGAGGTTTTGCACTTTGAAAGGTAAAACAAGGTAGAATATACAAGGAAAACGGTAGGGAACTGAAAAGTGCAGTAGAACAGAGGTATCTGGGAGTACCGGTAGAAAATTCCCTAAAAGTGACGACACAGGTCGATAGGGCATTAAAGACAACTTTTGGTACATTGGCCTTTATAAATCAAAGTATTGTGTATAACAGATGAAACGCTATAGTGACATTGTATCCGGCTTCGGTGAGGCCGAACTTGGAGTATTGTGTGCAGTTTTTGTCAGCGAAATACAGTAAGGATACTAATAAGGCTGAAAAAGTGCCCAGAAGGTTTAAAAGGAAGTTGCCGGGACTTGAGAAACTGAGTTACAGAGAAAGGTTGAATAAGTTAGGACTTCATTCCTCTATATGCCAGCGAAACTGCAGTAGGACTAGCAGAATAAGTTTTCTTTGTTGATCTTTTTTGGAGTATCTTCCCCGCCAGTTGACTGATCCCAGCTTTTCAGTATTTTAGAAACACCACGTAAAAACATTTTTTTTTTTTGCTATCCCTAGTGCCTTTCTCTGGTTAAAGTGAGCTCGGAACAAGTTGCTTCTCCTAACATGTGGATATGAAGCAGTGTCCCCTTTATGTGAATTTAGAGAGTTCTGAACTAAGTATTGCGTTGAGATATCTGATTTTTTACACATCCGGTTTAAAGTGCAGATCGAGAAATATGTAAATGAAATGATAATTGCAACTTCTTTCCGCAGGATGTGATGTTGTGTCTTTCCAGTGGAAGTTTGCCGCTGCTTTATATTTATCAGCCACAATTCGCTGAAGAAATGGAACAATTCCACGTGTTGCATTGGACATGTTTTGCATTGTGGAATACAAACGCTTGTAGTTATCACGTAGTGATTTGTTACCAGAATCAAACCGGATCCACAGTAAAAGAATCTCAGAGATAATCCAATTCAATTTTATTGTGCCGAATATTGGATTTCCTGACGATTTGTAAATGTCCACAGTGAAGATAAGATTTCTCAACTGAGAGGGAACCGTTGGAACTATTGACACAGTGAGGTTCTCTGAAGCATGGACTTGGATATAACATTCCGGAGCAATTTATGTTACGGGCTCTCGCATGGCATCATATTTGGATTCCAAATATTTTACTCCTGAAGTTGAATGTTTCAGTGACAGCAATCTCATACTCTGTATCTGATGTGAAATTAAATGTTGAGTCGTTGAAGGGAACATTTTCAAGCTGTAATGCTGAACGGAGAATTGCCGTGGAAGGTTGTGTGGAACCTACTGACGTGCAGTTTCTATCTTTTCAAATGTCCTGTTATTTGTCCACGATATGAGACTTCCTGCCATGATTTTGCACTTTGACATTCTCAGGTATGTGTGTGTTTGTGTGTGTGTGTGATTTTTTTTTTAATTCATTTTATTGTGGATCTATTTCTTTACGATATAATGCCGATTCTGTAACTCAGCTACAGTAATCGCTCACATGGTAAAAGGTGCAGCCCATTTGTTCAAGCTGCAATTACAATACTGATGAGAAAAACAAATAGAACTTTCCTGTGGAATGGAGTGTCTCAGGATACCTTTAGAAGGGTTGTGCGTCATCTTATCAACAACCGGAAAATGGTTGTAGATGGAGGTGAATACTATGTTACTGAATGATGACTTAGGGCAATAAGTACAAAGCTTGTTCGCTGCAAGACTAGACACTTCAGTACAAACCTAAGGCAACGGCAAAATAAAATAGAAACTGGACAAACTTCACAAGAACAGATAGCATCTGAGCAATGTGACTGAGATATAATAGTACACATCGTTTCTGTTTATCAAAGTAATTGTAACATGCAGAGTGGATTGAGCTGAGTTCAGTAGGGGCAAGAGAATTATGAACCATTTTTAAACGGCCGTGGACGATAATGGGAGGATTCACTGATTTACTGAAATGGATGTCGTGTCAGCGTGCAAAGTGACAACACGTTCTCGTAAATTTTGTCTTTCCACTCTGATAAATCAGAGATACTTTAGAGAGCTCGACATAAAGCTGAAAAAAACCACGGTCTCCAGAGTAATGATCTCTCATTTGCTACTTGTGCCACAACGTCGGCAAAGTCTGAAACAGCATGATTTGGCAGATAAAGGAGTGTCTGAGAAAATTTTGAGGGGATTAGGACTTCTGGTTCTTGGAACTTTGCAATCTACTCTGGGGGGAGATACGGAATACACATAATTGACGGGGATTACTTGAACCAAAGGGCTACATATTGTCTTGCGGGCAGGTTAGTTCCAACGGTTGGGGAAAGTTTAAACCAGGTTGGAAGAACGATTGAAACGGGAGAAAAGGAAATCATGAGAGTTCGGATGGTATGAAAAAAAGAAATAAATAATATCGTGCGCTCAGACTATCAGAAACGGCAAGCAGATGATAAAACACAATTGTAGCTCGCACGGTGAAAACAACTGTAGTAGGGACGTACAGTTAAAAGGGGTTCTGAGTACATTAATCAACGTTTTATATTTCAATTTATGAAGTAAAAGCACGAAAGTGCCTGAATTTGTAACGCTGTTTCAGATTGCCAGATTCGATGTTGTGGCCAGCACTGAATCATTGTTGTATTGTAGTTGTATTTGTGAATGTTCACGGTTACATGTCGTGTCGGGCAGATAGGATGGTAGGCAAAGGGGCGGCGCGCGTCTGCTGGTAAACAATAGCAACAGATGTGTGCAAAGTATTTGTCATGGGGCGGAGGAAGTTAACTTCTTCTGTGTTGAGGTATTAGACAGCAAATGTAAAAGAAAAGTTGGCAATAATATGCAGGACCTCCAATAGCATCAACTGGAAACAGAATTGGCTTGTCAAAAGGACAGTGTTATTATAATCATAGGAATTTTCTTTAATCACGCACGGGGAAAAATAGAGAGTAATGCATCTAAAAAGAGTGAGATTATTGAATGCCTAAGAGATAGCTTTTTAGAGTCGTTTTACTTTGACACATCTAGCGGATCAGCAATGCAGGATTTTGTATTATGTAATGAACTAGAGGTGATTACGGACGATAAGGTAAGGAACTCTGAGGAAGCAGTGATCGCAACATCATTGAGTTCAAATTGACATTTGAAAGGGGTAAATTAAAATCGGAAATAGCAATGAGTCAGTGGACTGAAAGAGATTGCATGAAGTGAGAGAGGAGGCGGTCAGAGATGTAAGGGGTTGCTGGCAGGTCGACTACAGAACAGCAAAGGCCTGGAATGCTTGTAAAAAAAAAAGAGGAAGGTGCCGGATAGATGTTTTCAAAAGCGAGGACGTGCAGACATATAAAATCAAAAGAGAGGTCACAGAGCAACACAAAAATAGCTTGTATATAGAAGGTAGGGAACGTTTTCAAACCCTGTAAAGAAAAAATAAAATACTCATTAGTAGGGGAGAAATGAAATATGAATGCGACCGAACAAACAATATTAAATTTGGCAATATATTTATGAGGATTGTAAATTTATGAGGATGAAGAGACTGGATTTTAGTCCACTAGATACTGCGGCAGGATAAATAATAGCGTGTTTCAAAGAGATGGCAGATCAAATAAAAGTGTGTTTTGCATCAGTTCTCACATGTGGATTGCATATGCAAATTGGTAGATGTTGATGGGTGCGTGATAAGAGAAGTGAATGCATTTACAAGAGAGAATGAGTTCAAATAGCTAAGTATCCTAAGGGTACGTAAGTCACACATACAAGAAGAACTGCATTCTAGAGTTCTGAATATGGTAACAGTAGAAATTGTGAGCGCATTTATAAATTATATTTCAAAAATGATTGGACTCTGGCTTGTTACCGAAGGGCTGTAAAATTGCAAATGTCACCCCATTTTTAAGAATGGAAGAGAGTAGCAGAAGTAAATTATACAGGAGGTAGTTTGATCTCAGTGCTTGGTAAGAATTTGGATCAATTATTAAAGATGAGGCTATGTAGGCTTTGATGGCACAGGAGAAGATAACAAATTTAGCATCCTTTTCATCAGGGAAAATCTTGGCAGAGGTACCTAAATAATTAACTGAGGAGATTAAAAGTAGGTTGGATATAGTAGGAAGGAAAGGATGTTGCATATTTTCAATTTCAGATATGCTGTTGACATGGTAACACACATGAGGATGCTTATCAAGTTAAGAGTCCTTTGCATTACAGGGATTTTATTGGCATGGTTAGAGCATTGGCTCATTGGTCGGAGGCAGTGAGTGGGGGTAAAAGGAAACTCGTCGGACTGTTTTTTTTTTTACTGTGTATCAACGGTTTAGATGATGGAACAGCTGGCTTTGCTGAGTAATTTGCAGATGACTCGAATATTGCCGGAAGGACAGGTCGTTTTCAGGAAATATATAGGCAACAGAAGGATTTAGACAGATCAGCATAATGGGTGAGGGAATGGCAAATGAAAAACTATGTTGGAAAGTGCGTGGCATTGCATTTTGGTAGTAGAAATAAACGTGCAGTCTATTTTCTAACGGGGGTAGAAAATCCAAATATTTGAGAAACAATGAGAATGTCATATTTATGCAAAACAGCTTAAATCTTAACTAGCATGATTTGTCAATGGTGAGGATGGCAAATCGAATGCTAGCATTCACTTCAAAACGTCTGTCATACAAAAGCAGGATTGTGATTCTGAGGCTTTATAAGACATGGGTGAAGGCATCACCTTCGGTATTGCGAACAGTTTTTGGCTTATCATGTAAGGAAAGATGAGATAAGATCGGGCTGCGTCCAGAGGATGTTCCCAATGGTGTTTCAGGCATTAATAAAAAAGGTTTATCATTCAAGGAGATTTGAAGCCTCTGTGTCTGTACTCACTGGAATTGACTTGGATCAGTGTGATGTCATTAAGTAATTTCGAATGTTGAAATGCAGAAATAGAGTAGATGTACACAACCTGTTTCCGGAGGTGGGGAGTACAAGACAAGAAGACACTGACTCATGATTGAGGGAAATCCATTAACATCAGCTGTACGGAGACATTTCTTTAGCTTGAGAGTGCTGAACTTGTGGAATTTCAATGTGCCAGGTAGCTTTCGAGGCTAAGATGTTGATTGTATTTCAGCCAGCGACTGATATTCTTCCAAGTAAGCTAATTATCAAAGGTTACGCGGGGGTAGCTAAGGAGTGGGGCTGACTTTAGGAAAACTAGATCAGTCATGACTGAGTAACGGAGCACGCTCGATTGACCAAATAGTCTATTTCTGCTCATATGTTCATGGTTTTATCTTCCAGGAAATGTTTTTGACGCAACATTAATGCATGGATTTTATATGTCCACTGAAGGCAAATCTAAAGAATAAATTACAGAAGAAAAACCTGTTAATCTAATAGGAGTGTGCATCGTGATTGTTTCATCGTCTGTTTCGATTAATAATTAGCAAGCGTGGACAGAGAAAATAAAAGCAGGATAATTTTTATGTATGTAGAGAAAGTAAAACACCTTGATCCTGCTTCATCCACTATTAGTCATTGCAAAGATAAACAGGTTTATGTTTCAAAATAAAAACAAGTTTCCAAGTGAAATAATTTTTTTGGAGATTTCAATAAGCAATATTACAAGCAAAATATGACTCCCATCTCGACGGGAAATGAATAAGGACGCAGAGAAAACCGCCGTTGTGGGAGGCCGGCATGCAGTTAAACCGATTCACGTCCAGAAGACATAGGCTGCTGCCGCTCGAGGAACACAGCTGCTTAGGGAGCCAAGGCCATGCTCGGTCATGGTTCAGCGATGAGCTGGAAATGCATAAGAATGAGAGTAGCCTCATACTATTAATGATACCGATGGATTGTGAAGTCAAACTTCCCTTGATCACGATTGACTGGCAAGATTCTTGAGGGCTTACAAGGGATGATGTCTTATGTCAGCTGCAAAACGAGCCTCGGTTACAAGGATCAGTTGCGGGAGCTTGATAGTACAGTACAAAACGAGCCTGCGACTGAGATTCATGCGAGGTATACTGGCTGAAATTTGACAGTCCAGGAGACACGCTGAATGGCTATTGCTGGGGTACGTAAGAAAAGGCAAGCGTTGTTGACAATGATATATTGAATTCATACAGTTCCATGTCGTTCTTCAATGCGTTATGCAGACGAGACTTGAAGGAGTAGCACCATGTAATTGATTCGAGAGTCAGCATGAATATAAGATTTGCTAATTTATTTCATCCACACCCGGCACCCAATTCCCGCGGAATGTATTTGATTATCCAATCTCCCACTTCTTTTGTTTTCCACGTCCATTCACAAGTTAGGGGTGTTTGCAGTGGATATGCCAGTGTTGGTTGCGCAACGATGGGTGGAGAAAGCTAGACGAGACAATGTGTTGATATGCTCAGAATCATCCTCAGTTCTAGCAAGTTTTCACATCATACAGCCGGCAAGGTGTACTTTATGAAGCCCTTAAGTCAGTCACAAGAATTGCAAATCAGGGAAGGCAGGTAAAATGCCTGTGGTTTCCAGCTCATGAAGGTGTGAACGGGAATGATAGGGTGGATGAGTTGGCAAAGAGGAAGTTAAGGAAGGAAATAAAGAAATGCACGTTAGTATGAGTGAAACAGAGGCTAAGTGGGTAATCTGAAAAGAAAAACACATCCAAATGTGGCAGGGAAGAGAGGACTGAGTGGGGATAGGGAGACGTTTATATCAAATACAAAAAGGAGTTGCAGCTACTAAGGTAGGCAGTGGATACCGAAGACAGGAAGTTATGTGGACCAATTTAAGGATCGGGCCCTGTGTAATAAATAAAACAGTGAACATGATAAGGAGACACCAGAGCGGTTTGTGTGAGGAATGAGAGGAAGAGGACTCAGTACATCATGTAATTTTGAATTGCAGAACATATGGGATCAGAGCGAGTTAGTGATAATTAATAAAGGGAGTGCAGAAATTCACATTATAAGGTTACTGGGCAAAGTGAGATGGAACAGATCAGGGTACATTTTGCTTTCTTAAGTGATACTGTTTTTTTTCTAGGATAAGATAGATAAGCAGGAATATGGTTATATGATGGCCAGAGATGGAAGGATAATGTGTAGATTAGGGTTTTCCACGATTTGGAATGCAAGCCTATCGTCGGATCCGCAGTCCGGAACAGAAGGTGCCGATAATGCACCATTAAACTGTGTGCCAACTGTCGTAAAACAAGAAGAGGAGGAAGAATAAGAAGTTCTCCCTCCTTGATTAGTACCTTGTCCATAACCTCTCACGGTTACAGCTCGTTGAACCATTTCATCAGATACAATATTCCTCAACTTCTTGTCTTATATTCCTATCTCCTCCAAACTTTTGTTATTATTCCTATCTCCTCACCCCTCCCATTCTGACGGTCTCGCACCTCGACTCACCCATTAGAAGGCCTATACCTACAATACCCTCCATATTATTTTGTCTTCATTCCATGCTCATCTTGTGCTGATGAAGGGCCTCCTGATGGAATATCTGGTGATTCTTTTTCTCTTTTCATAAATGTTGTTTACCTTCTTTAATTCCTGCGAAATTTTGTCTGATTTAACTTCAAACTTTATAGTCTCACTTCCGTATAATGAGTGTGTTTTACGTACTATTCTCTGACACTGTTTGGTTTTGATTTGCACAACATATGCAGGCATTTGCTGATTAATGCTAATGGAAAAAAAGCATTTTGAGGCAAGACAATTCACTGACTCATCCGTAGCGGGTTATCCAGGTCAGTCTGTTTTTTTTGTAGCGAAAGCTATTCGAATACTTCGTTGCCACTACACCACAAACGACGTTCAAAAAGATTTTTCCTACTACTGGCAATCGAAAGAAATGCATTACAGACTAAAAAAAATAATGGAATGGAACCTTTGCAACAATATCAGATTTTTAACACCACACTACAGTTGAAGCTACAGGCAATTTTCATCCATAATACTGAACCTGTCGAGACACAAACATATTCCCCAGAGTAGGAAAAACACAGAGCTGAGCTATTTACCGTGGTCGAATTGATGTTGCATGAAATCAAGTGTATGCCTACATTCGCAGTTGGGCTGCTAGCACAATGCAAATGACAGTATCTTGGTTGGACGAGTAAGGGTTCAGACTGAAGCAAACTGGATGGAATTAAATCAGTAGGGTGCAGTCAGTGGAAATCACCAGCGAATTGCGTTGCAGACACTCACACAAGAAATTGAGCAGAATGGATGAAATCCCGTGGATTTTATCAAAAGTGGTATTCAAGTTTGGTGTCCAGTTTGAAGAGGATTAATCCTCTCTGCATTATATTAACTTGCCTAGGTCTTGAGTACATACGAAGGCAATGCTGATGACAAGTTCATTCTAATGTCTCGCAGAATATCAGAAATATTATTCTCCCAGACGAGGCGGTTTATACTGACACAAAAGTCTGTGCCTAGAGTTGTTCTGCAATGTTAGTGACATGTACAGAAGAATCCAACTTAAAGGACAAGTTGAAGGAATAAATTTGACTCTACCTTCGCTTTTTTATCAGAAGTGAGACGGGTCCGTATAACTTGGTGGAGTGATAATTAAAACCATTTATGCATTTTTTACTGATGACCCGCATATCATCAATAAAGAGCAAACTTCAAATCCATATAGAGTTCATTTTAACCATATACAAAATAATTTTAAAAAATACTACCACTATACAGATATCCACAGAATGCCAAATTTTAAATGTCCCCATGCGGGCTGGCCGATTTGATCCCTGTAGAGGAATTCTTACATTTGCAGAATAAAGTCCTTTCTGACAAACAGTTTCGCTGTGCATCTAAAGCGACCCTTGAAGCAATGATAAAGTCTGATTTTATGGGACATCCCCTGTTGTGCTGTCAGCTCCCGACCGTTCTTTTAAAGGACCCAAATACTTTATCATACCTTTCCCAATACTGTATTCCATTTGACCTTAATTTTGCCCGAAAATTCAATTTGTCAATTTTAGCAGCAAACGCATTGCTTTCTCATCTCTACCTACCTCTCCATCTATATTCGTTTTATAGAACATAGAACAGTACACCGCAGTACAGGCCCATTGGCCCACAATATTGTGCTGACCTATTAAACACGTCCTCCTATTTAAAGCCCCATCTTAAATTCACCTATATACCTGTCGAGTATTCTCTTCATTTCACTAATGTGTATGCCTCCACCACTGAGTCAGGCAGTGCATTCCACGCACCAACCACTCTGTGAGTAAAAACCTTCCTCTAGTATCCCCCTTGAACTTTCCTCCCATTGACCTTAAAGGCATGAGCTCTTGTTTTGGACAGTGGTACCCTGGGGAAGAGGGGCAGTCTGTCCACTCTATCTATTCGCCTTGGTATATTATGTCTCCTCTATAATGTCTCCTCTCATCCTCCTTCTGCCCAGAGAGTAAAACTCTAGCTCCCTTAATCTCTAATAATATAGCATACTCTCTAAACCAGATAGCATCCTGGTAAATTTTCCCTATTCCCTATTCAGTGATTCCAGATCCTTCCTATAGTGAGGCGACAAGAACTGAACACTGTACCTCAATTGTGGCCTAACCAGAGTTTCAAAGAACTACGACTCCTAAACTCTATCCCTCCAGTTATGAAGGCTAACACTCAATAAGCTTTCTCAGCAAACCTGTCTACATGTGGACATGTACCCCCAGACCCCTCTGGTCCTCCACACTTCCAAGTATCCTCACATTTACTTTTGTCTTTGAGTTTATCCTTCCGAAGTGTACAAACTCACATACCTCTGGGTAGAACTCCATCTGCCACTTCTCAGCCCAATTCTCTCAGCAATCCTCGACAATTCCCAACACTATCCACAAGACCGCCGACGTTTTTGTCGTCTGCAAACTTTTTAACCCACCCGTGTACCCCACATTCGGGTCGTTAATAAAATTCACGGAAAGTAGATGTATTAGAAACGATCCTTGAGGGACACCTCTAGTCACAAACCACCAATCCGAATGTACTCCCTCCACCACGACCCTCTGCTTTCTGCAGGTAAGCCCAATCTGAATCCACCTGGCCTGTCCAATCCTCCCTGGATCCCATGCCCTCTGATTACGCCGACCGTGTTGTTCCTTGTTAAAAGCCTTACTAAAATCCATATCAATCCCATCCACTGCGCTAGCCTCATCCGCAGCTTTTCCCAAATACCATCAAATCCGTTCTCTAAATCATTTTCTTACAATGTGAAAAATAGGGGTCCCAGAAGTAATCGCAAGGGGAAATTACCAGACGCCTCTATTTATTCCCATCCGCTGCCGCCTGCCTGGCAGCCATTCCGCTATCCATGGCAGTATATTTCCTGTAATGCCATGGGATCTTAACATGCCCAGCAACGTCAAGTATGGCATCTTAAGAAACGCCTTTCAAAAGGCGATGCAAATGACATGCACTACCTGTACTTTTTCCACCCTGCTTGTTATTTCCTACAGGACTTTAATAGATTTGTCAGGCAAGATAACCCTTGAAGACATGCTGATTTTGACTTATTTTATCATTTCATTCCAAGTACAACCCCACAACCCCTTTCAGAATAATAATCTTTCCAACACTTTACTGCCACCTAAGTCAGTCTCACTAGTCTATCATTTCCGCTTTTTGCCTTCCCTCCTTCTTAAATTGTAGAATGAAAGTTCCAATGCTCCAGTCCTGAGGAACAATGTCAGAATCGACTGATTCTTGTCGCATCAGGACCAATGCACCGTTATATCTGCAGAAATCACTCTCTGGAATCTCGGGTGTCGTTAATTTTGTTAGGACACTTATCCACCTTAATACGTTGGTTTTGCACAACACTATTTCCCTTGTAATGGCGATAGGACTCCACCTTGCTTCCTGACTCAAACTGGACCCTGGCACACTTCTAATGTCTTCCACAGGGAATACAAATGCAAAGTACATTATTACGTCCAGCTGCCACTGTTTTGCTCCATCCCCATTACTACCTTAACAGCATAATTTGTTATGTCTGTTACTCTTAACATTATTTACGAAAAAAAATCTTGTATCCTACTTTTCATTATTAGCTAGTCTGCCCTCATATTTCATCTTTTTTCCCCCTTCTAGTTTTTTTTTTGTTGTGCTTTTTGGATTTTGAAATCTTCTCAATAATCCGACTTCACCCTCACTTTAGCTAACATATATGCACATTCTTTGTCTTGCATGTATTCCTTAAATTAAATTGTCTCTCACGGTTAGCACTTACGGCCATTTGAAAGCAGTGTATTTTTGCTAGTTTGAAATTTGCATCTGTTGTCTAATTTAACGCTTCGTTCTGCGTGTATTTGTACCAATTCATTGTCGTGCCCTGCGCTAAAACTATATTTCGCCCATTATCCATTTGTAAACTGTCCGGCTCATCCTCAGCCCTATTGTACTTCCATATCATTCTCAATCTCTCCCAATCGCTCTAGTAAATCTGCTCGCAAGAATATTGCTCCCCTTCGGATTCAGGAGCTACGCGCCATATGGAGACCTCCTACCCTCCCAAAAATATATACCAATTAACCGCAAATCAGAATCGCTACCCCACGCCGCAAATCTTGAGACATGCATTTATCTGCTACCTCATTCTGTTCTTCTCCTCACTATTGCGTGAATCAGGCAGGGAATCCCTAGTTTACTACCTTTGAATTCCTGCTTCTTGGATGCAATCCTAAATGTCTGTATTATTATTTTTTTTAATTTAATTCCTTCTACCATTTTCTTTCTATGTTGTTGGTAGCAATATACACCACGGCTTCTGTCTTCACACCCTCCCCTTTCAGTTTATTGTGGACGCCCGAAATACGCCCTGGCACCTGCGAATCAAAGTGCCATCCATGTTTCTGTTCTCCCCCCCCCCCGACTATAAATTCCATTATTACTGCTGCCATTCTCCGCAGTTGCCTACCTTTCTCAGACACATGATCACTGACAGAGGCACGGTCGTCATTCTTTTCGCAGCGAGTACACAAACTAGCGATCTTATTACGAACGTGTCAGCCACAGGATAGCACTAAACTATTAGACATTTTCTGCTTCCACTCCTAACAGTGATACATCTATTTTTTCTTCAGTACTCTGGGAGTGACTCACACCCTGTGCTTCACTCTCCCTTCAAAGTCAAAGGTCACTGTTCGTGTGTCACTCTCACAATAATCAGACTTTTTTAATCTATGGTGTGCAGTGACGTTAGTCCTGACGATGCATCTCGGCCCGAAAAGTCGAAATCGCTTCTACCTATAGATGCTGCCTAGCCTGCTGTGTTCTACCAGCATTTTGGGTGTGTGGCAGTGTATTGTTGCTGCATTTTCTGCGAGTTTTCCCTTTAAGCAGTTATCTGTTTGGTGCATGTGATTCACAAAGGAAACAGGATCTGTTCGGACCGGTGCGCCTCCGTCTAGCCGTTCCATTTTGTATAGGCTCACTTTAATTCCTGGCTAATTATACCAATATAACAATGACAGCCGTCTGCCTAGAAAATAAAAGCAGTGCGCGCTTTTGGGCGTTCTATTTAGACCTGTCCAGCGCACAAACATAGGTGGAAGCAATGCAAATCCTGTTTTGCCCTGTTGTCAGGTTCCGGCTACCAGCTACACGGGGTAAGCCAAAGGAAACTGAAGAATACGTTTGGCACCAACCTGGCTGAAGTAGTTGCTGGAAGGACGTTCAGCGACGTCCAGCCGTCCTCCGCTGCTCCTCTCCACATTTTCTGTCTGCGTTTACTCCCACAGCCTTCTTCTCTCCCGAGGGTCTGTGGCGCATTTGTCCATAGCTGGGAATCTTTATCTCCCTTACAAGAGCGTGTCTGTCCCTTTTCTCTGCGGATCAAGGTGAGCCTGAAAAAAAATAATTTTCTTTGTTTCGTCAGCGAGGAAGGACCACATTAAGCATGTAGTTGGTGAGCCGATGGACTTGCAGGAAGAGATATGCGTGTTCATGTCTGCTTTTTGCGAGGCTGCTGGGCAGTGGTGGTAACTGAAAGCGAAAACGACTAGCAGTGCCCACAATACCACTGCAGGAGACACGTCACTGCAAACGGTGGCACAAATATACGAATATTTCAGCCAATAATTACACTTTTCTTTTTAAATCGCCGACCGTTAGTCGCTAATAATGATACATATGAAAAGTTATATTTGGATTGAACGAGCGGAATAAGATAAGCCCTTCTGTATTTGTTCGATAATGGATTGTTGACTGTATTTTGGTTTCGGATCCGCCGGAATGCTTCAACCCTTCAGCATGAACTCACAATTTCTGCAGGATATTTATTTTCAAGAATACAACACAGAAATTCGTAACGCTGCTAGCGACCCATCAGATTCTCCGGCAGTCTGCGCCCTGTGGAATTGAAAATAGGATCAGACAAGGAAATATTTTCACTTCTTTGTCTAAGACGTATTGCGGTATCTGTGCACACCATATAAACAATTTCCATACAGGAGTCCCCTTCAAAGCTATGTCGCAACGGGAAATACCCCATACATGTAAATAAGTATCGACTGAAGAAAAATAAAACAACTTCCAGAATATTACATCCGAAAGGGGAAGAATAACAGTTCCTCGTTTTCCTCAGTGATCCTGAAGAGCAATGGATTATCAGTATCCGAACCTGCACGACTATTTACAGGCGAAATGCGCACACTGATCTGGAGACTGTTTATAAGGAAATTAGACCTGGATGCAAAATAACCATTCAAGAATCACTTCTTCTCCAGCATGAATGCCATGTAGAAGGTTTCTTGTTTGATTCAGACAGATGGAATCGCAAGATTAATTTCAGACACTGAGATGCTCCTGAAAAATGTTACCACGAGGTAATATATGGTTCGATGTTGGAAGGTTTTTGCTGATGAGCAGTATGTGAAATTCAAACTCACCAACCTATATCAAATATGCTGCTATCGACAACCGTTATGTCTCTCTTCCTCTCTATGCACCTCTTCTCCTGTTCAATACATCTTGTTTTCTCAACAGTGGTTATTAGACTGATGATTCTGCCTGTTTTGTTTAATAAATAAATCACACGAACAATTAAACACTGAAACGCGCTGTGCCCAATGCATAATTTATTACGCATTTGGTGTCTTCGCCTGCTGACCCAAATGCGTATCCTGTGAAATGAAGTAGAGAAATATCCATCTTCGTTGAATTTCTGTCTGCATGTTATTTCTCATACAGTCAGTCATTGATGTCATGCAGTATGTTAGATTGGCAAGGTGCAAAATAAGCATTTTTTCTAGCCTTCCTTATCGAGACCGTGTGGGTTATTAACTATTATTATATTAACGGAAATAGTATTTGTTGTTACATTAGCAGATATCCCTCTTTCACCGGATTAGTGATCCACTCTGCTTCCCTTATTCACTGTTGTTGCAGCACTGAATTTGAATGCTACCAGTTTCCTTTAGAGAAGACTAAAAACCACCACAGTTTTCCTGTGTCATGACTACGTAAACAGAGGACCTTGTTACTAACGCGAACAAAACCACTGCAAAAACTCTTAAGGCTTCAGCATATATCTGTACTATGACACAATATCAGTGCAACTTGATGTCCCCAATGAGTTCATGCGTGTTTACTATTCTGCCGATAACATCAAACTCTACCTACATTATGTCTGCAGCAGTTTCTTAAATATTTGTTTTGCAATGGGTTCGAAGGGCTTTCTCTTAATTGGAACCGACACATTTGAAAGTTTTTTTTTCCCCAAAAATATATTTTCTCTGATTCAGTTCTGCAACACGGTCTTTCAGTCGATTCGCGTTGCGTGTGAATTTATTTCCCTCATCATAAGCGGATAGCAGAACTTCAGGAACGTCTAAAATGATAGCACTATTTTCCGCGTATAGAACAGCGGGAAATTGTCCTGAGAAAAAAGGGAGACACGTCTTCTGCTCGGAAATGAACATCGGCAATACATATCTTCTAAATTTTAACGATTTTGAATATGTTGGAGGAATTCATCCGATAAACATGTTGGCAAGTGTTGCAATTCGGTTAAACGGATGATCCTTCTAAGATCATTAATTAAGACTAGTCCTCGGATACAGAATCGACGCATAGAATGTGTGAAATTTCGGAATGCCGGCCAATATCTTCTGACAGACAGATCACGTCAGTTGATACTTACTGTTCAAAACAGCTGTTATGATGAGGCAAAGCAATGTCTCCATGTGCGAGCACAGACAGGTAACAAACCGCTCATTTTCATGTGTTATCTGTGTTTGAAACAAAAGAGGATCTCCAAAGCTCTCAGCGAATTTGTCCTTACACGGGATTGGCTGAACCATCTCTGCTGTACTGGCGCATAGAGTGCAAGTTTGTGTCCCGATTTATCTCTCGCTCGCTCGCTCGATCTCGTCTTTCGCCCACACATACGTCATAGTGATATACCAGCAAAGCGTTATTCATTTATTTACATAACAATAGCTAACAAATGTCAGGGAAACTTAGCACGGCAGGCAGCATCCGTTGAAACGAGCACTTTTGAAGTTTCTGGCCGACAGCCGTTGGAATGACATGAGCATTAATTAAAAAATGAAGCTGAGTAGATTTAAAACTAGTGAGACGGGTAGAAAATGCATCATACTTTTGAGTGCAGATGCGGCCGGGTGCGAGGAATTTAGAAAAGAGGATAATATTTTTACAAGTAAGAAGTCAACTATAACATTAATACATAGACTGTTGCGCGTAACTGACAAAACGGAAGGAATAGCTGATACACAAGCTCGTGCCCTGGATGAACCTTTTATTTGATTTCCATTCTCTAGTCATTTATCTCTTCGTTCAATTAGCTCCCTGGCTCTTTACTTTCTCCTCCCCTCCCTCTTTCACGTGTAACCTTATATTTCCCCCATTGATCCCAGAACCTCTCAGATCTATTCTTCATTTTATTTTTGTCCAGTTCTGCTGAGGTCTCGGACCGAGTAGCTGACTGTACCCTTTTGCAAAAATGCAACCTTGATCCCCATGCTTTCTCTGCGTGTTTTCCTTAACTGTTAGGGTAATCTATGTTACGATCTGTTCCGCATGAGCTTCTCTACATTTGAAGAGTCATTTACTGCATCCCCTTTTGGAATTATGCTCTACAACCTAGGCTGTGACAGTGATGAGCATGCAGAAAGGTTTCACTCGGATACTATTTTGTTCCATACCCCGTGGGTATCTTGTGACTCTCTTATGACCATGATGTAATTGAATATCTTGTGAGCATGATATAATGCTCTTGTGTTGGTGCGGTGATGTAATTACACGCCAGTGTGAGGTCACGTGATGGCATTTTCTCAACATGTACATAAATGGAAAACCCTGTGGTTACACATTTGATTCGTTCTTTGTTTTGTCGGTTACTCCATTATGCTGCGTATTTGTCTTTTGACGCAGTTTCGTTTAAAAGTGGAGTTACACATTCTACTGTAATGTACAAAATCTACGTGCCGGCAGCTTCGTCATTCGCTGTCAGTTTTGCTTGGTGCATCTTTGATTTAATTTTAAAGTCTAAGTATTTGACAGTGAAGAACTTACTAAAGTACGGGAACCCGAATGGTTGACTAAAGTCTGCGTCGTTCGGCGATTTAATACAGGATCGACCTTATTGAATCTTCGTTCAGAAGTCGTGACCTACATCTTAGATTACCCCAGCTTGTCAGAGCAGGAAGGTTTGCGCAGTGTTAATTTGACAAGAATAGTATCAGATCCTTTAAGACATTTTTATTTCCTTCGTCGTGAATCCTTTGGCAAGGCATATCTCGACTGTGATCAGATGATTAGTCATTTTCTTCGGATAAGTTGTTGCAGTAAAGTCTCTCATTACTGACTGTATAAATCTATTGCACTTTCGAGTTTACCACTTTAATAATGTGTTCGGAATTACCACTTTAAGACTGGGTACGAATTTACAACTTTCGGAACTATTCCAGAGTTAGGCCATTTGCTAAGTTGCCGTATAGCATCTAACGTACGGTTCAGTTAGCAGTTTGTTTACTTTTCATTTTGTTGAGCAAAGTTTAATACACGTTTGTTTATAAAACCTGACTTAATTCTATATTCATTGTTGCCGGATATGTAACAATTTCATGAAGAAAGTCTATCGGACATTTGCAGTACTTCAGATAAGTTTCAAACAATTAAGTGAGCAGCCTAAAAGACTATAATTTTTAGAAATTATGTTTGTTTTCAGCTTTAAACTGCCTATCTTAGTCGCAAAAAAAGGTCGGGTAAGCAATAAGTTGGGGTAAATGCACAGTGAATCTTTGGAAAAATATTGAGTTTTTGAGATGTTTCAAATTGCAGGATCTTTTTATTTCCGCAGCGCCTTTGATTATGCCACGTCTGAGCAGCTTGGATGGAAACTATTAAATAATTTCGTTATCAGACTTATGCATATGAAATCCTTAGCTACGCCCTTGGACTATGCAGTAAATAACATCATCTTAGATCCACAAATAGAATCTCTCCCTCTTCAAATTCGAATAATTTCCAGAGGACTATGTTGCTTGGACGATTCCCCATGAAGACATTGAAAGAGCGGATGTCACTTTGGATTAAACTTTTGTTTTGAGGGGACGTGTTTTTTTACTGCCAATTCTTGTTCTGCGTGCAAAGCTACAGTATCTGTTAAATAAATTCGAAAATGTCACAGCAGTTTTCTCTTTTGGAGAGATATTGTGATTTGTTGCCTTTTTTCGGTTTATTTACTTTCTGAAGGCTTCGACATGCTCCTCCATTGCATACACAGCAATAACTATTAATAGCTTCACAATTCACGCCAAGATAGTACTGCTGAGTCTATGAAAGGTAGAAGAGATATAGTACGTGTTCTGATCAACTAATTCTGTTGCACAAACGTTGCAGAGGAGTCGCAGACCTGCTTATAGGACTTGTTACATCGGGCGATCAAGTGTCTTCCATATTACATGCCATGTGAATTTCCTGTCATCATCCTCGTACCTGTGTACATCCCACCTATGCACAGTGTTAAACAGGATTTATTTCAAGTGAGCAACGGAATAAATAGGCATGAACAACGCAACATGACAAATTCAACATCATTTTGACATACTTTCTACTGGTTAGCTAGCCTGATATCGAAATAATTATTGTCAATATAGCACTTGAACAACCAGAAGACTTCACACCAAAACTGGACCACTATTACACTACAGTCAACAACACTTGCCATACTTCGGAACATTGTATTGACTGATTATACTTCTACTCCTGGAGCATAAGAAGAGACTAATATTGGCAACAAAAGTAGAGGTAATCAAGAAGCCACTGAATGAAATAATGACATGCATCAGCGCTTGCATTATTGCCTTGAATTGCCAGACTGGTCTCTATTTACGTATTGATTTCTGGTCTGAAAGAGTATGTCACAATTGTCAGCGTAGTTATTAAATTCGGTGTGAATGAGTATGTGATCCCGAGAACATACTGTGCATACGTGAATCAAAAGCTGTGGATGAATATAGACTTTCGAGTTCTGCTGTGGGGTGGTTTGTGGTATTCCATTCTGGTGATACTGGAGAACAAAAGAAGGACAGGTCTACCAGAGAGAATAATCATAACCCGAAAGGGGGAAAATAAACAAGAAATAGGGAAAAAAATCCTAATATTATTGTAAATCTTCCTGGAGAAGTCTCTTTCACAAATTTATGTTTTAAAATGTGTGTTTATTAAGATCGTACGTAAATTCTACTTCAGGAACTTAAGGTGCTACAGCGCTGTTCCATCACTGACCTGTTCGTTCATCATACATCCGGAATTCTGTTTGTGATGGAGCGGCCGTGGATTCGAATCGGCTGATCGTTATTTTGGAGAAGAAGGCGACCTAGATATTTTGAAGCAATTCGTCGAGAAGTCGAGAAGGGAGCAGATCGTGTTGCTGCCTTCTAATTGAATGCACCAGAGTTGCTGTGTTATGACAGTGTGCAGCACAACCTTGGCTGATCTCAGGGCTATTTTTGCGATTATTGTAAAACTCTGTTGGACAGTGATAATATATGTCTACGTAAGTCTGATAGATATGTCTTTTGCACGACGACGATACTGAACCTATGTAGTCACAATTGTAGTGAAGACCAGGCATTAGATAAGCGTTCTTGCGATAATGACTGACAATGCACATTATATTAATGACACTGGGATACATTGATCAGAAAGACTTACTTCAATTTTGACAAGTTGCTGGAGAGGATGTTTCGGTACAGCATATATGAATATTTAGAGATTAATGGTAGACTTCCTGCATTTGGGAGTAGAATCTCATTCCCCGCTGGACATGAGGAAGAGGCAAAACAAATTCAAGAAAATCGAAGAAGTGATGATGTACATTGTACTTTAGTAATGCAATCTACTTAATTCCTCAAGTATGCTGAGGAATTTATGAAATGCGGGGAACGGTGACTGCATGGAATCAGAATTAACCTGCATACAGAAGGCATATACTTGTATTAAATACAGTGTATCCATCTGGAAGTCCCTGACAAATTGTGTGCGATGGGAATCTGTTCTGGGATCCTGGCTCTGTATGATTTTTTTTATCAATCCCCTCATTGAATTAGTGGTATGGCGGTTAAATATTTTAAATTGCATAGCCTACATAACGCTTTAACTGGAGTAGGATGTCCTTGTATGCGATAGAGGGAATTTCACCGAATGTGCAACTTGAATGAGGTTTGGCCATACACTGCAGTTGTTCAATTTAAAATGTCCAACTTAAAGACAGAATGCGAGGTGAATGAAAGAATATCAACTTTTGGGGATGACAGAAAATTAGATTTCAGTTTTATAAATTCTTCATTTTTGCGGCATTTTATAAGATGGACAGGATGAAACTTTGGCGTGAAGTAGCGTGCCAAAGTTAAAAAAAAAGAGAGGAAGCTTTCAACGGTCATTTAAATCGAAGCAAGAGGCAGAGGGGAAGAGATAAAAGAAGCTCGAAGTTGTTTATTTAACTTATCAGGGCAATGAGGCTAGACTGCGCAGGCGCGTGTCGTAATGCGCCAACGGTTCAAAAGAAAGACCGCCAAATACAGCGGCCATCGGCGTGGCGGCCATCGTCGGAGTGGACTGAGGCAGAGTGGGTCGGCTTTGGCTCAATCATGCTTCGACGAGAGCAGCCAGAAGCGAGGTTTGAACGGGGCACGAATGCGCACGCGCGAGAAAGTCGGCCTCTGAGATCAGCGGGGGGAATTTAAAAAGCAAGCAGACGCTGAGTACGAGCTTCACTCCAGGTGAGATAAGGCCGGATAAGCTCCTTAAGTTAATCTAATTAGCTTAGGAGTAAGTACTGGAGAAAGCAGTTACGGCAGTTGAGTGCACGGTTTGTACTATGTGGGATGTTAGGGCGAGCACTGCTGTACCTAATGACTACACCTGCAAAAGGCGCATCAAGCTGCAGCTCCTGACAAACCTTGTAAGGGAACTGGACCTGGAGCTGGATGACTTCGGATCAATCGGGAGGCATAGGCAGAAAAAGACCTGAAACTCCCTGAAACTCCTCAGGGAGATAATCACGACTAGGAGTCAGGAGACCAGTAGTTGGGTGACTGTCAAGAGAGGGAAAGGGTATAAAGAGGAAGAGCAGAGTACACCCGTGGACGTTCCCAACAACAATAGGTATAGCGTTTTGGATATTGTTGGTGGGGTCGACCGACCGAGGCAAATTGCAATGGTTGCATCTCTGGCATCGAGACTGGATTCAGTCAGAAGGCTAGGAGGAAAAAGAGGAAAGTAGTAGTGATTGGGGATTCGATATTTAGCGGGACAGATAGCAGGTTCTGTGGCAGAGATCGAGAATCCCGGATGGTCTGTTGCCTCCCTGGTGCCAGGGAGTGAGATATCTCAGATGTCGTTCTCAGTATTCTCAAAAAGGAGGGTAAGCAGCCGGATGTCGTGGTCTATGTAGGTAGAAATGACGTGGGTAGGAAGAGTGAGATGGTCTTGAAAGGTGAGTTTAGGGAGCATGGAGACAAGTTAAGTGACAGGACCTCCAGGATAACAATCTATGGATTGCTACCAGTCCCACGTGCAGGTGTGCTTATAAAGAGTAAGATAGTGCAGATCAACACGTGGCTGAAGACATGATGCAGGAGGGACAACTTCAGATGTATAGATAATTGGGCAGTTTTACAGGGAAGTTGGCACCTGTTCCGCCGGGACGGTTTACATCTGAACTGGAGGCGGACAAATATTCCTGTAGGTAGGTTTGCTAAATAGTCTCCAGTGGATTTAAACTAGATACGAGGTTGGAAGGTCAACAAGAGTGTAGGAACAGACGTATGGGGAAGGAAGAAAAAGAAGACAGTAAAGTTATTTGCACTGTTAGAGATAAACAGAGAGAAATAGGAGGAGAATTTCTTAAATGCATTTATTTTAATGCTGGTAGCATTGTAAGAATGATGGATGAGCTTAGAGAATGGATTGATACCTGGAAATGTAATGTTGCAGCCATTAATGAAACATGCTTGCAGGAGCGGTGTGCCAGGCAACTATATATTTTTTTTTGGATTTCTTTGTTTGGGGTGTGATAGAATCGGAGGGACAAGAGGAGAAAGTATTGCCTTGCCTGCCAGATAAACCAATACAACGGTAGATTACAGGGCTCATGTAGTGAAGCTATTTGGGTGGAATTGAGGAATGGGAAAGGTGCAGTAACACTTATAGTGGGGTATTATAGACCAACTAATAGGGAGCGAGAATTGGAGGAGCAAATTTGCAAAAAGATAGCAGATATTTGTAGTAAGCCCTGGGATGTGATTGCGGGAGGTTGTAATTTTTCACCCAAAGACCTGAAAGCCGGTACCAACAAAGGGATGGGTATTTTGCAGTTTGTAAAATATGAGCAGGCTAGTTTTTTGCAGCAATACGTTGAGGTAACGACGATTGGAGAGGTTGTGTAGGATCTGCTGTTAGGGAATAAAATAGATTAGGTGACGGAGTTGAGTCGTGGGAAGCACTTGGGCCCAATGATCACAATGCCATTAGTTTCAATATTATTATGGAGAATGATAGAACTGGAACCAGGTTTGAGATTTTTCATTCGACAAAGGCCAACTTTGCGGAGATGCGAATGGATTTAGAAGAAGAGGATTGGGGCAATTTGTTTTCCATGAAGGATGTAAAAAAAAAATTGAGGTTATTTAAAGTTGAAATTTTGAGGATACAGTATCTTTATATTCCTGTTAGTTTGAAAGGACAAATTAAAAGTTTGAGAGATCCATGGTTATCAAGGGATACTGGAAACTTGCTTAGGCAAAAGAGAGATATCTACAATAAATACAGGCAGAATGATTAAATGGGGTGCCCGAGGAATATCTAGAATGTAAGAAGAATCTTAAGAAATAAATTCTAAAAGCTAAAAGAATATAGGAGGTTGTATTGTGAAGTAGGGTGAATATAAATCCGAACGGTAACTACAGTTATATTAATAGCAAATGATAGTGTGGGATAAAATTGGTCCCTTAGAGCACCAGAGTGGACAGCTATGTGTGGATCAGAAAGTGATTGGGAAGACTTTGAACAATTTATTTCCTTCTGTATTCACTAAGGAGTAGGATATTGAATTGTGTAATGTAAGGGGAACACGTAGAGAAGTTATGGAAACTGTGAAGATTAAATAGGAGGAAGTACTGGCGCTTTTATGGAATATAAAATTGGATAAATCTCCGTGTTCTGACAGGATATCCCAAGGAACCTGAGGGAAGTTAGTGTAGAAGTAGCAGGGGCTCTGACAAAAATATTTCAAATGACATTTGAAAAGGGATGGTGCCTGAGTATTGGCGCATTACTCCTATGGTTCCATTGTGTATAAAGTGTTCTAAGAGTAAACCTAGCAATTATAGGCCTGTCAGTGTGACGTCAGTGATAGGTAAACTTATGAAAGGTATTCTTGGAAATGGTATATATAATTATCTGGATAGGCAAGGTCTGATTAGGAATAGTCAGCATTGATATCTGCATGGAAGGTCATGTTTTACAAAATGAATTGCATTTTTAAGAGGTTGCATGGAAATATGACGAGGGTAAAGCAGTGGATGTTGTCTATATTGACTTCAATAAGGCCTTTGACAACGTGCCGCACGGAAAGTTAATTAGGTATTTTCAGTCGTCGGGTATTTGTATTGAAGTAGTAAAATGGATTCAACAGTGACTGGATGGGCGATACCAGGGAGTAGTGCTGAATAACTGTTTGTCAGGTGGGAGGCCTGTGACTGTGATGCAATGTTGTTTCTCATATACATTAATGATCTGGATGATGGGTTGGTAAATTGGATTAGTTGGTATGCAGATGATAGTAAGTTAGGTGTCGTTCTGGATAATGATGAAGGTTTTCAAAGCTTCCAGAGAGCTTTCGGACAGTTAGAACTTTGGGGTGTACGATGGCAGATTGAGTTTAAAGCTGATAAGTGTGAGGGGTTACATTTTTGTAGGAATATTCCAAATAGGACAAATATGGTGATGGTTGGGCATTGAAGAATGTAGTACAACAGAGTGATCTAGGAATAATGGTGCATAGGTCCCTGAAGGTAGAAATTCTTATGGATATGGTGGTGAAGAAAACTTCTGCTATGTTGGCATTTATAAATCGAGCATTAAATATCGGAGCTGGGATGAAATGGTAAAATTATGCAAGACATTGGTAAGTCCGATTTTGGAGTATTCTGTTCAGTTCTAGTCACTGAATTATAGAAAAGATGGCAACAAAATAGAGAGAGTAGAGAGATTTACTAGAATGTTACCTGGCTTTCAGGAGCTATGTTACAGAGAATGTCTGAACAAGTTAGGACTTAATTCTTTGAAGTGTAGAAAGTTGAGGGGGGAACTCATAGAGGTATTTAAAATTATGTGGGCGATAGATAGAGGTGAGGTGGATAGACTTCCTTTTTTCCATTGAGAGGAAGGGAGATTCAAATCAGAGAACATAAATTGAGAGTCAGGGGGCAAAGGTTTACGGGTAACAGGGTGAATTTCTTTACTTAGTGAGTGGTAGCTGTGTGGAACGAGCTTCCAGTAGAAGTGATAGAGGCAGGTTCGGTAATGTCACTTAGAGTAAAATTGGATAGGTATATGTACAGGAAAGGAACAGAGGGTTATTGGCTGATGGCGGGCGGCAGTGGGACTGGGTGTGAGTACGCATTCGGCACGGACTAGAAAGACCGAGATATCCTCTTTCTGTGCTGTATTGTTATATGGTTATATGAAATGGTGTGTTGTACTTCATAAACGGGAAGCAGTTCAAGAATTTAATGTTAATATTGCAGCACCATGGAACTTTGGATAGACTAAGCTTTGTATCATGTGTATTGTATCCAGTTCTTATAGCATCGTGATAGCAATAACTTAAAGCTGTAGTGAGGATGGAGATTGTAAGTACCAGTATGCTTTTTCGGAATCTAAATCATGTAATATGAGGAAAACTTTGGCAAGCCTAGGTTGTTTCCCTTTGAGAGAACGGTATGGAACGGGATTTAGTTGTGGCTATAGATATAAAGGTTTTGTTGGAGAAACTGGACAGCCAGAGAGGATTTTTTTTTACTCGAGGTTCAAGTAGCAAATATGAAAAGTTGTAACTTTACAGAGCTTTCAGGAATGTTTATTGATGCTCTCAAATTTCGTCTTCCTTCTATGCAAAATGTGGCAGTGGTGTGAATTGCTAGGGGACGTAGCCAGCTAAGATATATATAAGATGTTTCAAGATCAAATATTGGCTCGGATCTAATAAAATAACATTATACGTGGTGGATGGTTAAATTGATTTTGTGCGAAGTAGTTGCGCTATCATAAGCCCAAGGTCCTACACTCCTCAATACTAATGCAAACATCGCGTTGATTTTACATTTCCTGCAGAGCAAGTCAGAGAGGTTCAATATATACAAGTCATGTCAATGTCATTCAGATTTCTTCAGCAGTCTCAAAAGTATTCGGAAGCTAATACAATAAGTCATGGGGGGATATTGTCGCCAATATGACAAATTGTGATTTCTTCGTGTGTAGACGGATCGCCGACAAGATAGTATCTCATACGATACAAAAACTACAGAAGGCTGGAGCTGAAGCCAGAATCACATTACCCTAAAACACACAGAGTATCCGGGACATCTATGGAGTCGTGGAGCTAGTTACAGAAGGAAACGGCGCATCTTTGAAGAGCGAATTTCAGACTGGACTGGAAAAAGACAAATGTACTATCCTTGATTAGGAATCACCGACAGGCTACGCAGCGACAAAGCCAACGAAAATGTATACAGCTATCACAGTCTTCCTCTCAAATCAGCTCAATTTATGATGGATATAGTGCACCGTTCTCCTTTTTCTGTGACTCGTCAAGCTGCCGAAAAATATTAGTGAGTATTTCCAAATGTAGCTCTTTTAAATAATGAATGCAAAGGACGATTTGAACCAAAGTCGCTGGACGCTTTCAGTTAAGGCATTTTTTTCTGATTTCCATTGTTCACATGATTGAAGCAGTTTCGGCATCACAATAACAGTTTGATGCAGACGTAAGCATTTGATGATGATTTGTGATATGTGAGTCAATAATGCTACACAGACACGCCGCATTTCGGTCACAGGTCTCCAAGCAGAATCAGCACAGTCCGCTCACGGTAGTGTTTTATAAAATATTCGCATTCATCTTTATACTAACATTATACGAATCCAATTTATATCTGATACACCTTTACGTCGCAAAAAAGATAAAATCTGCGGATGTTGGTAAAGTGAACAACACAGAAAAATGCTTGATGAACCGAAGATGGCTGGCTGTACGATAAGTTGGGTGGGGGGGGGGGTGTGTGGATACAGTCGATGGTTCAGGACTGGAGAAAGAATTAAAAAAAACAATGCGGTGCAGATTGGAAAGATATGGGAGTGGAGAGAATAACATCAGGAGATAAGTTAAACTTGGAGGGGGAGGGATAAAGCAAAGAGCAAAGTAAAAAGCACTCAAGACCGCAGAAGAAATAAAATTGGGCTGGGGTGGAGCACAGGAAGGAAGAGCTTAGCCGGCTAGGTGATAACGTGGGAGTGAATATGGGACGGGAAATGGTGAAGTAGTTGAGGCATTATTGGAAGTTTGAGAAATAAATGTTCATGTCATCAGGTTGGAGAAGAACCAAACGAAGTATACGGAATTAAAGGTTTTGTTCCTCCAACCAATGTGTGTCCTTATCAGAACAGTGAATGACGCCATGGGTGGTAATATCGGAATTGGAATGTAAAGTGGAACGAAAAAGGGGGTGAAACTGTAAGAAATCACGCTTGTTCTGTCGGAAGGAGCACAGATATTGGGCGACCCACGGACATCGATCTGGTGACTTCAATGTACTAATCTGCAGAGTACAGGGAAGATTATTTTTAAAGTCAGCCAATGGATATTGACGGGCCTGTGAGATGGCAGAAAATTAGTTCCCACCATAATTACACGCAGCTGAATTTGTGCGTATAAACCATTAGGAGAAGCGGTGGGTTATATGTTTACTGGAGAACATGTATGCAATCGATTTGCTGAGAAATGCCATCAGGTTCCGAATGGCGCAGCAATCTGGAGACCTCTAGCTCGAATGCTACGGTGACAGTACAATATTTGGATGGATCCACTGCTTCACTGATAGGCCTTGATATTCACTGCGCAGAGATACAAGGCATAGCCAGAAACAAGAGCACTGGAGATGGTTAAATGTAACCTCGTATTTTCTCTCTGATATGCAGCCGAAAACCCCTTTGAAGCATGTGCTGACCGATTCACGGATCGGCTGCTGAAACTCCTCTGTATATATTTTGGAGATTCTCCTTGACTTCGGATATACCAGCAGGAATTTTAACTAACATATGCTTCTTGGAAAGTTCATGTTAGTATTAAGATCAGTCCTTTTTTTAACCATTAATTCAGGCCGATACTGTGCTCTTATATCATCACCAAAGGTTCCTGCGACACGTGACAAAGATTGTGATAAAACTGTGAGTAAATCCAACAATCAAAACCACAACCAGAATCACAGACAAAATGCTGGTGGAACGCAACAGGACAGGCAGCATCAATTTTAACTGTCAGTGCTTCTCCTATAGATGCTGCCGGGCCTGCTTTGTTCCCCCCGCATTTTGTGTGTGTTGTTGTTTGAATTTTGAATTTCCAGCAACTGTAGATTTCCTCGTGTAAACCCACAACCAGCATTGGACCAGAGACTCATGAGGGACAGAAAGAATATTTATAAAAAATGGCCAAATACGCAGCATTACCACTGCTTTAATAATAGAACTGAAAGTCCTGAATAAATGCTCCATGTTCATGCTTCCATCGTAATCAGTATTTTTAACGACCAGGGACAGATTTACTTTATATTCCACAGAACCCTATTCCTTGCTTGTAATTGGCTAGTATCTCACTGATGTTATTGTTTGAGTGCAACTTTCTGCCATTATGTGCTCTGAGTTATCTGACTCTTCTCTATCTATATAGAAATGTAGATAGCTCCGTCTCTCTGTCTCCCTGCCTCTCTCGATCTTATCATTTTACCATACCGCCAAATCTCCATTCCTTCCTCAGTGTCTGCTGTTGTTGCTTGATTTTTTTTTTTCATTTTATTTCAGCAAAGTTGCACAAATTCTTTCACAACAGCGAACAAATCAGCATGTATTTAACAGTGAAAGATATAGACCGAAGCATTTCATTATGACAGAGTGAACGAGTCAAAAGCTGTATAAAAGTGTGTGGATGAGGGCAATTGGCGTGCGATAATCGAATCCATGTGAGACACCGAAGAGGGAGGGCGTCCTCAGATAATCATGAAAAATACTGAGAGTATGCGGGTTGGGAAGTCAAAATGGTAAGAAATCAAAATACAAATGGACAGATTGCTTGCAATAAAAACACTGAAGTGTGGCAGGAGAGGGCGGCTAATGACAAGGGGAAAAAATTGCAACTAAATGAGAGTGGACTGTTTACCAGAACCTGAACGTCCACATTAGTTCACTCAGACAACCAGTTTATATTCTTATCTTCACAGAATGGACAGGGTCAAGTCTGACCCGGACCAAGAATCCCCTTATAACCAGCTTATATACCAAACTTTGAACCACAGAACTATTCAGAAGGTATCAAGTGCCTTTCTGACAGTAATCAATGGGAGATTAATCCTTACTTGATATTTCAGAGATCTAAAATCCATTTCAATATGGACTGGTCTAACTTGACACTGTACAGCCTCAGTATACCAACATTTGTACACCCGTACAAAAGTATGTATTTTAATATATTCATTTTTGCGAATTTTGTGTCACTTTAGGAAAAGCAATCAAATTCCTGCTACGAAAAATGGTATTTAGCGTGTCTTACTGCTGTCAGATGTACAACCGGTTCGAATTTGACCCGAACAAAATGTGCTGGCTAATGCGGTGACTTTTTGGTGATTTCATTAAGTAATATTCGCACGATGATACCGATTTATTTTTAGGAAGGAGCAAAATTGTTCTGCAACAAGCTTTTCCACTTTAATTGACGAAGTGTACTGCAGCACTGGCCTTTGAGAAGAGGTTTTTCATAATATCGACAATCTGTGAAGCTGCAGTATAAGCAAATTGCAACATTTGTGAATAAAGCCGACAGAAATCCACTGTTAGGGTAATACAGGTATTTCCAGGGATTGACGAGAAGCAGCTCTTGACAGCTTCTGGACGTGTAGGCATCTAATACAGTGTGGAAAGACCGAACTAAGATTTTACTGCTATTGTTGATATTATTATTTCATCTAATGGCTTTCTGTCGAAGCAATTTTTTTCTGCATGTTGTGTGCGCGTTACTGTTGAAGATAAATGCCTGTGCCGCTCAATTATAGGAATGTCCTGTTATCCAATCACGATGGAAGAAGGTTCTAGGGGACGTTGGTCAGTCCGGCTGAGTTTGCGTCTGACATTGTGGCAGGTCAATATTTATTTATTTTATTTTTTATTTTTTTTTTTTTTTTTGCCCAGACACAGAGACACAGAGAGAAGAAGTTCGAGAAATCTGATTCACGGATTTCAGCAGTTTCACAGATGGCCGATATTGTGATCGATGAATAATAGTTAGTCCGAGGAAATGCCAGACACATCGCGTTTTGTAAGATGTTATGCCATTCGGAATCAGGTATTTCTTGCCGACAGACAAAAGCGTGGGAGTGTTAATTACACAGTATTCAGACAAATCGCGGTGTACATGGGGTACGCCACAATACATCACGGTTTCAGTGGAACCAAAGCCAAACTGAACTAGTAACGATACTTTTGGGAGGCTCTCTCACCGCTGAGGTGGTGCTTGTTAGCGAATGTGAGGTGTAACCTAGTTGCATCTCCACAGACACTGATTAGAAACTGTTGTCATTCTGGGGTCTCGCCTCGAAACTAATACGTGATTACAGTATATGGTAACGACTGCCACAGTGATCAAGCATTGCTGCGATTTAAAAGGGATTACAGGAAAATAAGGCTGATGCTAGGAACGGAATGGATGTCATCAGCGGAAGTACTGATGAGAGTTTTAAGTTCGGTTCCAATATTGCGGAAAGTAACAATCATAGAATGGCAGCTTGGAGAAATGGCGTGCAAAAATGTTATTTTAGTTCAGACTAACAAAGACGTCGTGGGAGTGGATCTGGATGTTATGCTTGTGGTTCCTGGAGAGGGGAGGCCTTCAGTGAAGTTGGGCGTGTCGGCAAGGGTGCAAAATTGGAAGTTGAGAAACTCCTAGATGAGGAGGAAAGTTTTAACATTCGTTTCTTCCGAGGGAGGGGGAGAAGTTATGCAATAAGTGCTTCAGCGACAGTTGAAAATTTTGGTTCGTGTCGGCAATTACGCAATGGTTGGGTAATGACAATGGCCGCGGGAACAGAATTGTAGGCTGAGTATTTTCTTGGAGGTGATATCAACCGCTAGGGTAGGAGGAATACATGACTTCGGGGAGCAGACATGAAACATACTGGATTAGTGGCAGTGTTCCAATAATGTGAAAGTACAGCGACCGGTAGAGAGTCGAAAGGATCCGGCTGCTGCGATGGTATGCGTTTGGAAAGCAGCCGACTCACTTGTCTCTTCTGCGTGCAACTTTCAAGGTTTAGAAAGGGATTTCGGCACGACGGAAGTGTAATGAAGCTTATTTCGGATTTTAGCAACATCTTTCAGCATAAATGGGAGAGGCATTCTGCCTCCAACTTTTCTGATAGACAGTCAGTTTCAATCCTGCGGTGGAAAGGATCCTTTCATCTTGCTGAGTGGCGAAACGGCGTACAGACACGTGGTGTGATTCATTAAGAGACCGGTTTTCCCAAAGGATCAGTAACTGATCAGTAAGGATTAACTGATCAGGAAGATAAAAATTAGAGAAACGTGCTTGAGTAGCAGGAGGACTCTGTCAGCAGGGCACATTCCTCAGTAGAAGCCTCTGTTGCGAAACAGATCCCTGATGTCAGACAACGAGCTTTTTACAGGATTTCGTGAATCAGTTTCAAGCCGAGGTATGTCGGATGATATTGGTTGGAATCATCAAGACTGTTAAAGCCGACAGGGTGCCAATCCAACTGCTTGGACGTCCTAAGCAGATAGTAAACCGTCCCCTTGAAAAGGGGGGAGGCTAGTATTTTCTGTATAACTGTGTTGAGAAGCAACATTTCAAGGGAGAATGCATATTACGTGAAAAACTTCAAAATGTCAATTAAAGGTTACTCAAACATAAGGACAAATCAGCGAACTTTGAAGAGACCAGCTAAGGGGACGTCCTGGTGTCTCGGGGGTCGTAGCGGGGTGTGCACGCTCCAACCAACTTGTCAAGGAAAATTGCAAGGTGCAAAACCCTTTTCCTGAAGGCGTAGTCGTCCCGGCTCCAGCTTACCCCTACAGATTGAACAAATTTATCATAGACCCACATTTGAAATCGATTTTCAATTTATTCTGACATGTAGATCATTCCGCAACAGATATTTCACATCAATCAGTGACATCACGCCTTACAGTGGAGCTTTGGGGATTTTATGGTTATGGCTACCACAATGAATGTTATTTGTCGTTGAAGCTGCAGGTCCCGAGGCAGACTTTGGAGTAACCGAAACCCTTGATATTTAACGTTGGACTGACCGGCATTCTTCTAGGAGCAGATATTCCTAACGTGAGGAGGCCGCTGGGAATCTGCAAGGAGAGAGTTGGAAAAGGTTTTCTTTAAAGCTTTTATATTAACCCGACGTACAAATATACTTTGAGAAAGTGCAAGACCAGCTTCGGCAGGAGGATCAGCGGAAATTAGTAAATGGGCGGCACTTCCGGTACAAAACCTTCATATTGTGACCTGTGGATGTAGTTAGAATGACAAACTGACGAGGCATCTGATATTTCACAGAAGGTCTAATGTGGACGCACTCTTCGTAGTCACATCTTTTTTTTGTGTGTGTGATAGTGACGCCGGGCGTTCCTTTGAGAAAACCAGGAGGGGACGATCCTTTGCATGAAAGAAGAATACAGTTTGTTCCTTCAACTTTAGTGACTCCCCGGTACCTGACGACTGGAAAGATAGAAGGATGGAAGCATGTTAAATTTCGAAAATGCCTTTTCTACTGAGGGGTTGATGGGCATTGTTTCAATTGTACTCCCCACAGCATCCGAGTGACAGAGGAGGTCGTTTTTTAGGTAAAACATAGAGAAGGGATGTTTGGCAGCTTCTGCTGTAACAGAAGGAAGCTGGCATTGTGACTGAGTCACGGAGACCCTGTTTCTCCCCGATAGATGTTGTCTCTAAGAGATACGTGACAATACGTATCGCCTGTTGAATCTCACGTATTGAACGGATCAGTACACTGCGGATTCAGGATTCGAAGGCCTACTAACGGGAGCGAAATTGTTTCTCGTGCGGGACTTAAGGAATGAGTATTATCGTATATCTATGGGTGAAGCTGACAAACAGAAAACGACATTTGTATGTGAAATTGGGATCTTCCATTTTCCAGGAATGCCCAGGGACATGTCGGGTGTACCAGCCTCGATCCCACGCATCGTGGAGATGAAGGTGGACACATGAGCTAATGCACCTGGATGGTCACATATTGTCCGTGCCTAAACACAATGTGAGCGTGGCGAGTCTACTGAAGATGTTAGGCCGCCTGAAAACTGAATGGTTAAAACTGTAACCTTACAAGTGCCTGATCTGCAATATGTGCGTCAACTACTTTGGGCACTCAAGATACAAAGTAGATACGGATCATTCCAATGCAGAAGCTAAGAAACACGTCCATAGCCAGGAATGTGAGTGTGTTAGTCAAGTTCCTTAAATTTTGAGGGTGCAGCTGGAAGGTCGTGCGGACTACCGCAATGTCAGCCACCCTTTGAATCAACCACTCTGCGTTTTCTTTGTTTGGGGAAGAAAGGGAGGAGGACAACAGTGGAAGATGACCAAGTTTATCTTTACTATTCTTAGCCTTTAGGAGCAGGATAGGGTGAAAAGTAGAAAAAATATCAAAATAAAAAGCCTTCTGGTTGCTGGAGGAGCCACTGCCGAGAGAAACTGTGCTGCTCTTGGCAGACCCGAAATTGTAGAATGCATTCCTTGCCGACTCCAGTCGACAGTTTTTAGGACGAGATCCATGTGAGAAATTGGCATAGTTTTGCAAACTGTCGATTTCGTCACCTGCAACTTGCAGCCTCTGAGCGAAATTACTCCAAAGACAAACTGGTGTTTCTGTCATTGAGGTTGCTGGTAGTTGGGTGTTATCAATTTGGTGACAAGTTCGAGATCAGAAGCGACAACCAACCAGTCACTTATATCCTGACCTCGGGGAAATTCGATACCTCAGTCAATAATTTGTTGGCTACGTTGTTTGCCAGTGATATCAGTTTGACTACCGGCTGGGAAGCCGGGACATTGATACGAAGCCGTTGTTCTGACGTTCGCATGAAGGAGACGGAATGAAAAGGCTGTGTAGAACAGAGCTGTGCATCATTTGTAAGCTCCTTGTTACTGCATTTCACAAACTCACTGCAATTAGAATGCCCTGAGTTTGAAGTAGTGTGAATTGAGCACTGAAAAAGTGGCAGTATCTCCGGGATGTAACCCTTCTACAGTTACCATTTGCTCCACTCTTGCGAAATAGGATATAACCCGGGTTAAAAGTCGAAACACTCTGCTATACCCCGACTGCTGAGAGAATGGAACAGACTCGAGTGGTGAATCACGTTTCTATAATTGGTCATGTCTGTTCTAGACATGACTTATCTTTCCTACCTTCCTTGAGCTCGATTGTTTACAAGTCGCCCAATGATGCTTAACAATCATTAAGGGGATTGGGATCTCTCCTGTATATTTCAGCTTTACATATGGCCATGCATCCATGAGACAGAATGGAGTATTTTCCGTTTTCTCTTTGTAATTTCTCTGCCGTAATAGGGAGGCATTCATTTTGTGTTAAGGAGAATGATTCAATAACACTGATTTCCTTTGCAATTGTTTTAGCTATATTCTTTTACAAGTGTAAAGGAGACATTCATTATCATGAATAGCGACACAAGTCGTTGATGATCAATAATCAGCGTAAACATAAGCACTGGTTAGTGTTTTTTTTTTAATGTTATACCATTTTCAATGCCGCTCTAACAACCTGTGCCAATCTTTGAAGCAGTATGAGAACGTCATGTCAGGTCTATTTTACCTTCATTCCATAACGCATTGTTTGTGATATGACTTACGTAGAAAGAAATAAATCACAGACAAGCCTGATGGGACGGAATGATTCGAAGAGTCTGCATACAGTGAGTGCCTCTTTTGTTGTGAAAAAAGAGATAATAAGTGATTTGAAAGTGAGAGGGGGAGTGGAAGAACCAAAATGATAGGAGAAGAGAGTTGGGGGAGTGATGAAGCCATGAGCTCGGACGTTGATGGAAGAAAGGGACACAGGGACTGCAGAATGAGGAGAATCATGGGACAGAAGAACTTGGAAGAAAGAAGGGGGCGGGCAGCACCAGAGGATGATGGGGAACCAACAGGGAGTTATTGTCAGAGCGAAAGAAAGGGGGAAATAAATAAATCAATACATACCTACATACATATGTAGTGATGGTAAGAAGGGGAGGAGGGGCAATAACGTAATTTACTGTAAATGTTCATGCCATCAGGTCCTATGTTTCTGATGGATTAAAGGGTTTTGTTCCTCCAACCTGAAGGTGTATTTATGTCGAAGGCAGCGGAAGCCCCGGATTGACATATCGGAATGGGAGTGGGACATTGGATTAAAATATGTGGCCTCGGAGCGACCCGGCTTCCTCTGGCGGTCAGACGGTAGATGTTCAGTGAAGCAATCTCCCAATCTGCGTCAGGTCTCACCAATATATAGAAGGCCACACCGGGAGCTTGGGACACTGGATATCACACCAGCAGACTCATAGGTGAAATGTCGCCTTACCTGGTAGGAATGTCTCGGGCCCTAACTGGTTGCGAGGGAGGAAGTGTAAGGGCAGGTGTAGCACTGGATACAGTTTATCTCCTGATGTCAATCTCTGAAGACAGTTTATCTGCTGATGTCATTTCCTTGATCACTCCGTCTTTCTCTCTGGCGACAGCTTCTCCACTGTTTTCAACTGCAGCCGAGGCACAGCGAAAACTCACTGATAGCTACTCTTATTAAGCACACGAGCATGACCCCACTAAGGAGCACCAGGCCATTTTCTCCCACATCATCTCCGACCTTATCAGCTCTGGTGATCTCCCATCCACAGCCACCAAACTCATAGTTCCCACACTCCGCACTTCCCGTCTCTACATCCTACCCAAGATCCAGAAACCGGCTTCTCCAGGTATACCCATTGTTTCTGCTTGCAGCTCCTCTACCTACCTCATTTCTGCATACCTCTTGCTCAATCACTTCCCACCTATATCCGTGACACTTGTCATGCTCTGGCTTTTATTTTCAATAATTTCAGTTTCCCTGGCTCCATATCGTTCTATTTTCATCATGGGTGTCCATATCGTCTATACCTCCTCACCCCACCTGGTAGGTCTCACAGCTCTCCGTTTATTCTTGGATTCCAGACCAAACCTGTTTATTTCTACCACCACCCTCCACCGTCTACAGAAATTTGTCCTTGCTCATAATATTTTTTTTTCCTTTTGCTCGCCCCACTTTATTCAAACTAAAGGTTTATCCTTGGGCCCCCGTATGTGTCCCAGGTAAGCATGCCTTTTCCTTGGCTATGTGAAACAGTCCATTTTCCAGGCCCATGCAGGTATTCGTCCCCCACCTTTCCTTCGCTACATCAAGGACTGCATTGGCGCTTATTCTTTACGCATGCTGAGCTCGTTGACTCAACAGGTTTGCCTCGAATTTCCACCATGCCCTCAAATTTAGCTGTACCATTTCCAAAACATCCCTCCTCCCCTGATGTCTCCCTCTCTGCATCTGGAAACAGTTTATCTACTGATGTCTTCTATCAGCCCACGGACTCGCAAAGCTACATGGTTAATTCCTCTTACCACACTGTTACTTGTAGAAATGACATCCACTTTTCTGAATTACTTCATCTCCACAGCATCTGCTCTCAGAATGAGGTTTTTCATTCCTGGACGTAGCAGATCCTCTTGTTCTTTTTTTTAAAGAATGGGGCTTCTCTTTCTCCACCATCAAATCCGCCCTCAAACGCATTTCTCCCATCTCACCCACATCTGTTCTTACCCCATCCTCCCGCCACCCCACTAGGGATAGTGTTCCTTCTGCCCGCACCTACCACCCCGCCAGTCTCCGTGTCCAATAAAAATTTCTCCGGAACTTCAACTGGTTCCTACCAACAAGGACCACTTTTCCGACACACCCCTAGTTTCGGCTTTCCGTCAGGATCAATCCCTAAACAACTCCCTTGTCCATTCGTTCCCCTCCCCATCACTTCCCAGCGACCTACCTCCTGGCACTTATCCTTATAAGCGGAACAGGTGGACACCCGGTCTTTCACTTCCTCTTTCAATACCATTCAGGGCCCCAGGTAGTACTTCCAGCTGAGGCGACCCTTCACCTGTGAGCATGCTGGAGTGATATAATGTGTCCGTTCTCCCGGTATGGACTTCTATATATTGCTAAGACCCAACACATTGCGAGACCGCTTCGATTAATAACTACGTGCTGTCCGCCAGAAGAATCAGGATCGCCCAGCAGCCACACATTTTAATCCAACGTCCCATTTACATTCGGAGATGTCAATCCATGGCCAGCTATGCTTTCGACGTGAAACCGCAATCCGGTTGGAGGATCATCACCTTATTATCCGTCTGGGTAGCTTCCAACCAGATGGCACGAACATTGATTTCGGGAACTTCCGTTACTGCCCCTCCATAGCTTCTTACCCCATTTCTAATTTATCACATTTATTTACTTGTCTACTTATTTAGGTATTCATTTATCGATCTATCTATCTATCTATCTATCTATCTATCTATCTATCTATCTATCTATCTATCTATCTATCTATCTGTTTAGTTATTTATTTATTTATTTATGCGTGCATGTTTTTTTTTCTTACCTTTTTCCCTCTCCAATAACTTGTGGACTGGTTTCCGATCTCCTCTGCTGCTGAATTCCCCCTTTCTTTCTTCCAAGGCCTTCCGTCATAAGATACTCCCCCTTCTCCAGCATTTCAGGCGTGCCTGGTATGCGATGAGAATATTGAACCTGTGTAGTCACGGTCGTAGCGAAGGCGAGGCCTTAGGTAAATGCTGATCATACATTCACGAATAGCATTGCACATTTTATTGATGACAAGGGAAAATACAAATCAGTAACCCACACTTCAATAGAATGGTGCTTTTGGAGGTGTTTTGTCGTGACAGGATTTATGATATGTGAAAATCATTGGGGATTGTAACCTTGTATTTGGGATTGGAAGTTCAAGTCCTACTGGTCTAATTGAACTCTTTGAGTAAGTAGCAAATGAGCTTATTGAAAAGAGAACAATTGATGCAGTACTATTGAATCTTAGTAAGATTTTATTTCCCTGAAGGCATTCATTAAACTGATCATTTTTGACTATTAAATAACTTGTTTGTAACTAATTTCTAGTTAATGTTTAAATTTAATAACCAGGTTACAGTTTAACAAAAGTTAAAATTCATTGTCTATGGTACATCACGGAATGTGATGACGTTACCTCCGTGTTCGGCGCGTTTTTGGTTAACTTCCGGTTCGGAGACTAAGAACAGGTGGTATCCCTACCTTGCAGCATGAACGTGAAAAGCTCCATGTCTACCCACAAATCAACATTGTAGAAGCAGCGTTGTAACTTCAAATGATTGTAGACATGCTAAAGTAAACTTATTAACGCGGATTCTCTCAAAGGATACGACATTTGATGATGTTTATTACCTTGTGCCATTGAAAGGATTGCTAGAAAAATGGTGTTGCATTCTATCTAAAACCGTTGATGGTCAGTTCTCTGCATAGATGCTTAAGCAGATTCTGCCTATATGTTGTACTTTTGACGAAACGCCTTTGTAATACACTTTGTTATAGTTTTATTTTATCAATTGTTTACGATGCAAATGTTGTCTTAAGAATGAAACAGACACTGAATATGTTTGCATTATTTTATCAACAGTTTTCACCATACGAAGTTAATAATAAATAGTAAATGGTTAACCTTACTACGACTCTGTCTTCATTGGCTCTGGTTTAACTTTGCGTTCAGTCAGTGTTTCAATACATTGCACGAGAACATTTCAGTGAAAAGGTGGAATTATTAGACGTTTCGACAAGTGGTACGATGACTTCGCGATCGAGGTCGTTTCTATCCGGCGCCAAGAACAGTAGCACGTGGCTGCCCCTGCAAAATCTAAATCTGAAGCTGCCAAGGTGCGAGTGTCCTACGCTAACCCAGAAGCTAAAATGAAAATGGAAAAGGCTGCTAGAGAAGCGGAAAATCAGTTGGAAAAGGCAAGGAAAGATGCAAAGTTAGAAGGGCTGTTCCTGCAACGAGAAGCTTTTGCAGCCGCAGTGGAAGCACAAGTGTTGCAAAACGATGAAGAAATGATCGTTCTAGATGAAACATTAAAACCTCTATCAGAAAGGGACGTATCAGAACACAGCAGCGAATATGTCCAATCTCAAATTGACATGCGGATTATTTCTCCCTCTCCGTACCTGCATTTTGGCGTCCCATCTCATGTAAAATCAGAGGGAAACTTCGTTGCATCGAATACAACTGAGGAAGACAACTCACAATCTCAACCCTGCAAGAAACTGAGGTCTGAAAGGGCTGACTACAAATACTTCCCGACACCAAATTTAACGGATCTGGCGAAAGCAGAGGCAAAGGCCAAACTCGGAGCATCAAATCGCATCATGAGCGTACAAGCTGGAAACATTTCCTAGGGTGTCAGCCAAAGAACACACTAAAGCAGGAGAACTCGGAGTTTCTCTCACGAGGACTGAAGGTGCTATAGAAGACGAAAATTTAACTGGCCTGTTTTATCCGGAGACATCACGTAGAATTGGACCAATTTTGGACAAGCTTCCATTTGGGCTGCAGGAAAGGTGGGTTTCTATTGTCTCAGTCTACAAGGAAAGGACGGCGGTCGATTCCCTCCCATTGAGTATTTTAGTAGGTTTGTGTGCAATGAGACGAGGAAACGAAATGACCCTAGCTACATCAAGCAAGATAGCACCACAACACACACCAAGCCAGTCAAATCAGTTTTGAACAATTTTGTCATCAATACACCCGTCTCAGTGTATAAAATCGAAGTCTCCACAAACAGCGATGACCCGAGCAAGAAACGTCCATTGGACAGTAAACTCCACCCCCCTCAAAATGCAGAGAATGTTCAGAAACTATCCTATTGAAGAAAGAAAGGCCCTTCTAAAGGGAAAATGTTTTGAGTGCTGTTCCTCGACCTTTCACCTCGCCAAAGAGTGTACCTTCCCTGAAAAATGCTCAGATTGCAACAACACTAATTGCGATGGGGCCATGCATCTCAGTCCGTCACTAAAAATTGTAAAGGCTCCATCATTCTCACAAGTGGACTCTGGGGAGGGAGAGGATCGCTGCGATACAACTATTGGCAGCTAGGGATGCACAGCAGTTTGCTGTCCAGGTCAGTTAACCCGATTTTGGTCAAAGATCTAACTCACTAAGGTATACCCTGAGGGAGCCAAATGCAAGGCCATTACAGACTATGTAACCCTAGAGAACCAGAGCAGCCTCTCACTAGTTAGACCAGAATTTTTTCGAGTAGTTTAGAAGAGTGTATCCATTCCCATACTAGGTCGGAACATCCTCTGGGATCACAGAATCATGTTTCAAGAAAGCAGAAGGGTTCCAGTTCGAGTCGCTGGCCGGCAAAGTTGTCATCTGTCTCTCTGCATTCTTAGATTGCAACGAGAGCTTGAATAACCGATCCGAGATTCCGACGCCAAGCGTATTGGTACGCCATCCCCACTCTGCCACATTGCAAACATAGCCCAGAACTGGATCCAGAATCTGAAATACTCCGGCCACTCGGTAGAGACGTTCTTAGCGTGCACGAAGTCAGGCAGCTGGTCAATGAATCACACCACGCCCACTTTTCCCATCGTCCGGATCTGGGCTGCCTAGTGATAGGGGAAGTGGACCTTGTCAAAGTACACAAACAGACAGTTAACACGCACAGAACTAAGGTGCTGGATTTTGGCCGCCATTCAAATTTTCAGCCTTGCAGAAGCGTTATGTGTATCAAGGATGCACAGCAAAAAACAAAAAAAAACATAGAGTAACTGAGAAGACATTTAGACAGTCAGTCTTCGCTCAAAGTGAGTACGACAATAAACTTGCTCCATCAGTGGAAAACACCATCTGCTTAAAAATAATGGACACTAAGGTCTTTAGAGACGAAGCAAACAATGGGGTCGCCCCACTACCGTTCAGAGAGCCATGCCGACGTTTGCCATTCAACACCGAGTAGGCTGTCATGGAGGCCTTCACACCTGATGACTGTGCTCCAGCGATTAAGGACCTAGATCAGAGGTGGAGAAACGATGCTCACTCAAGAAGTTTGGGTTACCTTTGGGTGATCAGGATCGACACATTCACGTCCTCCGTGCCGACCACCAACAAACCAATCACCCGCCGTGGAGTTCTCTCCACTCTCAACAGTGTTTTTGAACCCTTGGGACTACTGCGGCCGGTTACGATCCAGGGAAGAGACATCCTCAGAGAGCTTATCTCCGAGCTCTCCGACTGGGATACTACGCTACCAGAAGATGATCTAAGCAGATAGGAAGCTTGGCCAGGTTCACTTCAAGACCTACGACAGCTTCATGTCCATATCGTGTTCCCCGCTCTCTGAAACCAGCCAGCGCAATAAAACGCAAACACGAGGAAACCTCGATTGGTCATGACAAGGAAGAACGAGCAAAATAATTTGAGAACCTCGTATCCAGTTTAAAGGAAATTGGTGAAATTGTCCATATTTACATGAATTTAAAAAAAAGACACCGGGATACGCTCACTGGTAGGATTTTTGCACTGTGTTGATGATGCTATCAGTGTCCGTTGAAAAAATAGATTGCGCCAGCAGATTACTGCTGCATGCAAGCATGGAGGTGACCTGTAAGTTGTAGGTGGCCCCATCACACGACGGATGTGGAAGTTCAACATGGAGACACTGGACTGGGAATAATGCACATCACTGCTAAGTGATGGTCTTCAGCACACGCTTGTCTCTGTCCCGAGTGAAGATGTAATTTATTCAGTGGGTGGGAAAAACCTTCGCGATACACCTTCCATACAACACTCTATTATGTGTTTTGTGATAATATGTGGATTGAAACTACTGAGCTGGAGACTGTAGTCTATTGTGTTGCAGCTATTATCGTCAATGGAACTATCTGTCTATTGGGTAAGGAGGAGAATGATCTGGACTTCTGCTCTATACTGGCATGATCTGATCCGTGAAATCCGCATTCGGGTTCATGGTCCGGTCCATCCATTCTTACTCCGGATTTTCCTGTTTTCACAGTTTCCATTCTGTGCCTTAATTGAGGCACCTGATGCTCGTTTTGTGCTGTCTCCATAATTAACTTCGGAATTCAGCTTCAGGCTGTTGGACTGTTCCCTTCCGTTTCCTTCCTTCTGAAGCCTTGCCTGGTACCTACGCCTGAAGTCCTGCCTGCTAGCAGTTCCTCGCCCAGAAGAGGAGTGCCTCACCCAGCCTAGGAGTGCTTCACGCAGCTTTGGAGTGCGAGGCCCAGCCCCGGTGTACCTCGCCCAGCCCGGTGCTCGAGATTCATCGTCCAGAGCTGGGTCGTCCCCATCCATGCCCTCTGCAGTTTACCTCGGCAAGTACACTAGACAACATCCCGGCCCTGCGTCTTAGACAGCACACCGGCGCTGCGCCTAAGAAACGGTCACAGTCCTGCGTCTTGGAAAGTGGCCAGGACCAGCTCCGTACTCAGAGTGTCACCAACCCTCGAAGAGCCGAGATAAATCTAGTTCAAGAGCCATGCTGTGTGCTAGTGATACCTCGCCAAGACCGGTGCTGGAGATCCCTCGTCCTTTCCTGGTGTCCTGTCGAAGCCATGTCCAAGAACCACGTCCAGTCCGAAGCCTGTATTTGTGTTCTCCACCTGTCCATGTGTCTCGTCCGGTCCTGTAGCCAGACCATGACCTGTAGCCACTTCATTTCCTAATCTAAAGCCGGGTTCCTGTTCCGAGTCATGACCGGGGTTCCTAGTTCCAACCAAGACATAGGTTCCGTGTCGTTGCCCTGACTCTGTTCTGCAGTACTGTGTTCCCTGACCAATTTTGAGTTTCGTGTCCTCAACCAGTTCTGGTGTCTCTTCCAGTCCATGTGCGTCACCCAGCCCAGGAGTACCTCGCCCAGCCCGGTCCTGGAGATTTCCTACAATCGTCCTACACTGGAGATTTCTCCTCCAGTCCAAGCCACGTCCAAGAACCTCGTCCTGTCCAAGGCAAGTGCCTGAGTCTCGTCTTGTCCAAGTCACGGCTTTGTGTTCCCGTCCAGTCGATGTGCGTCGTACTAGAGTTCAACGTCCATTCCGGTAGCCTTGCCACGTCTAGTCCAGTAGCCACGTCTTGTCCTTGCCTAGAGCCGGGTTCAGACCCCGAGTAGTGAAGACCGAGGTTCCATGTCCCAGTCCAGTCTCTGGCCAGGTGTCCCAGTACAGGCACCTAATTCCTAGTTTCTTGTCGTGGTCCCGCGTTCCTCATCTTATTCGTAGCCCTGGCCCTGAATCCTAGTCTTTTCCTGGTCCTGTGTTTCAATGTCCATCGTCGTCGTTTCTTCATAATTCACTTTGCTATCTCTAAAAACCACGTTTTGTTTCTAACACTTCAGTGTCTGTGTTTTGCATTTGGGTCCTCTACATCGACACCCAGCTTGAAACACAAAACATCTCGTCTCATTCAGTATTTTGACACTCGTTCCAGGACATTCCATTTAAAGTCATATCTCCTCCCTTTTGCAGGCCGTATGCATGCTACTATTCACCAAGTCCTCATTTTATAGTAGCTGAGGGAGATTATCTGCTATGTTACAATCCACTGCTCAACAGATTCACCAGACTGCTCTTCCAAGAGATTTGGAATCGTGTGCCCTCCCTGTGGAAGATTGCCAGCTGCAACGGTGCATTTCTGTTTTCAGAGATAATTATAAAAAGGGGGATGCCAAATCATTAAAACAGGAACCAGCAAATCAGTAGTATCAGTGGTAAGTGAGGTTGAGTTATTGCTGAAAAATTGTTTTGGCGTGATTCTAACCAAATAGAGAAAACTGCAGTTTTTAGGTCTTAATTTGTTGAATGCACAAAGTTATTTTTTTATTAAACTCCTGCAGATGACAACAAAATTTTACTACGATGTTTGTTTTCTAAGATATTAATTGACCTAAAGAATCTGAAACTATTGTCATGTTCTATTCTAGACCGAGACTAGATGCAGAGATCGTTTTACTTCTACCTAAAGACTGGTCTAGAGAATAACGTTCTATACCATTTTCATTGTGACCTCACAAATATCAGGTCTGGAGTGTATTGCCGTTAAGGCATTTATTTAACTTTATTAATTTTCCTCTTTAATTAATTTGTTTGAAACTTTTTACTAGTAACAGTTAAAGGGTGATATGCACTTTATAGTTCAACAAAAGTTAAAGTTCATTGTCTATGGTAATTCGCGGCGCTTGTGACGTCACTCACCGTTTCGCCCTGACTTGTCTGTAGCTTCCGGTCCCACCGCGTACAGCATGAACGTGAATTGATCCATGTGTGCCCACATAGAAACATTATAGAAGCAACGACGTAAGTTCATTTGACAGTAAAGATCGTGTAGTACATATATTAACGCGGATTCTGCTAAAAGAAAAGACGGTTAATGAGGTTTATTTTCTTTTGGCATTGAAAGCATTGCTGGAAACATTACAGTCTTCCCAAAACCGTTGAAGATCAATACAATGCATAGATTCTTAAGTAATTCTGCCTATACATTGTAACATCGATCAGACTCCTTTGTAATATAGTTTGCTTTAGTTTTACTTTTACCGTATTTGCGATGCAATGTGGTCTCAAGAATAAAACAGATACAGTATGTGTTTGTGTTACTCTATCAACAGTTATCAACATACTATGTTGATGAGTAAGAGTGAACTATACACGGTTAACCTTGCTACGACGGTGTCTTCATTGGCTCCGTTTAACTTGGTGTATAGTCAGAAATTCTACTCACTGCACGAGAACCCTACAATGGTTATTGTCAAAAATATTCATGTACACTAATTTGGAATTAACGATGTGCAGGGAAAATTAACTACTTGAAATCGTAAGTGGCTGGTATTCGGAACGCATATACATTTAGTAACGGGATGCTATCTGTTTGGAGATCCCAGATTAGCTGTATGCCGTAGGTATATGTTGCATCCCAGACTGTTGTTTACGATTTTAGAAATGCCCTCACAGGAGAATTGGGAATGAGCGTACATATCTATACACATGCCATAAAATGTGATAGTACGTTGGATAGAAATTACTATTCAACGATCTAGTTAGGGTCTACTCATACGATATGGAGGGATTTCGAGGGCATGCGCAGCGAGGAGAGATTTGGCAAATTATGTCCATTAAACGGGCAAAATACGAGTTTGTTTGTAAACATATCAGCTGGTAAGGATCAGAGAAATCTTGGGGTTCACATTTAGGCACCCCTCAAGGATGCACGGCAATTTGATAAAATGGATGGAATGCAAAAGTGTCTTGGTAGTATTGCAGCTCTGAGAATCTGTACTTCAACCACATTTTCTGTTGTGAGTCTGTGTCCATTTCTTGTCGCATCAGGATAGGAAGGATATGGAAGCTTAAGTGTGGATGTAGAGGAGTTTTTAACAGTCTGATCCCGGAATAGGAAACATCTCTATAAGAAAACGCTGAGCGAACTCGGCATGTTTTCGGTGGAGAGAATGGGCATGAGAGGTATTTTAATAGGTGGGTTCAATATGATAACAAGCACAGGGAGAGTGGACAACCAAAGGGCTTTAATCTACGTCAGTTGTGACAAATATGAGAAGAGATAACTTTAAAACGCTTCAAGAAATCTAAGGGTGAATGACATATGCAGATTAATCCTCCAAATTGGGTACGCGTCCAGTGGTCGTTTTGTAGTCAGGTAAAATTAGGAAATATTATGGTCTTTCAGATTGTGATTATTGTATGTTATTCAGAATGGATAGATTAGTCTCATTTTGGTGTGATTAAGAGGAAAAGGCAAAGGCATGACCCTATTATCCCTAACACTCTTAAGCACAAATGGAAACACCGTGTTCATTTACATATCGATCAAAGTCGTTGATTTTTTTTTCAACATATAAAGCCATAGCAGTGTTAACCAGACTCAATATTGAGAATATGATTTTTGAGTCATTTTCCAGGAATTCTGAAACGCCTGAACTGAGAGATGGGGCAACATCATCGCCAGTATTACAAATTGTGAAGTCAATGTGAGCAGCAGCACTAAGACTACGTATTCACTAACGAGATAGAGAGCATTCTTAAGAGAGTATCCGAGAAGCTGAAGCGAACAGCCTGACGTCAGTGGTGGCGAAGATGCTGGAGTCAAATATAAAGGATGAAATGACGACACATTTGGACAGCAGTAGAAGGATCAGTCCGAGTCAGCATGTATTTTTGAAGGGAAACTCATGCTTGACTAATCTTCTGGAGTTTTTTGAGGATGTAATAATGAACATGGACAAGGGAGAGCCAGTGGATGTAGTGTACATGTACTTCCAGAAAGCTTTTAACAAAGTCCCACATCGGAGATTAGTGGGCAAAATTAGGGCAAATGGTATTGGGGGCAGAGTACTGACAATGGTTTGAAAATTGGCTGCCTGATAGGAAACAAAGAGTAGCGAATAACGGGTCCCTTTCGGAATGGCAGGCTGTGACCTGTGAGGTACCGCAAGGTTCGGTGCTGAGACCGCAGCTGTTTACAAATTACATTAATGAATTAGATGAAAGGATTAAAAGTAACGTTGGCAAATTTACTGATGACACAAAGCTAGGTGGCAGTGTGAAATGTCAGGAAGATTTTATGAGAATGCAGGGTGATTTGGACAGGTTGGGTGAATGGGCAAATGTATGACAGATGCAGTTTATTGTGGATGAAAGTGAGGTTATCCACTTTGGTGGCAAGTACAGGAAGGCAGATTACTATCTAAATGGAGACAATTTAGGAAAAGTGGAAGCACAACCATATCTAGGTGTTATTGTCCATCAGTCAATGGAATCAAGCATGCAGGTACAGCAGGCAGTAAAGAAAGCTAATGGCATCCTGGCCTTTATAACAAGAGGAATCGAGTATAGGAGAAAAGAGGTCCTTCTGCTGTTGTACAGGGCCCTGGTGAGACCCCCACCTGGAATATTGTGTGCAGTTTTGGTCTCCAAATTTGAGGAAGGACATTCTTGCTATTGAGGGAGTGCAGCGTAGGTTCACAAGGTTAATTCTCGGAATGGCGGGACATTCATATGTTGAAAGATTGGAGCGACTGTGCTTGTATATACTGGAATTTAGAAGCATGAGAGTGGATCTGCTTGAAACATATATCATTTTTAAGGAATTGGACACGCTGGAGGCAGGAAGCATGTTCCCACTGATGGGTGAGTCCAGAACTAGAGTTCACAGTTTAAGAATAAGTGGTCGGCCATTTAGAACAGAGATGCGGACAAACTTTTTCACCCAGAGCGTGGGGTATATGTGGAATGCTCTGCCCCGGAAGGCAGTGGTTGCATTCCAGAGTGAGTTAGATAGAGCTCTTATAGAGAGCGGGGTCAAGGGATATGGGGAGAGGGCAGGAACGGGGTTCTGATTGTGTATGATCAGCCATGATCACAGTGAATGGCGGTGCTGGCTAGAAGGGCCTAATGGCCTACTCCTGCACCTATTGTCTTTTGTGACTATCTGTTGTGAAAATCATGTCAGACTAAACCACATGAATACATGTGACATCTTTGAAGAACTTGGAGCTGGTCACGGAAGCAAAAGCCGCTACATTGACGAGCGAATATACAATAATGATACTAGGCTTGATTGGATGAGCAAAGTGCTTCGTTCCTGACTAGAGTTACTGACAGACTGCTTGGAGGGGAAGCCAACGCGTAGGTAGAATACATAGCCGTCTGTTTTTCATGACGTTCCTAGTTCTGGAAAAATATTATTGAGAACTTACACCTACAGTTAAAAAGAAATAATAATTAATTCATAGATCCGTTCTAAATGCACAGTCATTTGACTTTCTCAAACACGGCAATTGTTCCTGCTTTCAATTATCTGTATTACTCAAACAGGTTCAGGATCAAGGAAGCTGTTGTGACTCAATGCAAACAGCGTCCGAAGCGATATACCAGTCAATAATGCTCCAGGAAATCTCATCTATTCAGTCACAGTTTTTAAAACAGTATCATGACATCCAATATACGACTGTGTGTTCGTACCATATACAAATCCATATCTACATCAACAATATACATTTTTTTTTACCTGACAATCCTATTCATCAATCAACTAAGCTCGGAGGGCAAATTGGCACAGGACACAGGACTTCCATTCAGCAGTTAGGCAATATGCTTGGAGAAATGAGCTCCCCCAGTAAAGACAGACAGTTGGAAATGAGCGTATATACTCCATTAGTTCATAAGAAAAGAAATTTGAATATACCATCAGACAAATCTGGAAGTTGTGTTCAATAGATAAATAAATAAAAATTTTGCACCGATACCCAGGGAAGTGAGAATATAAGGGTGAAATGTTTAGGAGCTTAGAATTTCAAATTCAATTCGCCATATGTTGATCTCCTGTTCGAAAAGGAGGATTTTTTTAAAATGTCTTTGATAAAAAATAAAGGAACTTGATCTGCCCCACTTTGAAAATAATGACTGCAATTAGTAAGGTCGATTAGCCTTCAAGCACAAGTGAAAATCAAGAAACTTATATGCATGTTGAAAACGAAGCACTTTCAGGTATAACATTGTTGTTAATAACATTACATTGAATTTTAAATTCGTTTTGGATGCAACCGGAAACACCAACTCACATTTTGGAAAAAAGGATAACCGCGATTGGACAAATTTACTGGAGAGTAGGTCTCCAATGGATTTGCTGAGAACTGGAGAGAGCTTCTTAATTTCTTCTCATTCTTACACTGTTGAGGTAACGCCATCTGAAGAGCACTCCCACGAACTGCTGCAGCTGGTGTTTTTGTACAGATCTATTTAATGTCTGTTGCACTGTGGTCATTATTGCGCAGAGGTGCAAGGCAGAGTCAGAAACAAGGACACCGGCGATAGTAAAATGTAACGTCCTATTTGTTCTCTGATACACAGCCGAAAAACGTTGTGAAGCTGACAGGTCTATGGAGCCGCTGCTGAAAATCTTCAGTAGATATATTGGCGCTTCTCTAGGAAACTGGATATACCAGAAAGCAGTGGCACCATCATAAGCTCCAGGGTAAGTGCAGGTCAGTGTTAAATTTCGTCCTTCTTCAACCATTAACTCACGCGGATACTGCGACATTACATCAACGCCAAATGCTCCTGCAACGCACCGGAAAGACAATTATTATTCTGCTGGAGAATCAATCCCAAAACCAGCATTGAAACAGAGACTCACCGGGAACAGCTGGGATAATTATCAATAACGACCGAAAACAAAACATGGCGATAGAATTTGTAGCAGAGCGTAAATTGAAGAGAAAATGCATCATTCTCCGGCTTCCAAAGCATCGCTTATGTTAAACCAGCAGAAGCAATTTATATTGTTCTAGAAAAAAAAGAGGCGTTTCCGTTGTGTTTGATTGGCTAGTATCTCGGAGCCCATATTATTTGCATGCGCCCGTGCTATTATGTGCTGACTTATTCTCTCTCTCTCTCTCTCTCTCTCTCTCTCTCTCTCTCTCTCTCTCTCTCTCTCTCTCTCTCTCTCTCTCTCTCTCTCTCTCTCACTTTCCCTTTCTCTCTGTCACTGTTCATCTCTCCGTACTGCCCCATTTTTGCCTCTGTCTTACACCATTGCTTTATTTCAGTAACTTTGATTTGCTTTGGTGTTCATTATTATTCCTGGGACTTATCAGGTGTCAGGGAGGAGTAGCACCTCTGATGGAGGAAAATGTCGCGTACCTTTCAAGAAGTATAGTCCACCTTTGGTAACCACCTGTCATTCAGGTATCACCTGTGGCTCCCCGTAGCTGTTTGCATGTTACAGCGGCCACACACCGGGCAACGGCTTGGACAAGCCGGCTAAACCATGTGAGGATAGCCGACGTGTCTCAAACTCTCGGTGATATAGAGTTGGACATCTCAGTATGTGAAAACAGACTCCGGTGGATTTAACGGACGAGGCCAATGGAAGGTCCAACAGTCAAGAAGGCTAGCTCTGCAGGTGTCGTGGAACGTGTAGAGTAGTAGAAGACATAGAAGTTGTCCTCGTCATCCACTGAGTGTAGTCCCATCTCCAGTCGTCTAGACTCTGGTCTTGCCAATGGATCCAAAGTCGAATGTTGAAGAGAGTCAAGCTGATACTGCGCAACTCTCCCTCACTTAAATCCAGATCAACCGCTAGACTCGACACCATCATCAATATAATGGTGTCGAGGTCCTCCTCGATGAAGACGATGGACGAACAATATTATTATTCCTATCAACCCACGTAAACTCTGAGGCAACTGAGAATTAGACAGACTCTGTTAAGAAAAATAATCATTCGTATTTTAAGACCGAGGCTTTTCCTCTTGACAGATATAAAGTGATCAAATGCTAGTATGCGTGGGGTTCAGCAGGAGCTGGCGAGTGATAATAGGATTCATGTGAGAAGGGAATGCAGCAGTGCCCAGGAATCTAATCTTGTAAAAATACTGAGAGTATATGAGTGGGGACGGAGATAAAGTAAGATAAGATAACGAATAGGAAAATACAGGTTTCATTCAATATTAGGAATGACAAGGGAAAACAGAGCACAGCTGTTGAGGACTGATCAGGCTGTAGAGTGGGGATTGCAACGCGGAGAAGAGGCCACAACAAAACAGGGAAAAAAAGAATAGAGGAAACCAGGATGGTGTGCTTACCAGAAGCGATAAACAAAATTCTTAATATAGTGAGAATCGAGTTTCTATTCGCAGTACTGGGTGTTCTTCCCAAAATATGCAACTGGGTTGCACGTGGAATTGAACGAGGCCACGGATGGAAACACCGTTATGTGGGTCGGAAATGCAGTTGAGTCGGTTCATTACCAGAAAATATCGTTTGCCGCAGGTGGTGCAAAGGGACTTGAGGAAGAGAAGGCAAATCTAGGTCATGTTTCAGTGACGCAGATTACGCTGTTTAAGACTGCGGAAAGCCTTGTACTATCTATGTTAATGAAATTTTGCCTCATCCTGATAGACTGCCTGTAGTCCTGAATGTCGGTAAGAAATAATAATTAATGCTTTGTGTAAAATGTACCCCGGCTGCAGTGATTAATGGCTAGTGTTTGATAGGGAAGGAAAAAATATGCCAGCAAGGAGCTGCAGGAGAGCGAAGATCTTAGAAAACAGATGGAATAATGGATGGAACGAATCTCTGATGCTTTTATGCATTCAGTCTACCATCCTATATTGAACACTTGCTTCTCGAAGTCTTTAAGGTTATTGTATATTCTACCATTCTATCAGATAATATATTCTTTAACATTTGGCCGTCCAATCTTATGACATCCAAATGCCTGATATTGTACCTTATCCCCACCGGCACGACCCTGTCAGTCACTCACCTGGATTCACCCAATAAAATGCTCTTCGTTCAATCCAGTCCCTATTGGTCTGAGATCTTCCACCTTCAATCCCTGTGCTGCTGAAGGATTTTCGGACCTGTTCACTCAAAAGGTGTTGGATATCCCCCGGAGTTCACCCAATCTTTTATTTGAGTTGTTTTAAACTCAAACACTGAGTTTCGTATCTCACTTGATCATTTGATGTACTATTTTCTCTTTTTCTGTTTTTATTTGGTTCGGACAGCACATCGACCTGAAGGAATTGGCTGATTAAAGCGAATGGAATGACTGAAATGTTAAATCAAGAGACAGAGAGACATATTTACTCACTTACCTGCAGCTGCTTACCCAGTTCAGTTTGAATTATTTTTGTTTTTCCTTTTGAATTGCAGGTTATTCAAATGCTTCGTCGCTGTTTTGCAACTTGAAACTTGTTAATTATGAATTCAACTGAACAGAGGAAAGTTGCCCATTGATGGACATGTAAGTAGTTTCTGCACTGGCATTAATAAAATTCCGTTCGTCAACAGATGGGAATGAGGTAGCCGGTTTATCAGAGATTGAAACGTTTGTTAAAGGAAGTGCCATTGCGGAAAGAGTTCAAACTATTAGCATTTTCATAACAACAAAAAGAATCTTTTCAATATCTAAAGTCAATAAACTGTTTGCAAGGAACAGGGAATTTCCCGACCTCTGACAATCAATTGAAAGGGAGCACTGAGTCAATAATGAATGGAAATGAAGCTTTTAAACAATGATACATATTCGACACCTCACTGAAATGGGGCTGCGATTAATTACGCAATATTATTGCCTACGAGACTCCTAGTTACTGCTGATAATAGCAAAAAAGAAATACTTAGCAGATGCTAAATATTGCAGCTAAGATAGCATTGCACGAATGCCAGGATATCTGTGCATTCACAGCTGTGTTTGTAACAGAAAACAAATGCTGCTGCACTAATTCAACAAATGAAGTTACAAAGGAGAGAAAACTGGATTGGTCGAACAACGTACGTTGCCCTTGTTTGGAATCACATGCAAAGTGGCTTCCGAGGAAAGCACTGCAGGAAGTGGGCAGAAACGATGCTTCTTTACAAAACTGAAATAAATCTTTTGTATACCGGTTGACTACAAATACCTTGTCCGCGCATCTATACATTAAACACTCCACCCTTTGAGCTTTATGAACACATTCTGATATCTCACAAAATGCCACAAGGATTATTGACCCAGCTGTGGCAGTATTCAGAGTTTTTTTTTAAGTTTATTCTGTCATGTATGCGGCTTCAATATATTATCAGAATTTAAGGGAAACATTAGTAGTCGGAACTGCGATTCTAACATCGCTTTTATTTTATTTCAATGGATCAAGCATGGATCAATTGCTGTGGTTATGTATGCCATTTATATACTTCTACAGGTAAATTTCAATGCGATCTGTAAACATCTAAGTATGCAAAATTAATATTCTCAATAATATTTAATATTACTGCAATATTTCAAATAGCAAAGCTCCTCCCTCCTGAGTAATAAACTCCAAATCTACATATTATGTAATTATCATTCTACCCCGGCTGAAGTGCAGAACACTTTAATGCTGTTATATTGTCCAACGGACAGCATTTAATTCACTGTGATAATCACGGTAAACAGAAGTTCTTAAGATACCGAAACTACACATAATAACAGTGAAATACCTACAACATCTAATGCAGTATTGGAGTCAAGTCTATGAACAATCAAAGAAAGAAGATCCTCCGTCCTCAAAATAAACCGGTTCAGATTTCACAGTGAACATCTAAACCGAGAAGCGATTTATCTAGATTTTAAACCGCTCTGACATGCACTGATTCGGACGAAAATATATTTTGCTTATGAGAATCACGAAATCGAATTCTACGTTGACACATGATTTACACATGGAATACCTGAAATTATATACCACTTCCTCTGTAAATCTTAAGCAATTAATTCAGATAATGGAACTACTATTAAAAATGGTATAAACATACCCTTCGGACTAAGCAAATGTAGGACATTAAACATGAAATGTGTAATAACGCTAGTGAGATATAAAACAAAGCTCGAAATAAAATACAGACGACAGATCAATATGAAAATTATTAGGCATTTGAAATACATTGTAGTGCGATTTAGTGAAAAAATAGACAAAATTTACATCAACGGTAAATAACATCTATAACATAGGGGATAAATTATTTCGATAAACACACGTTACCGTTTTCATTTGGCAGAATCTGTCAAAACAGATAAATAAGGACTGAAATGAAGAAGAAGAAGAAGAAAAAAGTGAACAGTGAACCCTCTGGGCAACGGAACGGCTTTAGTTACTTACCTATGCCAGAAAATAATTAAGACTAACATCCTTTTTAGAAATAGACAACTCTGACATATATTAAATAAAAAAACAATCTGAAGATATACTTACATCAACTGAAATGCAATTCAACAGTACATTCGAGCATCTGCAAATCTGATTAGATGTGCAAACCCCCAAACTTAAACGCCAGCAACACCCAGAGAAAAACTATAAATAATCAATATAGAAATAAAAGATATCCAATGTTAGAGAATATCCAATGTCGGCGAGTAAACTTGCAGAATGCTGCCAGTTTATTCTCTTTGCTGAGGAAGCCTATTACAATAATTCGACGTCACTCTGGAAGCGTTGTCTTCGGTGATTGTTCAGAACTTCTGCAACTCTGCAGCTGTTTCGGTCTCATGGTATAACGATACTTCGATCTGTCGAAGACAAAGTCCAAGAAAGTACTTGAAACAACTTTCGAATTTGGTTTTCTTTTTAATGAACTGCAGAAAACTCGTGGAACTTCGTCAAGTTGTATGACTGTTTCCTGCGGCTGCTGCGAATTCCTCCAAATTTCAAAGGATACGTGATATGGCATGCTATCGTGTCACGTGAGCGTGTGGTCACTTGCCGATTTCTCACAGCAATTACCTCTGATTTGATATGATAAAACGAATGTTTTTAACTGCATCCTGAGATGATTCGGTGTCCGATTCAAATAAAACCATTAGAATTGTGGTACAGGAACTTTAGGTCCAATACGACTAGTTTCAATACCAGCTATTGTCCCTAAAAAATTAGGCCTTTGAAACAAAGTAGATTAACTTACACACACAAGACTGGTGATCCCAACTGCTTTCATAATGATATAACTGCACATTTAATTTCAAGTTCAAGTCAGAAAGAAAAAAAAATCTGATATTGCAACACTCAAGTCTGAATTCCCGGTACGTCCCACATTACAAGATCAGATCTCTCATGATCATGGTTAGTTTGCGTTTTCATGGTCAGAGTTCTGTTTATAACATTCCTTACAAGTCAGACTCGTAGAAGATTGATATTCGTGCAGGTATTAAATGTGTGAACTACTGCCATGTATCGGTTAAAATAAATGTAAAGTAGTTACATTTGATGAAAGGTGAAACAATTTCACTCATTGACATCATACTAATGAACTGTGTTCTCCACGGTAATATAATCGATGAGACGAGTACTGTGCAGCTAATACAGAATTGATTCCTAATAGCTGAGGATGCTGGACAAAGAAATCTGTATATAAATTACATTATGTTATGCTGTATATGAGGAAAGAAATAAGTAGCCGACATTTAGGATCTGTTTAGGGCATTGACCAGTCGACGTCATATTTCAAAGGGATGTTTCTTGCTATACATCAGAAAACCGACTGTGGGTAACTTGAAGAATAATCGGGTTCTAAGTGTATGTTTCTAGCTCGATGCAGGGAAATGGAAAGCAAGATGAGAAACATATTCTGTAATTCCAGAGAACAATAAACGTCGATGTCACTGAACTGTAAAACAACAACAGCAAGGGAAATAATCCGAAAGGAACTCTTGCTCTTCTTGCAAAGGCTCACATTTGGAAGTAGAAAAAAAAAACTATAATGCGTATTACATTCTGTATATAGTTTTTGTTTAGCAATAACATCAGAGCAACATGTTGAATAAAAAAAAAATAGGACTGAATGGGTATAAAAGAAAAAGTCCTTACAAGCGAAATGGAGTGCTCATATAGGTATTTAGCCATTCTGGAATGAATGAGGTGTACTACGATCAGCTGTGTAACAGGGTGGCGTTACCGAAACATTTTGAACATATTTTGGATCATATGGAATGTTGACTGACCTTTGAAACATATCAACTCCTGACTGAGAAGTGACTTTGACACGCTTCTAAATACTTATCGGCCTAACAGGTCCACAGCAGATGCTATTTCGTTAACTGCTCACCCAATGCTGTGCATGTGGACAGGAAAGCTTCTAAATTCAGGATATTATTTAGAGAATACTATTTAGCATTCATTACGACTATTCCCTCAAAAATAAGCTTCCAGATATTGAGATCAATACTTCCTGAACAATTGCATTCTCCATTTCCAATAATTCAAAGATTCAATTTTCTTTTCTGCTCTAAATTTATACTGTATATATGTGAACTTTTGATTGGTGATCCGCCCTTTGCCCAGTTGATCGATCACTCAGTCTTCCTCCTTACTTGCATGCGCCAGAAATTCCAGGCATGTACATTATTTTACTTGAAGAATATTCGTGATCCATGTCCATAACTCAGCCGTGCATTGTAAATCGCAATAAGGCAGAGGGACGGAAAGTATGAAGAGACTGGGGATAGCGATGTGCACTTATACCTGAAGTGTTATGACATTTCGGACGGTTCTCGTTGTGTACAGCTTTGTTCCAATTCTGTCGATCTATATCAATCTTCCTCGGTAAGTCGAATTGTTTAAAGCAATTATATATTGACTTTAGAACAGTTTGTATTGATTAAAATTACTATTCGGACTATGTGTACCACTTATTAATTTAAGAATGTTATGTGAGCTTGAATATTTATACATATTTAGACAATTATTACAGACAATAGACAGTAGGTGCAGGAGTAGGCCATTCAGCCCTTCTAGCCAGAATGGCAATTCACTGTGATCATGGCTGATCATACACTATCAGTACCCCGTTCCTGCCCTCTCCCCATATCCCTTGACCCCGCTATCTATAAGAGCTCTATCTGAATGCATCCAGAGACCTGGCGTCCAATGTTTTCTGGAGCAAAGCATTCCACATATCCACCACTCTCTCGATGAAAAAAAAAATCCGTATCTCTGTTCTAAATGACCAACCCCTTATTCGTAATCTGTGGCCTCAGGTACTGGACTTACACATCAGCAAGAACATGCTTTCTGCCTCCAGTGTGTCCAATCCATCAATAATCTTATATGTTTCAACCAGATCCACTCTCATCCTTCTAAATGCCAGTGTATACAAGGCCAGTCGCTACAATCTTTTACAATATGACAGTCCTACCATTCCGTGTATTAACCTTGTGAAGCTACGCTTCACTCCCTCAATAGCAAGAGTGTCCTTCCTCAAATGTGGAGAACAAAACTGTACACAATACTCCAGGTGGCGTCTGATAAGGGCCCTTTGTAGCTGCAGAGGGACATCTTTACTGTTATACTCAATTCCTCTTGTTGAAAAGGCCAGCATGCTATTATCTTTCTTCACTGCCTGCTGTACCTGCATGTTTGCTTTCATTGACTGATGTATACGAACACCTTGATCTCGTTGTACTTCCCCATTTCCTAACTTGACTCCATTTAGATAATAATCTGCTTCCCTATTCTTGCAAACAAAGTGGATAACCTTACATTTATCCACATTAAACTGCATCTGCCATACGTTTGCCCACTCACCCAAACTGTCCAAGTCCCCCTGCATTCTCATAACATCCTCCTGACATTTCACACTGCCCCCTAGCTTTGTGTAATCGGCAAATTTGCTAATGTTACTTTTAATCCCTTCATCTAAATCATTAATGTATATTATGAACAGCTGTGCTCCCAGCAGCGAACCTTGCGGTACCCCACTGATCACACCCTGCCATTGCGAAAGGGACCCGTTAATCACTACTCTTTGTTTCCTGTCAGCCAGCCAATTTTCAATCCATTCAGTACTCTGCCCCCAATATCTCGGGTCCTAATTTTGACCACTAATATCCTATGTGGGACTGTATCAAAACCTTTTTTGGAAAACCATGTACACTACAACCACTGGCTTTCCCTTGTCCATTTTTATAGTTTCATCCTAAAAAAAAAACTCCAGATGATTAGTCAAGCATGATTATCCTTTCATAAATCCATGTTAAATCGGACTAATCCTTCTACTGCTATCCAAATGATTTTAAAATGTCCTCTTTTATAATTGACTCCAGCATTTTTCCTGCCACTGACGTCAGTCTAACCGGTCTATAATTCCCTGTTTTCTCTCTGCCTTCTTTCTTGAAAAGTTGGACAACATTAGCCACCCTGCTATCACCAGGAACTGCTCCTGAATCAATAGAACATTGGAAAATGATTACCAATGCGGACACGATTTCTAGAGCCACCTCTTTAAGTACCCGAGGATGCAGACCATCAGGTCCCGGGGAGATACCACCTTTCAGACTCAAAACTCATTCCAACACAGTTTCTGGCCGAATATGAATTTCCTTCAGTTCATCCTTTGCCCTAGTTCCTTTGGCCACTATTACATCTGGGTGATTGTTTGTGTACTCCCTAGTGAAGACAGATCGGAAGTACCTTTATAACTCATCTACCATTTCGTTGTTCACCCAAATAAGTTCACCTATATCAGTCTTCAATGGCTCAATTTTAGTTAAAACTACTTTTTTTTTTTTGCTACTCTCATACCTGAAGAAGCTTTTACTATCCTCCTGTATATTCTTGGCACGTTTCCCTTCGTACCTCATTTTTTCTTGGCGTATTGCCTTTTTTGTTGTCCTCTGTTGCTCTTTTAAAGCTTTCAAATCCTCCGGTTTCCTGCTCATCTTTGCTATGTTATACTTCTCTTTTATTTTTATTCTGTCCTTTACTTCCCTCTTCAGCCACACCCGCCCCTTACTCCTCTGAGCACCTTTCTTCCTGTTTGGAATGAACCGATCCTGCACCTTCTGCATTATTCCCAGTAATACCTACTATTGTTGTTCCACTGTTTTCCCTGCTTGGGTCTTGCTCCATTGAACTTTGGCCAGCTGCTGGCTTATAGCTCCATAGATCCCATTGTTCAACTGTAATAAAGACACATCCGATTTTCCCTTCTCCTTATCAAATTGTAGGTTAAAACATATCATGTTATGTTTACTACTTCCTAACGGTTCCTTCATTCTTGCTTGTTTACCCTTATTGTTATATTTGCACGGTTATTATGTATTGCCCTGTGTGAAATAAACTATCGGTCATAGTATTGTTTGTGTTACTCTCACACTAATATTGTATCAGATGTGAGTGAATTGTAAATTATGGTTTCACTTTTGTCTGTATTTTGAAGCAAAACATCATTGAATGATCTTTGAAACCTGATTTTACTTGTGGAGGAAATCAGATTGAGTTGAATTGCTGCTGGTTTTTGTATGATAGTGTTTTGTGTCTGCTTTCCCTTGAAATGTTCTGCATCTATCGTATTGAATTCTCTGGCCGTTTGTTGAGCGACTTGTAATGTTTTTTATCAGTGTTTTTATACATTTTACAAATTTAAAAAAAATCACAATGAGGAGCATTAATACAGTGCAAAATTAAGCATACAATGACAATATGATACAACGAAAGAGAATTAAAAAAACACCCAAATTGAAGACAAGTAAACTTAGTATCCCCCCAAGCCCCACAACAAAACAAAACAAAAAAAAAAAAAACTCTAGACCAACCACAACACAATATAGAGAATATAAATCAGGACAATCAAACTCCCAGACTGTGAATACACTTAGCAAAAGAGGATAGTAATGCTACTACGAGAAAAAAAAAAAGGGGAGCTGAAAGCAAGGGACCGAAAAGAAAAAAAAACACTAGACAAGAGGAAGGTTATTAAAGTATCGATAAAATGTCCCCAGACATTATGGATCTTTAGGTCCGAATTAAGAACTGAATAATGATTTTTTTCGAGGCCCAAGCAGCCCATAATGTCGTTAAGCCATTGGGCTTGGGTGGGCGGGGCGACATCTCTCCATCTAATTAGGATCAAGCGTCTAGCCTGGAGAGAGGCAAAAGATAATATTCGGCATTTGGTCGGACTCAGACGTAAATCTGTCTCACTCCAGAAACCGAACAAAGCAATTAAGGGGTTTGGTTCTAGGTGCTGATTCAGAATATAGGATAACGTAGTGAAGACATCTTTCCATAATTTCTCCAAGCTGGGACAGAACCAGTACATATGAATCAGAGAGAACTCGCCCCTCTTGCATTTATCACAGAGCGGACTAATTTCAGGGTAGAATCGAGATAGTTTAGATTTCGACATATGGGCTCTATCAACAATCTTAAACTGTAAAAGGCAATGAATAGTACAAAGAGAGGTTGAGTTAACCGATTTGAGAATCGATTCCCAGCTCTCATCAGATAAGGAGGTTATTAAATCCTGTTCCCATGCCATTTTAATTTTATCCACAGGGGCCTGTCGTAAGGCTGCTAATTTATCTTGAATAACTGATATTAAACCTTTACCTAGTGGATAACTGGAAAGAAATAAGTCCATAGCATTGTTCGCAGGCATTGCAGGAAAGTTAGGAATTAAAGGAGCAATAAAGTGTCTAATTTGGAGATGTCTAAAGAAATGAGCATTGGGCAGACTGAACTTAACAGAGAGCTGCTGAAAAGAAGCGAAGCGATTATCAATGAAAATATCTTCAAAATTTCCAAAGCCCTTTCTATACCAAACCTGGAATGCTGAATCGTACGTGGCAGGTAAAAAAAAAAGTGATTATGTACGACAGGGCTGGAAACGGAAAAACCATGGAAACCATAGCATTTCCTAAACTGAGCCCATATACGCAAAGAGTGTCTAACAAGAGGATTAGCTATTAATCTGGACAGACTGCGAGGGAGTGCAGAGCCAAGAAGTGCAGATAGATAATTCTTTAGTGCTCAACTCCATTGCCACCCAATTAGGGCACTCGGGTTGGCCATGGAAGAAAGACCAAAAGGTAGCACAACGTGTATTAGCTGTCCAATAATATAAACGAAAGTTAGGCGAAGCCATGTCTCCCTCTTTTTTTAGATTTTTCAATACCTGGTCAATACCTGAGGAGGAAGGGGAACTGCGCAGGTGCGAGTGACGTCAGCGTCAAGCGCGCACTTTAAAAGGCAGGGCTTCTTTTCAGTGTGGTCATTTGAACCGGGAGCAAGTTACAGCTTGTGATTCATCTGGGAGCTCAGAGAATTCGACCGTTGTAGGTAGAATTTAAGCCTGCCTGGTCAATACCTGTGGAGGAGGGGGATCTGCGCAGGCGCGAGTGACGTCAGCGTCGAGCGCGCACTTTAAAAGGCAGGACTTCTTTTTAGAGCGGGCAGCGTCGAGCGCGCAGCGGTGTCCGTGGAAGCAGAGTCCTGGGCTTTGGCTAAGTGGGCTTCTGCGTATGGGGACATCGGTAAACCAGTGTGATTGCTCGCTGAGGGGAAGAAGGTAAGGTCGCAAGGTGCTTTTTAGACTTATTCTATTAATCCAGTTCAGGTATGGGGGAGACAGTCAGAGCAGTGGGGTGCTCCGTATGCAGTATGTGGGAATTCAGGGTCAACACAGTTGTCCCTGATGACCACACCTGCAAAAGCTGCGTCCAGCTGCAGCTCCTATCAGCCCGAGTTAGGGAGTTGGAGCGGGAGCTGGATGAACTATGGATCATTCGGGAGGCAGAGGCAGAGATAGATAGGAGTTATCAGGAGGTAGTCACATCAAAAAACCAAGAAGTAGGCAGATGGGTAACGGTCTAGAGAGGCAGCGGGAGCAGGCAGAGAGAGCAGAGCACCCCTGCGGCCATTCCCATTAACAATAAGTGTAGCGAACTGGATACTGTCGATGAGGATGACCTACCAGGAATGAGTTGTAGTGGTCCTGCCTCAGGCACAGAGGTTGAACCCTCAACTAGAAAGGGGAGGACGGAAGAGAAGAAAGCGATAGTTTTAGTGGATTCTATAGTCAGGGGGGCAGATAGGAGATTTTGTGGGGCAGATCGGGAGTCTCGGATGGTATGTTGCCTCCCTGGTGCCAGGGTCCGGGATATCTCAGATCGGATGCAGACTATTCTTGAGAACGAGGGCATGAACCCAGATGAAGTGGTCCATATAGGGACCAACGATGTTGGTAAGATGATTGAGGGGTTCCTGCTTAGAGAGTTCAGGGAGTTAGGAGTGAAGCTGAAAGGCAGGACCTCCAGGGTGACAATCTCGGGATTGCTACCTGTGCCACGTGCGAGTGAAGCGAAGAATAGAATGATTATGCACATTAATACGAGGCTGAGAGCATCGTGCAGGAAGGAAGGGTTCAGGTTTTTGGATAACTGGTCTTTGTTCCAGGGACATTGGGATCTGTTTCGAAGGGACGGTCTACATCCGAACCGGAGGGGTACTAACATTCTTGCAGGAATGTTTGCCAGTGCTGCTCGGGGAGGGGGGGGGCGTTAAACTAGATGTGCAGGGGGCACGGATCCAGATCCACAGGGTTGGTCAGACGTAGCATGGGGTTACATGTGTAGAAGGTTTGGGTGATCTTGAGAAGGTCATCAAAATTCAAGGTGCAATTAGCCCGATGGAAGTTCAAGGAGCTGGGTTAGGTACGATAGACAGTGCTTTAAGCAAAGCGAGGAGGAATGGGCTAAGAATTCTATACTTGAATGCGCGTAGTGTCAGAAATAAGACAGATGAGCTTGAAGCTCAGATGAAAATGGGGAACTACAAAATTGTTGGGATAACGGAGACATGGCTGCAAGGGGATCAGGCCTGGGAATTGAGTGTACCAGGGTATACGTGCGATCGTAGAGACAGAAATATGGGAAGAGGGGAAGGGTGGCCCTGTTGGTGAGGAATGAGATTCAGTCCTTAGCAAGATGTGACTTGGGAACAGGGGAAATAGAGTCTGCGTGGATTTAGCTGAGGAACAGTAAGGGTAAAAAGACCCTAAATGGGTGTTGTGTACAGACCCCCAAACAGTAGCGTGGATATTGGGTACAAGTTGATTAGGGAGTTAACATTGGCATGTGCTAAAGGTAATGCAGTCCTTATGGGAGATTTCAACATGCAGGTGAACTGGGAGAATCAGGTAGGTGCTGGAACCCAGGATAGGGAGTTTGTGGAGTGTCTAAGGGATGTATTTTTGGAACAGCTTGTGCTTGAGCCAACCAGGAACGAGGCTATTTTGGACTTGGTGATGTGTAATGAACAGGAATTGATAACTGATCTTGAAGTAAATGAGCCATTAGGATGTAGTGATCATAACATGATAAGTTTTTATCTACAATTTGAGAGGGATAAGGGGAGATCAGAGGTGTCAGTGTTGCAATTAAATAAAGGAGACCACGGAGCCATGAGGGACGTGCTGGCCAAAGTTAAATGGCCGGATGCCCTGGCAGGAAAGACAGTGGATCAGCAGTGGCAGATATTCTTGAGGATAATACAAAAGATGCAAAAGCAGTTCATTCCAATGAGAGAGAAGGATCCAAAGAGGGGGAAGGGGCCACAGTGGTTGACAAAGGCAGTCAGAGATTGTATAGCATTAAAGAAAAATAAGTATGACAGGGCTAAGATGAGTGGGGATACAGATGATTGGGAAAGTTTTAAGGAACAGCAGATCTTAACTAAAAAAAGCAATACGGAGAGAAAAAAATCAGGTATGAGCTCAGTCTAGCCAGGAATATAAAACGGGATAGCAAAAGCTTTTTTATCTATGTGAAGTGAAAGAAGATAGTTAAGAACAATGTTGGCCCCTTGAAGAATGAATTGGGAGAAATTGTTATGGGAAACAGGGAAATGGCAACAGAATTTAATGCGCACTTTAGATGTGTCTTCACCAGGGAGGACACAAGCAATCTCCCAGATATATGGATGGGCCAGGGTCATAAGATATCAGAGGAATTGAGACAGATTGACATTACGAAAGAAACTGTGATGAGTAGACTGGTAGGACTGGAGGCTAATATATCCCCGGGTCCAGATGGACTGCATCCGAGTGTTCAAAAACAGGTGGCTCAGGAAATTGCGGATGAATTGGTAATCATTTTCCAATGTTCCTTAGATTCAGGATCAGTTCCCGAAGATTGGAGAGTGGCTAATGTTATCCCACTTTTCAAGAAGGGAGGGAAGGAGAAAACGGAGAATTATCGCCCTGTTGGCCTAACGTCAGTCGTGGGGAAGATGCTTGAGTCCATTATTAAGTACGAAATAGTGGCACATCTTGATGGCAGTAATAGGATTAGGCCGAGCCAACATGGATTTACCAAGGGCAAATCATGCTTGACTAATCTGTTGGAGTTTTTTGAGGGTGTAACAAGGATGTTAGACGAGGGTAAGCCAGTGGATGTTCTGTAACTAGATTTCCAGAAGGCATTCGATAAGGTGCCACATAGGAGATTGGTGAGTAAAATCAGAGCTCATGGCATTGGGGGCAGGGTGTCAACATGGGTAGAAAACTGGTTGGCAGATAGAAAGCAAAGGGTAGCAGTGAATGGGTGTTTCTCGGACTGGCTGGAGGTGACTAGTGGGGTACCACAGGGCTCTGTATTGGGACCACAGCTCTTTACGATTTATGTCAACGATTTAGATAAGGGCATTGAAAACTATATCAGCAAGTTTGCTGACGATACTAAACTGGGTGGCAGTGCGACATGCGAAGAGGACGTTAGGAGAATACAGGGAGACTTGGATGGGCTGGGTGAGTGGGCAGATACTTGGCAGATGTCATTCAATGTGAATAAATGTGAAGTTATCCACTTTGGAAGCAGGAACAATAGGGCAGAGTATTGTCTGAACGGTGTAGAGTTAGGTAAGGGAGAAAGGCAAAGAGACCTAGGAGTCCTAGTTCATCAGTCAATGAAGGGGAATGAGCAAGTGCAACAGGCAGTGAAGAGGGCAAACGGAATGTTGGCCTTTATTACAAGGGGAGTTGAGTACAAGAGCAAGGATGTCCTTTTGCATTTGTACAGGGCCCTGGTGAGACCACACCTGGAATATTGTGTACAGTTTTGGTCTCCAGGTTTAAGGAAGGACATTCTGGCAATTGATGCAGCGTAGATTCACTAGTTTGATTCCTGGGATGGCAGCGCTTTCTTACGCAGAGAGATTGGAGAGATTGGGCTTGTACACGCTGGAATTGAGGGGATTGAGAAGGGATCTGATTGAAACGTTTAAGATAATTAAAGGATTTGATAGGATTGAGGCAGGAAATATGTTCCAGATGTTGGGAGAGACCAGTACCAGAGGGCATGGTTTGAGAATAAGAGGTCAGTTATTTAAAACAGAGTTGAGGAAGAGCTTCTTCTGCCAGAGAGTTGTGGAGGTGTGGAATGTACTGCCTCGGAAGATGGTGGAGGCCAATTCTCTGGATGCTTTCAAGAAGGAGCTAGATAGATATCTGATGGATAGTGGAATCAAGAGATATGGGGACAAGGCAGGGACTGGGTATTGATAGTGAATGATCAGCCATGATCTCAGAATGGCGTTGCAGACTCCAGGGGCCGAATGGTCTACTTCTGCACCTATCTTCTATTGTCTATTGCCTATTTATGGAGATGGATTTTATTAATTCTAGAGAGCTTATTCTTCCACAGATATGGCAAAATAATAGAGTCTAAGGAATGAAAAAAAAGATTTAGGAATAAAAATTGGGATAGATTGAAATAAGTATAAAAATTTGGGGAGAACATACATTTTAACAACTTTATTACGACCTACCAGAGAAATAGATAGAGGTGACCATTGTGCCAGACTCTGCTTTATAGTATTTGAAATGTTGGCAAAGTTTTCACGAAAGTGATCTTTAAACTTCCATGTGACTGTAATTCAAAGATAAGTAAATTGATTATGGACTACTTTAAAAGGGAGATCACGAAATGTTAATTCTTGTGCTTCTTTATTAATTGGGAAAAGATCACTCTTATGTAAATTAAGTTTATAGCCTGAGATCAGGCTAAACTGGTCAAGAAGTGAAAACATTGGAGGTAAGGATGTTGACGGATTTGAGAGAAAGAATAATAAGTCATCAGTATAAAGAGAAACTTTATGCTCAACACCCTCTCTCCAAATCCCGGTCAATTCAGGACAATTTCGAAATGCTTTCGCCAAAGGTTCTACAGCCAAATTAAAGAGAGAGGGACTTAAGGGGCATACCGGACTTGTGCCACGTTTGAGATTAAATACCTGGGAATTCTGAAAATTAGTTAAAACAAAAGCAGTAGGACACAGGTCTCTTGGACAATTTGATCCAAGAGATGAAACTTTGACCGAGGTCAATTTTTTCTAGGATTGCAAAAAGGTAGTTCCACTCTATACGATCGGATGCTTTCTCCGCATCGAGGACATTCAGGAATCCCAGTTCGATGTGACTATAAGATATTAAATAAACGCCGAATGTTAAAAAAAGGGAGACGGAGACGATTTTTAATAAAACCTGATTGTTCATCAGAAATAACGGAGGGAGTAACGGTTTCTAATCTATGAGCCCGAACTTTGGCTAAGATCTTTACATCAACATTGAGCAAATAAATTGGCCTAAACGAGGAACACTCTGTTGGGTCTTTGCCCTTTTTAATAGAATAATAATAGATGACTCATTGAAAGAGGGTGGCAATTTGCCGTAATTAAACAAATCAGATAATATTGAAAGTAACTGAGCAGCAAGAAGTGAAGAGAATGCTTTATAAAATTCTACAGGAAACTCAACAGGTCCTGGAGATTTCCCTGAGGACAGTGCAGAAATCGCAAAAGATATTACTTCTGATGATATAGGCGCATTAAGATTGGTTTTGGAATCAGATGAAAGTGAAGGAATATTCAGATTCTTTAAAAATGATCAGCAGAGATATTGTCATTCATAGGAATAAAGCCGAGAATAATAAAAAAAAAATAAATGCATCATTAATTTCTAAATGATCAGATATAAAGTCTCCGTTCTCATTCCGGATCTTGGTATTACTTGGTTGGCTTTGGAACGCCTCAGCTGATTGGCTAGAAATTTACCAGACTTATCCCCATGCATGTGTGAGCGACTCTTGCTTTCGAGAAGATGGCGTTCGACAGGTTGAGTAGACAGAAGATTAAATTTAGTTTGTAGATCAACACGCTTCTTGTATAGTTCAGGGTTCTTAGTTTGAGCATTTAGTTGATCCAATTATTTAATCTGGTTAATGAGTTCTAATCAATCTGCACAGGATCTTCTGTTGAGATTTGCTGTGTAAGAGATTATTTGACCCCTCAGATATGCTTTCATGGCATCCCAGACAAACTGGGATGACACTTCAAGTGATGTATTAGTGTTAAAATAAAAGGTTATCTGATCCTTAATAAATTTAAAAAAAAATCATCATCCGATAATAAAGCTGAATCAAACCGCCAGTGATTATTCCTCTGAGGGAGACCAAGAAAGTTCAGCGAGAGAGTAATTGGGGCATGGTCTGAAATCAGTATACTCTGATAGTCACAAGAAAGGGCCAATGGAATAAGTTGGTTATCGAGTAAGAAATAGTCAATTCTAGTGAAGGTATTGTGAACATGTGAAAAAAAAGAATAATCTCTCTCAGTAGGATGAAGGGAACGACATATATCAGAAAGACCAAAATTAGAGAGAAATGATTCGATAGCTAAGTCAGATTTAGTAGGTGATCTGATCACAGAGGACGATCGATCTAGATTAGGATCTAACCAACAGTTGTAGTCACCACCCAGTATAAGAAAGTATGATGTTAAGTCTGGTAGTGAGGAAGAAAAACGTTCAAAAAAGTTAGCATCATCAAAGTTGGTTGCATACAGGTTTGCTAGTACAACTTTAGTGTTGTATAGTTTCCCAGAAACAATAATAAAACGGCCATTTGTATCAGATATTTTATTATGGAGTTCAAAAGGAATATTTGAGTTAATAAGAATGGGGACTCCTCTCGCTTTAGCGGCAAAGGATGAATGAAAATACTGACCTGTCCACTTTGACAGAAGCCGGGAGTTATCAAAACAACGAATATGAGTTTCCTGAAGGAAAGCAATGTCACCTTTGAGTTGTTTAATATGTGAGAATACCTTCCTTCTTTTAACAGGGTGATACAATCCCTTTACATTTTAGCTCACGAATTTAAGTGCACTAGCCATTATCAATTACTATTGAATAATAGGCAGCAGGCATATAAAAAGTCAAGCAATACAGTAGCAGTCTGGGAGCAGAAATGTAAACATAGATTCGTAAAATCAAAACATAAACATGTCCTGAGCAGTAAAGACAAACAATAAATACAGTGAGTGATTTTGGAACTGGAAAACCCACCCCATCCACACAACCCAAAACTAGACGGCTACCAAAAAAAGCAGCTAATTCTACCAAAAAAATTAAACCAAATATAACTTCCAGATCTGTGTCATTAACAGCAGTTCCGTATAAATACTATAGCAAATAGTAACTAGTTTATGCACCAGAAAACATAACTGCAAATTGGAACATCTTCTGCAGAAATATAAAACTTAATACAGAGAAAAACGGAAGAAAACCAAAACTAACCTACCCGCGAAAAATTATGGAAGAATAAAGTAAGAGAAAGGGGAAAAAAATGGAGGAAGGGGAAAATTATAGATTCAAGAAGAGTACTTATCAACCATTTACAGAGAGGAAAAAAAATCACAGATTAAAAAAAAAGATTAAAAAATAAAAAAAAATAATCAGCTGTTTAACTGTGAACCAACAAACAGGGAGGCCTTCAATTAAAAACTTCAAACCTCCATAACAAGTTAGAGTCAATTGTAGAACTCTATAGGTAAAGTTATACAGGAATAAAATAAATTACACAAGTATTACTTAAACGTCCATAGGGAAAAATTAAGCACAGAATGTCTATTTAAAAAGGACACACCGAATCTAGGGAGAGATTATCAACAGCCCTTAGAGAATAATGTCTGTGTGATTCAACTAAAGTCTGCGTCCAGAAAAAAAGTAATCTTACGACAAGAAGTACTTATCCACCATTTTAAGAGGTCCGATCGGGTTTCGAAGATGGCTGGACAGCCGGAAGACTTGCAACAAATGCCTCAACCTCCTTCACTGATTTACACCACTTATATTTTCCAGTATTAAGCGTGATTCGTAAATCAGCAGGAGTGCGAAGAGAGGGTTTAAAACCACGATCAAAAAAGCACTTTCATTACGCCTTTAAACTTAGTGCGCATATTTAACATCTGGGGTGCAAAATCTTCCACAAAGCGAATGATTGTATTTTGGAAAATAAAAGTACCTCTGCGACGTGCCTCTATAATCAGACGGTGTTTTACCTGTTATTGATGAAAGCACAAAATTACCGGTCGCGGGCGGGAGTCCAGAATTCCGTGGGCAACGTCGACCCTGTGTGCCCTTTCGAGCTCAGGCGGGTTCGGAAGCAAACCTTTCCCGAATATCTCACAGAGAAACTCGGTGAAAAACTTTACGGCTGTTCCCTGTTCCGTAGCCTCTGGCAACCCAAGAATTCGAAGGTTACAACGTCTGCTGCGATTTTCGAGATCGACCATTTTGGTAAGGTGTTTGCTACATTTCCCCTCTAGGCTGGATCAGAGAGTCTCCAAGTATCGAACACATCGTTCTAAATGTTCAGAATTCGAATCGATGCGAGATAAGTGTTCAGCATGTTCGTCCACTCTATCGTTGATCCGATTCAGTCTGGCTTCCAGCTGTTTGAAAGCGGTTCTAAATTCCTTCAAAATATCGTCTCGATGCTGTTCCAAACTCAAAGCTGTTTATTATAATTGCTATATTTTCATTTTTCAGTTTGGCAGATTTTCTTAAATGATTCTGTCACTCTGTCAAAACTCTTTCAATTTAGTTTTCATTTATAGAATTAGGATGTATTTTCTTTGTTTGGCATCGATGTTTCCTTTTCATTATCATTTTTTTGCATTGAATCATACTGATCTGTTCTGCATTTTATCCAGAATATTTCACATTTATTTATGATTTAAGTTGCCTGCAGTTATACAATTCAAATTTCAGATTCATCTCTTTACAAATTATTTGTCGGATATTTTTGTTTTGTTAAATGCTTCGGCATTATTGATGTAGTGGCATAAAATTTAAAGATGTCGTCTATAGACAGTGTGTACAGGATAATTCATTTCTTTGTTTCTGATTTGATCCAACGTATTCCCCGATTGTGTAAATTAGAGAACGGTTTAAAAGCTAATCAAAATAATTGTCGCCTCACCGAATCGCCCTGGGAAAAGTTTTGGTCTATTTTGATAACTTTCCATGTTCTTTTTGGTCGTTAATACAAACGGCGATTGCAGTTCTCTGATCAGATGTTGAAGAAATTTCACAAGTATTGGGAGTAGTTTATATATATTAATACTTCCATTAACTATGAATGCAGGACAGACTCAAAGGTTTTGGTAGTCAATAAAAGAACACCTGGATTTAGGATAACAAAATCTATATTGAGTTATTATTCCCATCATTTCTAACACTTAAATATAATTATATGATTGTGCAGGGATTAGTTGAACATTCATGATATTACAATACTATATATAGTTTATATACACGTAGTATCATATATTTATTGATAAATCATATGTGATTTAAAATTTAGGTAAGAGATGCGTTTAATATTCTGTCAAAATTTCCTGCATTTATTCATGAATTTTCAGAAATTGCTCTATATGCACGTTTGGGCATGGATGGAGGCTAATGGACTTAAAATGATAATAATTGTGAATATAGTTTCTACTCTTTTATTTGTGGATATTATTTATAAACGGATTTAATGTGTCCTTTGAAACTTCGCCTTGTTGTATTCATTCAATTTGGTGAGTATCTTGGATGTCATTTTCGTTGTTCATCCGATCTGATCAGATATTACACCAACATTTCTTTATCTCTCTGTTTGTTGATAATTCCGTGCTCTTGTAGGTAATATTTTGCCTCGTCGAATGCATACCATGTCCTGTATAAACTTTATCATTGTTTCTCAACTGTTATTTACTGTTCCTTCATCTGGCGCATTCCATGTATCTATTTAGTCTGGCTTCGATTGCACGGACTTCTGTCTCAGTGCATCTATATATTTCACCAATGCTTATACTTGCTTAAACGTATCTTGTACGGAGCTTAACAACTTACACAAAATGCTGGAAAAAAGACTCAGCAGACGAGATAGCCAGTAAAACAAAGAGTACAGTAGATGTTTTGGGACGAGACCTTTAGTTTGTACTAAAGGAAAATTAACAAATGAGGAGTCGCAAATAAAAGTTGAGTGGATGGACGATTGAAGCACAAAAAGTGATACGGAAAACGGGAAGGGAGAGTAGTGAAGACTGAGAAGTTCACTGAAGATAGATATAAAGGTCTGAAGAAGGTCTGATGGGCATGGAAGTAAAAAAATAAAAGTGTGGAAGTCCCGAAAGCGGTAATGGACAGGAAATACGATTAAGTGAGAGAACGGGAAGAGTGAATGGTAAGGGGATGGGTCCCTAACGGAAGTTCGATAAATCAATGTTTATGTCCTCATTCTGGAGGCTATACAAACAGAAAGTGGAAGTGAAATATGTGGTTACTGGGACATCCCAATTTTAAAGCGGGAGGGGTGTAGATGCTCGGCGTACCGGTCTTCAAATTTGCATCTGGTCTCTCCGTTTGGCAGGATGCCACATCGGGGGAAGAGGACACAGTCCATGGCCACACACACTCACGGCAGAAGAGTTTCCTATGCTGGAAGGACTGTTCAGGAATCTGAATGATAACGAGGGTGGAGGTGTTTGGCAGGTATACCATTCGTTACGCTTACAAGGACAAGGCCAGGACCATGAACTGAAACACGATATGCCAGGAAGCACCTTTCAAATCTAGATGCCTGCAATCTTCATCGAATAATGCAATGTTGTTGTTTTTTTTTAATTGACTGCAGTTGGGAGAAAATCATTCTCCCTGATGATATCTACCTAACATGACACCGAATTTACATGGGATGTGGCATGCATCAAAATTTTCGGAGCATGCAAACAAACTGTTTGATCATAATTGCAATGGGTTGTGCTGCATGAGGTTCCTTCTTGCATGGTCATGTCGGAGAACATTTATTAAAGGAAAACCTTCAGATCACAGTTTCAACCATTTAAACAAATAACATATAATCTATAAGCAATGCTGGTAGGTGATGGCATACACAGTAAAATATAAAAAGCGATCCTGGTCCATGTCGGGACAGTAACTCAAACTTTACAGAACGAGGGGACAAACTGCAACAGAAAGAACGCAAAGGGTTTTACACAACAAAAAAAAAACAAACAAAAACTGTTTGACTGGGAAAAGGAATCCACTGACCTCCAGCGAAAAAAAGGCGGAAAAAGCGAAGACCTTCCACGCACGGAAGTAACGATTAAGAGAGGATAAGATGTTTTTCATTTCATGTTTCCACATTCGAAATTTATCATCATGTTCCGTAACAGAAAGCCTTACTACAAAATTATGTGACAATTTTGGTTGGTTATTGTTTTTTTCTGCAACTCCGCCATCAATATTTTGAAATATTCTGCAGAAATACTTAGTGGTCACTTTACTAGGAATATTCTGCCCCTATGCATGTGATTGTTAGCTGTCTTCTCCTGATGTGGACAATCACTTTTTTTTATTACGAAGTATTATGCCTTCAGAGATGCTCGTCTGCTTACCAACGCTGTAACTCGTGATTGCCTGAGATACTGTCAACTTTATTTCTTCTTAAACCAGTCCGGATATTCTTATTTAACGTCTTCTATGAAGAACACGTTTTTGATTCAGAACTGTGATGACTGCATGCTCTTTCCATTTTTGGATCATTATTTATAAACTCCAGAGAATGCTGTATAGTTTTTTCATTTTTGTATCATTAATTATTTATATTTGACAGACTATTGTAGTAGAAATTCTCAGGGATAAATCTTTCTGATTTATCCAAGCCGCCCCGTCTGCCAACAACGAACATCTCATAATCAACGCCGCACTGCTTACGTTTCTTCAACATGCTTTTAGAACAACTGAACTTATTGATATTGTCTGCATATTTCTTTTTCATGCATTGCGTTGCAAACACAGGATTGGATGAATAGATCATTGCGTTAAATAGCAATTGCACATGAGGACATAATAAAGTGGACACAGAGGCTCGACGAGAAACAGACTGCGGAACGGTTTAAATGCACCGGCTAACTGAAGAGTGAACTAGTTGATTGTATCAGCCGACCTCTCATTGAATGTCAATGCAGGATACAGCTCCCGTGAGTTGACTATGGAAATGAAGAGACGGTGCTTTGGATATATTGTAGACGAAAGTGGAATTCAACCGTTCGTGTGGACAAAATGCTAATGAATTTTTTGGGCATATACTGCAGAATGTCTCGTTAAGACCGAACTAAGCTGAGAGGCCATATTTCACGTCGCTACTGTCTGTTAATGTCAAACAACGACAGACAAGTTGAGGACCTGCCAATTCATTAGTAATCTGCTAGCTGTGTGTAAAGATATCGATTACGCTTGAATACTGGTTACTAGAACAAATGTCAAATCTGATGTACTTTAATGACTCCAATCCTCGGTCGTGTAAGTTTTTGTAACTCTGAAGCAGTTTTCATTTCACGGAGGCATGCTGAATTGCTCAATCCAGCAATTAAGTGCAATATCTTCATAGTACTTTACGTCAGCCGTACCAGGAGACTGTTAGGTACCAGTGACGTAGGATAATCCATATTCACACTCGCATTCCTATGTTCGAGCGCTATACATTTCAACTCCCTCATTTTCAGAAGCAAATCTGTAATACCCAGGATTTTTCTATGGTGCAATTTTCCACAGTCCTATAACTATTTGGGTTGTCAGAAAATATAGGATTCTTGTAGGAAATGCACGCGGACACGGAACAAGATATAAACTGTACTCGAATGTGACACTAGTGGTTAGGAATGGAAACAAATTACGGGAGTGTGAAGCTAGAATGTGAAATCCCATTCAACATCGAAAAGAAAGAAAGAAAAGAAGTGATGCACCACTTGGCGACAGACCACAGTAACTGCTGGAGTGCTGATTAAGTTTGGATCAGCTGCTATTCTGCAGAAGTGTGGGTGTCATGGCGCAGAGATATACAGCAGATTCAGAGGTCGAACCAGTGGCGATGGTTATAGGAACAGCCTTATTTGCTTTCTGATAAATAGCCGAAAACTTCTTTGTAAAATCTGATGACACGACTTGGGTACCGGTCGGCAAAATCTTTAAAAGAAAGCGCGGCGCTCCTCCAGAGAACTGGATGTACCAGAAGGCAGTGTCACCATCTTGTCCTGCAGGGTAGCTGGCACTTCAGGGTTACATCCCGTCCTTCTTCCACCGTCAGCTCTGGGGGAAGCTGGGACATTGAATCATCTCCGAAGACCCCTGCAACAGAGAAGGTATATTGTCAAATTAGTCAACACAACGTTAGGTTATGAACACCGACTGTAGGCAAGACGGAAGGGCATGATAAGGAAAATAGCTCCACTGAGTCCGATTAAATAATAAAAAAGAGCATTCCTCCTGAAAACTGTGGAAGAAACTTAATTGAAGGTCTATTTCCGGCTTCGTTCAAATTGTCTGAGACGCGTTCAAGTGGAAAGGCGCCGACATCCGGTGGCCTAATGATATGTGCAGACTTCTGCCTCAGGTATTCCTTACATTATAATCTTACTAGACAGTAGACACTAAAACACTACAGCAAGGTACAGGCCCTACGGACGTCGATGCAGTGCCGTCCCATATATACTTTCAAAATAATGAAATAATACTAAACCCACACTACCCCATAATCCAATATTTTACTTTCATCCATGTGCCTGTTCCAGAGGATCTTAGCTACCCCTAATCTTTTAGCCTCCGTAACCATCACTGGCAAGTCATTTCAGGCACCCACAAACTTTGTGTAAAAACTTACCCCTGATGTGTTCGCTAAACTTCTCTACAATAACCTTGTACATGTGTTCTCTGGCTTTTGCTATTCGTGGCCTGGGAAACAGGTACTGGCTATTCACCCTACCTATGGCTCATACAATCTTTGATACATACCCCGTTGCTATCTTGTGAATGTCTTATGACCATGACATAATTGAGTAGCTTGTGAGCATGATGCAATTGCATTGTGATTGTGAGGTGATGCAATTTCCCCGCCAGTGTGAGGTCACATGAATGTAATTTCCCCACAGTTGTGAGATAATATGGTGGCTGTTCCAATAGGTATATAAAAGGAATCTCCTGTTGTCTTGCGGTTAGTTTTTTCGTTAGTTAGTTAGTTAGTTAATTAGTTATTTAGATAGTTTCTCTGCGTATTCGTCTCATGATGCAGTTTCTTTTAAAACTGGAGTTTTATTTTCTATTTTAAGGTGAAAACGTTATTGCCAGCAGTTTCGCCAATCGCTGCCCCTTTTTGTTTGTACACCTTTGTTTTATTTCTACACAGACAGACGGATATAATTCATTAATCCCGAGGGAAACTGGCTTTGGTTACAGTCACACCAACCAGGAATAGTGCAGAAATATTGCAAAATAAAACCGTAAATAATTGATTATTAATAATAGGTAAATTATGCAAAGTGGCAATAAGTCCAGCTCCAGCCTATTGGCTCAGAGTATCTGACACTCCCAGGAAGGATTTGTAAAGTTTGATGGCCACAGGCAGGAATGACTTCCTATGACGCTCAGTGCTGCACCTCGGCGGAATGTGTCTCTGGCTGAATGTACTCATGTACTTAACCAGTACATTATGGAGTGGATGGGAGACATTGTCTAAGAAGGCATGCAACTTGGACAGTCTAATATTGGAGTGTGAAGACCTTACCAAATTTTGAGAACCCGAAGGATTGAGTAAAGTTGGTGTACTTCGGCGGTTCTATAAATGATCGACTTATTGAATCTTCGTTCCGTAATAGTGGCATGCATTATGATACGTGATGATGGATGCTGCAGGTGTTGAGAGGAGGCGGGCAGAGACTTTGTTCTAGTTCACACTCGTACTGAGGTAACGACCAAGGAACTACATAATATCGTTTGGGCCACGGAAGGCGGCGTGGGTTGTCCATACTTTCCGGGAGAAGTGGAGAATAGCCAGCACGCCAATTTGCATGCCCAGTCTCCTATATCTGGGGGCGAATACTTCAAAGGCAGGTAGCTCTTTTTTTTTCTGCGGAGCGAGGAGAAAAAGTGTTCAGATTTGAAATGTCTAATGAGCCGCCAGCGAGAAGTGTGAATTCTGAGTTAGTATCAGCCCTTACCAAAACGGCGAAAAAAAATGCACAGAGCACAGGTAGACGATTCTTGTTACCGAGATCTGAGAACGCTGTCAGGAGATAACGCCCCGACCTGACGGCGAAGAGCAGTAGGAGATTCAGAAACTTAGATTCTGGATAAGCGGCGGTGTTTTGATGACGTAACACGACCGAGATGATTTACAGTCTGATGGGGCCGGTTGCTAACGTAGTCAAATCCAAAAAGACACAAAACTCCTTTGTTATTTCTGTGCGCAACATGCAAGCGCCAGAAAAGCTTAAGGCGACCATGAAAATCTTCTTCAAACGGAGTTTTGAGAAAGTGTGTGAAGTACTGACAGCACTAGTGGTGCATCCGTATTCGATTTCAACGTGTAAAAGAAGTTTGGATGGATAGGGGTATGAAGGGCTAGGGCTCCTTTGCAGTTGAATAGCAGCAGGATGCACTTTAAATGGTTTCGGCATGGACAAAGGGACCGACTAGGCTGGTAATGTGCTCCAATTCCCTGTCACACTGCTATGTATTATGATTGGCGGATTGATTTATCTAATTATTTTCGTCCTGCACACAGGATGGCATGAGATTCGAAATAGACCAGGTATATGAACGATCTTTTACTTTGATTAGACGTCAACTCACAAGTCAGCTAATGAACTGGGCATTGGGACCTCTGCAGGTTTTTGAAAGACAAACTGAATTCAATCTCTCCACTTTTATATGTGAAATTTGGAGCATAGAAACAATTTGTGGCATTGGTTTGGGATAGGATTAGGTTGAGAATTAATTTTAACCCTAAAGCGACTCTCAGAATAACGTTTTCATAAAGATTCTGGCAACAGTGGATTACTGTGTCCGGCACTTTAATGCAGCTATTAAACTATTTTATCCACATCATAACATACGATGTGAAAAAGAACAGTATGGTCGCTAAGTGGGACGCAGCTAGAGACATACAGAGAGTGGTTAACATACGCAGGAACTGATAAGAACATTGAGATCGAAAAATGCAAGATACTTTATGAGAATCAGGGTCAGAATCCATCAGCGCACCTGAAGAAAATAACTCAAGTAACGAGGGTGTGTCAGTGCTCAGAGTCCAGGCGAAAGAAAGAAAGAAAAAAAGTAGTCAAACATTTTTAATAAAAGGGTAGTTCAGCATCGTGAGCCGGATGACTCAGAGAATATTATCAATTTAGATCAATCCCAAACCATATCACAACTAGCTAAATCAGAAATTCAGAACATGCTCTTAGGTTAAAATAGAAAGCGACCAAAATCAGTTTAATAACACTGAACTGTGAAATGTGATGTTCGGTAGAAATACATAATTGCAATACATAACTAACAATCAATTACAATAGAAAGTATATGAAATTAAATAAGTAGGGCAAAAACAACAAAATTAACGAGACCCAGTCCACGACTTTATTTTCATTATTTATTTAGAAATCTGAAGACGTGTCGAACAAGCTTCTAAAACATCAATTTTCTGTTTCTACCTTCCTGTATCTCCTACTTGACTCTAACTATTTGAACAATGCGTAGACCCTACATGCTAGACAGTGATGCGACCACTGAAATGGGCCTCCGAAGATCATATGTAGAAATTTATGAGATTATTTGCCGAGTTATCAATTCACCTGAAACTCCAAATGGAACGTAGCGGCTGCCGTCCCTTCTTTGTAATTGCATGAATACGTCGGTTCTAGATACATCTTCAGAGATGCTGATGCAGAGGAGTTTGATTCTGTTCACCATTTCCACTGCTGGTCGGTTAATCTGTATTATTCTATATTCCAACGACTTCCTCTTGCATTGTTCACAAACATTTCCAGAGAGGTACAGCTGTTGAATGAAAGTTTGTTCTGGCATCATTACTGAAACAGCTGATTTGACACAGAACAACTTTACTCTCTTCGACCTTTTCCCTGCTGATCATGCTATGAGCAGTATTGTATGTTTCTCGCACTCCTTTTTTCTCAATACACAATCGATTCCTTGCTGTAGTGACTTTCAACGCATTTCCTCTCTGTTTTTTATTTTTATTTTTTAACACACCCTATTTTGCCCCTGTATTTTTCTCATCAGCACCTAGAATACTGCGAACGCTAGTTTTCTCATCCTGAAAATTACAGGGGGCGTTTGGTCTGTGACAGAGGGAGAGGGATGTTGGGAGCTGTCCGAATGATGCGCCATTTTCCTATGACAAGCTACTCAGAGATCGAGGGAGCGCCCCGTGTCCCTTCAATTGTACAGACTGACCTACGTTTCATTTCCAGTCTCTGAGTCGAAGCATGTACATCCTGTAAAAGTTCTAACCCGATGTCATGCGCTCCTCATATTACATTATTATTACTATTTCTCTGCTACCCGGTGAGTCTCTGTTTATCTGCTCCTGGTGCCTATCGGGGGAGTTACGTTCGCACTTCTCACACTTATTCTCTGTCTTGCAGGAACATCTGGAAAATACCCTGTATCCCAGTATCTCTCCGAGATAACTGTTGTGGAAGGAAACAGCATAACTGTGAACTGCACATATCCAGTAACTTTGAATGCAGATACTTCTGTCTGGTATGTTCAAAACCTCGGGGAAACACCAAGTTATTTGCTAATAAAAATGAAAACTGGTTATGAGGAACAGTCACCTAATTTGCCAGACAAGTTTCCCACAGATTATCTCAGCAAAAACCGGTCGGTTACTTTATCAATCTACGTGGATCTTGTCTCCGACTCGGCCATGCATGTCTCCGCAATAATGCCCGCATTAATTCAAGAAAGCAGCAGACCGGCACAAAAACTTTTGCAACAGCTACTGGCATTTCTCAATAGTGGACGCTCTCGCTGGAATATGGACTAGAATAAGGAAACAACCGGAAAACCACAATGCATCAAGTTTCATTTCCTTTCACAGATATACCTTAGTTCACTGAGCCGCCGCCATATCTCACTGTCCTCTCAGCCCCAGTCGTATGTTTTCTTTTGGCTCCCGAGAATCTGAAGCAGCTGCGAACATAAAACAACATGGAACACGGAGACAAGTCCTTCAGCACACAAGTATTGCCACCTAACCAAGCAATTTGATAAATGAATAGCCAACAACAAAACAATTTCTATCTACACATTCTTCATACCTATCTAATTTGCTCACACAAGTGCTAATCGGAACGTCACTTAAAAATTCCAAATGTATTGCTTCTGTTTGTACCAGCACGACAAGCAGCGGATTGAAGGGATTGTCCACTCTCTGTTGAAAAAAAAAAGAATATGATCCTTATTTCTACTTTCAAATTACTCTCGCACAAAGCAACTTCCTGCCTAATGCTACTGCCTTTACAATTCTGTAAAAAAAAAATAAGGTACGGTGATGTGTCCTCTGTCTATGCCTTACTATTTTAAATTATTTTCTGCACCTTCGATCAGATATCCACTTAGCCTCGGCTGTTCCATTTTAAAACATCCAAGTTGTTCGGCCTCTCGTTACAGTACATACTCGCTTATTAGAGTACAGCATCCTCGTAGACCTCTTTTACACTGTCGCCAAATCCTCGGCTTCGTTTCTAGAATAGACCCAAAAAAACTACATGCAACCATCCAAATGCAACCGAAATCTGTTCCTAACATTAGTTTGAAATTTGACTTTGAATTCGAGATTAACCGATTATTAATGGACGATGAAAAATGTCATCTTAATTTAGTTGAGCTCAGTATCACTGATAAAGACAAGTATGCTACATGCCTTCTAACTCCTTTATGAACCTCCATAACAATTTAGAAGAAGCAATGATCTTGGAACCCACGACACCACCCACCCCCCAGCTTAAAAACGCTTGCATTTTAGAACCATTATCTTGTATTTCAGTGTAATCTTTTTGAGGTAATTGCGACTGGGGCATGCTTCAGGCATTATATGAGCATTTAAAGAGGAATCTCCTTTAGTTTTCTGGTATGCTACATTGTGTCAGTGAGAATTCATTTTCTCCTAGTTTTGCTCAGACGCTCCTCCAGGCTATTAATATTACTATACTATCTAAGATCCAGCTTACGTCTCTTCCTGGGGATGCTCTCCTCATGTTTCGAGCTGTAAACTTGCAGATCGCAACACCTGAGATGAGTAGGTTTGTGTCAGAGCGGATGAAATACATCGTGGTGTCGCACTGTCTCTAATCCGAGGCCCTAGTTCTGTTCTCCAGCCTCTTGTTTTCCTCCTTCATTGGGGATCCTGTCGTACCTCAGCCGCTGGGTTCAGACAATTGAGAAAGCATGGTGACTCACAACACACAATATAAACCCATTAGAGATTTTGAGAATTTTCAGTCAATGTTCAAGATTATTTTCCGAGGCTTTCGGGTTCAACAGTTTTCGTAATGTCTTTCACCACGTTTTTTTTTTTGTACCCGAGTTACAAGCTCTGTTCCTTCGTCATGTAATATTTCTAGATTTTATGCAATGCTTACGAGTTTTGGGTGGCTGGTCCGGGTTTTGTGCCGTGCTTCGAGTCGAATGCATTTTCCCCATTTGCAGATCTGTCCGGGGTTCTCACCGCTGCTTTGAGCTCCAGGTCTGTCTAGTGTTTCACAGATCTGTCTCGGGAGCTCCACTGAGATACACACCCACGTTGATTTTTTCGGGCTTGGGAACCTACCACGAGGTCCTTTTCTGATGTGAAAGCTCTGCCCCAAGCTCTCTGCCTCGTAATTTTCCAGAACAGCTTCAGAGGCATCAGAGCTATTCAAAAGTTGGAAAATAAATGAATGGCTGAGGGCTAGGAGCGGTGGCCGGGATTCAGATTTCTGGATCATTGGGACCTCTTCCGGAGCAGATGTGCGTTTAGAAAAAAGAACAGTTTGCACTTTGTCACGGGATAAATATAGTGGTGTAGTTTCATAAGGCTAGTGGGGACAGTTCAATCTACAGTTGCTGGGGGAGGAAGTTTGGGAACCAAACTGAAGTGCGGATGTAGGGCATGGTTCACAAACAGAGAAAGACTGGCGACAATGAGAAAGAGAGGGCAGGCACGTGATTGAGAATGCACATGTTAGGTCCGTCGGTTTGAGATGTGCCTATTTTAATTAAGGTTGTATTATGTACAAAGTAGATGAGCTTAACGCGTGAATCAGCATTTGTAGCTATGATGCTTTGGCCATCATAGAGACTTGATGATGTAAGGGTATGCATGGTTACTTAAACTGCCAAGCATCAGATATTTCAGAAAGGACAGCGGGGTTGTTACAATAGCGGGGCGGCGTGGGATTGTTGAGCAAGGATAGAGTAACGGCTGCAGAAAAGGAGGAAGTCAAAGATGAGTTTTCTCCTGAGTCTCCTTGAGAGAAAGTTAGGAATAGGAAGAGGTCAAATTCTCTACTGGCTGCTTTTTATAGACCACGCAGATGTACATAAGCCTTCAAGAGGAAAGGCAGAACATTGTCTGGTTGGAGAAATTAACCCGGTTATGTGTCAGGACTCTCAGTGGGAGAGCATTTTGTAGACAGTGCTCATAATTTTATCTCCTTTAACAGAGCATTGGGTAAGGATCAGAACAGTCATGTTACGGAACAGACTAAGTGCAGTAATGGGAAATATGAGGTCATCAGGCATTAATCTGGATGTCTAAATTGCAAACAAATGTTCTCAGGTATACATAAGGAAGAGATATGCGAAATGGTTAGGGGATATTTATATGGGCTTCTGCATAGGTAAGTTCCAAAGAGACAGGGGAAAGATGGTAGAATGCAGGAACTGTTGTGTACAAAGGCTATTGTAAGTCCAGTCATGAAGAAAGGAAGAGCTTAGGAAAGATTAAAAAAAATGATTAATCATAGAATCTAGAAGATCATAAGGATAGCAGGAAGGAGTTTCAGAATTCAATTCGGAGATCTAGAAAGGGTCATTGCGGAAGGATTAAGGAAAACCCCCAGGCATTCTACAATTATTTGAAGAGCAAGAGGATAATAAGTGAGAGAATTGGAGCAAAGCATGTGTTATAGGGGCAAAGTGTGTATGGAACCAGAGGAGATAGAAGAGGTACTTAATGAATGGATGAATTGCAGCGGAAAGAAAAAAAAAATGAGCATGTGGATTTTAAGAAAGTGGATGTGTGAGAGCGTTTGGAACGCATCAAGTTGGATGTCACCGGAAAAGGAGGGGATATAACCCATGCTACTATGGGGAACGAGAAAGCAGATTGCTGAGACTCTAGCGATGACCTTTGCATTGTCATTGACGACGGAAGAGGCTCCGGAGTTCTCCAGAGTTCATGTTGTTCCCTTATTCAGGAAAGGGATTTGAGATAGTCCAGTGAATTATAAACCAATGAGAGTTACTTCAGTGGTTAGTAAGTTGTTGGTGGATATACTAACGGACAGAATTTATGAACATTTGGAGAGGCATAATACGATAAGGAATAGTCAACACGGCTTTGCAAAGGGAGGTCGTGCCTTACGAGATATATTGAAATTTTTGAGGATGTGACTAAGCATATTAATGAAGTTGCAGCCGAAGATGTGGTGTGAATGACTTTCAGCAAGTCAAATGTTAGGAAACCCATAGCATGCTTATTGAGTAAATAAGGAGGCATGAGATCCAAGTGGTCATTGCTTTGTGGATACAGAATTGTCTTGCCACAGAAGGCTAAGAGTACTTGTAGAGAGGGCATATTCTGCATAGAGATCTGTGGCTAGTGAGGTCCCTCAGTAAACTGTTCTGGGACCACTAATTTTCGTGATTATTTTAATTGACCAGAATAAAAAAAAGTGTAAGAATGGGTGAGTAAAATCGTTGATGACGCAATGTTTGGGGCTGTTGTGGAGAGTGTGGCGGGCTGTCAGCGGGAGGTTGATAGGATCCAAAACAGGGAAGATAACTGGCAGATGGAGCTCAACCCACAGAAGTGTTAGGTAGTTAATTTTGGTTGATCAAACATGATGGCAGCATATAGCATTAATGGTAAAGCTCTTGGCAGAGTGTTCGATCAGAGGAACCTTGGGGTCTGAGTACATTGAACACTCAAATTTCTACTAAAATTTACTCTGTGGTTAAAAAGGCATACGGTGCTTTGGCCTTTACGAACCATTGGATTAAGTTTAATTGCCGAGAGGTAATGTTGCAGCGCAAAAAGTCCCAGATCAGACCCCACTCGAGGGATGGTGCTCAGTTCTGGTCGCCTCATTACACGACGCTTACGGAAACTACAAAAAAGGTGCAGTGGAGATTTGCAAGGATGTCGCCTCGATTGGGATCTATGTCTTATGAAAATAGTTCGCGTGTACACGTTCTTTTCTCCTTGAACTGCCAGAGGATGAAATGTGACCTGGTAGATGTTATAAGGCATTGAGATGCATTGATCACGTGGATCCTCGGAGACACTTACCCGGAGTTGAAATGGCTAAAACAAGAGGGCATAGTTTTAAGGTGCTTGGAAGTAGGTACAGAGTGGATATCCGGGATAGGTTTTGTTACGCAGAGCGTGATAATTTCGTGGAATGGGCTGCCGGCGGCAGCGGCGGAGGCGGAAACCATAGAATATATTATGTGACTCCTGGAGAAGCGCTTGGAACTGAAAGAAATAAAAGGCTATGGGTAAGGCTCGGTAGTTCTAAGATAAGAGCATTTTCCGTATTGCTTTGTTGGCCTAAGGACCTATAATGTGCTGTAGGTTTTCTATATCTCTGTCTTTTATTGTTCCTATTCCACTAAGCATAAACTAGATTGAAAAATATCAACAAAAACGATTTTCGAAAACACAAAGACAGAAGAGTTTGGAAAAAAATCTTTTTGAAACGTAGATCTTCGCGATATTCCAATATTTCTGTCATGCTGACATCATTGAGTATAGATACCTTTCCTCCTATAGACATATCAATTACTGATATTCGAAATTATGTTACGCATTTGTTCTACGAACAGGCTTGAACAAAACTACTTCGAGTCAGTTTGTCTGAAATAACCATAGTTAAAAAAATCACTGCCTTATAATTTACGTAACCATTAATATAGAAGTTGCAGTGACTGTCTACAAATATAGTGCTAATTTGCAAAACTGTTTTCCAAATGGTGTTTTGATATATGCAAGAAGTTATCTTTTTACACCTTAAAAAAACTGAAAACCGAATGCCATTTAATACCAGAAGTTAAATAAAGCAATATAGCGAATTTTCTCACAACTGCTGGTAGCCTTTCCAATGGCAGCTGCTTTGGGAAAGCAAGCTCAGCAAACCTGGAATAAAATAAACATCTACACCACAGACTTTATGGGTATACCTCTTAGTTTCAGACACAGCTTTAGCTTTTGTACTGAGGAATTGTCAATAAATATTAGGGTCATTGCGGACCCAAAATAAATAGTAGGGAAATGTAAGTCCCAATGTCATCAACCATATTATTTTGGGCAATTCCCCACATTTGCCCGCTTATCAGCTCCTTCCTATCCCGAATGACACAAGGAGGACTTTCGCAGTTCTGCTCAATTCATTACAGAAAGGATGTGGAAACTATAGCAAGGGTACAAAGAAGATTTATAAGGATGTTGCCTGGATTAGACAGCATGCCTTATGAGGCTAGTTTGAGTGAAATAGGTTGAGTGAACTAGCTTGAGTGAATTGGATGTTCTCTTCAAATACCGGACTTTTGCGCACAACGGTACATTTTATGTCCTTTCACCACTTTCGACAGCATCAATATCTCTGATCATACATTCAGATTCACAAATCTGAAACCCTGGTCCCTGATCCAGATCGTCAGCAATGCATTTACCTCGTTATTCTTACCATTCTTACCATTGTCGGGGCATGCCACAAACTACAATTAAGAAACTGCTAACCACGAGATCCTTTGATTTCTTCTTTTCTGGTTAACTGAATTCTCAATACAAAACAACGTCCTTTATCCAATTTATGCCGTTGTTACAAATGCGTACCATGCTGTCTGTCTAATCACACACGCCTCAAGAATTCAGTGCCGCAGCTCCAATAGATCCCTGATGTTGAAATCTAAGAGCAATTTTACTCTCGGAAGCTTCGCAAACGTCCCTCCAATCTGTTCCCAGAAGGAATGAATTGTCTAATACCGTTAATCTTCTTTCCTCTCGCATGTTCACTTAGCTGCATATCCGGAGTTAGTGCCAAAGAGCAGATTGTTGTGGCATTACTCTATATTTTTGCGACAGTTAAAATATGATGCTGAGAACAAATTGGGATTTTTGAGTTTTATTCCTCTATGGCGAAATTAATGTAACAATCGAAGATGATGTCGCTAGAATGTTTTGTTTTTTATTTTATTTTATTTATTGTTTTGACTATTGCTGTGGATGACAGAAAAAAAACACGAATAGATTCGTGGCTAAAGAAACGAACATGTGTCATCATTCATGGAAAAAAACATCGACTTATGTGTGCATGCTATGAAGTTTTAATTAGTTACTGTAAAGTTACAGTGATGAACAGTCGAGCTTTAAAACTAACAAACAAACAAACAATTCAGTCTATGGCTTTGCCAGCTTCAAAAAGTAGCATTCTTGCTTTTTAATTCGGATGTGAATATGTCAGCATGAAAAATCCCCATTTTCCTATTGTCAGGCTACACCTTCACCTGTGAAAACAAGAGAAAAAAAAAACAATGCATTAATAGTCTGATATTTTAGCGCCTGCTAGATGTTAGTGTTAACGACGTTTATTCATCATCTCCAAATGCAGGAAAGATAAGTGAAATACATTTTCTAACCTTTACTAATGTTAGGGCAGCGCTGTATGAAATACTCAGGAAGAACAAGATGGTGAACGTGGAAGCAGTTGCCCATAAGTTATCTTTGTCTTCGCCATAGTCTTCAATCTGCAAAATCTACTAAGAGCAGAAATGTAGAGTCACGTTGATGCATGTTACAGGAACTCATTTATTGGTTATTTTGCTTATTTTAACACAATATAGTTGAACTTACATAATAAATTTCCCATGAAATTTTAGTATCAATGTAATCATTATTAATAATAAGTGAAAAAAAATGTTTGATTTGCGTGTTGCATTGAAAATGCGCGAGCTGTTAAATTTATAAAGTACTTTTTCTTGAGCATTCTTATTTCTATAACATTGTGTGTAACCGTTAACTCTGGTTATTTCTGAGCTATATTTAAATGTAAATAATGTTGTGCGCAAGAGATCAATTGTGTATAATGTTTCATAGTATTAGTTTACAAAAATCGACACCTGAGAATTAGTTGACACTATTTGATGGACATAAATAGAGAAATAGATAATGTGACAAAACATTATGACTTAAATAGATATTAGAGCGAAATTGTAAAGTAGTACGATTTGCATAGTGCTTTTGCTGAATATAAGTTAGTGAGATTTCGTGTATACTATAAAATATTTATGCATGTGCTCTTAGATTGAGCCGGAAATCCAACTGTCAGGAATTGCGCTGACGCTTTGTTTTAATTATTTTATTGCAGGCTTATGTAAATATTGGTATTTTGTCATAGAAATGTATATTTCTACATTTATATTCCAACCTGTTTCTGAACGTACACGTGTGAAACAGACTTGCGTCCTTGTGCACTATTCCAAAGATATCCGCTGAAGCGATAGCGGTTCCAGTTTGTCAGTATTTGAATTTCCTCTCAAATTTATCAGTTGAGGTGTAATAGATGTGGCAATTGTGGCTGTATGTATACTATGATTAAGAGTATACTGACATGATTATCTGCTGTATTACTGAAAGTTTAAAATAAGAATGTCTCGATCCCGGTAACCCTGATGCTGATGTACGCATAAACATACTTATGTATGTGTCTCAGTTACTGTTTATTTTTCTTGCATTTTACTGAAGTCTCCTTAACTGATGTGCAAAAAAGGAAATAACGAAATAATGAGTGATATATAGGTCTATAGATATATTCTTTCTCCTACACTTGCGAGAGTCGTGTCAAAGAAGTGTTCAATCGGAACAGTCTAATCACAAAGAAGGTCTTCTATTGACTGAGGTGATACCAGAATCGTACCCTAGATCATAATTGGTTCATATCTTTTGTCTCCACAGATCCACTAATGCGATAATACAGGCGAGTACATTTAATCAGTACAAAATTAAATGCAGAAGCATGAGTTTCATCCCAGAAAGGATTCCTCATGTTTGGCTCTCAACTATTGGCCCATTTTCCTTAATTTATAGTCTTAGTTACATATTCATGAAAACAAACTGACAATGCCTTCACTGCTCGATACTTAACTAGCAAAGTATTATATTCACATTTACTCACTGTTTAGGAATACAATATTCCACCTAGTAATTGATAACTATATAGTTGTGCTTGTTAGTGACTGCGGCTATGTTTAGAGGGATTTGAGTAACGTGCAGGTGTACGTAGTTGAACTGCTGTTCAAACCACATTTCTCCGACTGTCGTGTTGTGCCTTTGTCTCAGTTGTTGGAAAAAAAAAAATAAGGAACGTTAGCATCAGGAAATTTGTGTCCTTTTTGAGCATATTTTTTATAATCAGGTTAGGATAATAACTTATTTGATACCAACAGTGCGTTTCTTTTTAACCCGGAAGTGTATTTACATTTTAGTGTATGTATGGGAACCTCGTCACCGTTGAGTGCAAAAAATTGTGAAGACCTCCCGGTATGCAAAATCTGTTGCACTTTTCTACCAGGACTGATTATCACTGAAAAGCGCAATGACAGACTCTATTCTACGTTTGATGAATAAATGGGACGCGAGAAAAAGGGAATAGGTAGTTCCAGTACTCTGGATCTGAATCTGGAGAAACTGTGTTCTAGTGTGTCTTGTAATCCTCTAATGACGGAGCTATCAATTGTCTTATGACACCTAGTGCATAAGGCTCCACATTTAACAACAAAAAACAAACAAAAAAAAAAACTCGAAACCCTCTAAGGCCTTATTGTTTTCAAGCTTTGGACGCCATTAATTGTTCCCGGTGACAGGTCAAAATATGCTTGAAATATATTTATTGATATTTATTTAAATATTTAATGCAAATGATAAAATAATTATTGACAGTAACCGACAGTATCCATCAGTACAAGGGATACGTTGACAAAACTGGGTTTACCACTGGACCGATTAACGGTTTTGATGATAGTCTTCATCGGGAGGGTTCAATGTGCCACAACACAGGAGAAAGAAACACCTCGCGACCACTGTTCCGAACGAACAGACAACAGGCTGTACATGAAGAATGAATTGTTGCCGTTCTCTGCTGCAACTGCGGTATTCGTGTAGTTGCGTGCATACACCCGCGTGTCATCGACCGTCCATGTCACGAATATCCTGCGAGGTGAGAACCCTCTCACTAAGCATGTGAGGATGAAGATCTTTTCTATAGTGTCGTCAGTTGTTGGCGGAAGGAGGACAGAGACGGAAGGCTCCTGAGGATGCAAAGCTGCGTAAAAGCAGATCGAACAGTTAGCATACAGTGAACCAATAATATCATTAATGATAGTTTAGACTGACAGAACCGGTGATTTGGCAGAAATATTAAAACAGAGGATTTCACTTCTGATATAGTTTTCAGTATCCCAGCGTGTGTTTTGGGGTAAGATGAATCTCTCATAGAGGATAACATCACCTTCCTTTATAAGGTACAATGTTTTTGAAGTACTTGAGGCACATTACGAGAGTATTTGGCCACTCAGATGAAAGGTAAACTTTATGCCACTTGGTTCGCTGCTGAAAGTTTAAATATATACTTTGATAGCATTCATTTTTTTTGGGATACGGGAATCATTCAGTTATCCAGGTCACATGAATAAACTTTATCAATTCCTCGATATGACACAAAAAAATATTCGTAAAGCTTATAACAGAGTTAATCTTTCGCTGAAAGACTGATCCTGCGACATTATAAAGGACAGCTAATTAATGTTAATTTGCAGAGATGTTGAAAAAGGAAGTTATCGTATAGAATTTGCACATATATGGGGTGATAAGGTAAGCAAATTGGCTATCAGTAATTTCGTTCTGATCTATTTGTGCTTTTCTGCACATCTAAAAAGCAATCCCACTGAACACGATGAAAAAACAGATCATATTCCGACGATGGTTTCAGTTAATCAGGCAGTGTCTATAATGTGGAATAAGTAGATGAAATGGTTTGAGGAGATGCTCCATTAGGGCTATTTTCGGCAAATATTAGCAAACTGCTGATTTGTCTCCACCAGTTTTTTTGATTAACACCAAAGAGAAAAAGTGCAAGAGTGCCGCCCTCCGCCGCCCAAAAAGAAAAACATTACCAAAACCATCTTACATTCTTCCTTGCGGTTGTATGCTCTTTTCGGCGACATCATTTCCACGTGGCTCGCCACGCATTCGAATAAGACCCCACTCAAGCAAGATTGCTTCGAAATATTCAGTTTGCTTATCATGCTATGGGGAGTATTTCCTGGCTGGTAGGCAATCTCTGATTTCAACTCATTCTCTCCTTGCATCCAAGACGCTAGGACGCCGTAAGGCGCAGTAGAAATGACGCAGGGTAAGGTGACGCTCGCCTCTAGTAAGACCTCCTCCACTGGTGGTTGTTGAATTGTTACTTGTACTTCTTCGCATGAGCATGCATCTACGGCAAATGAAAATCATTTAAGTGTCCACGACAGAAACTGAAATTAATCTTATGAGTTTGAAAAAAGACAATAGAATTTCGGAACTCTCCCTCTATGGACAGGTCCCAGACAGCGACTATAAACAAATCTGAAGTCACTGATCAGATTCCATCTTTATGAACTGAATAATATGTTGTTCCGTGTTTCTCCAAATATAAATGAAGTGCTAACTTTGGACTGCTGTCCACAGTCACAGAGACGTGCGGACTTTCCCTGGATACGTCCTTACCTTGAGTGTTGCTGATATTTCGGCTTTGCATGTACATTTTGTGCATAACCAGGCAAGTATAGATAGAGCCTGTGAACCATCCCGTCGCCGTGAAAGTCACGTGGCTTGTCGCTGAGAAGTTCCCATTCACCTCGAAAGCAGGGGAGGTGACGACGCTGGAATTCACCGGCTGTCCATTTTTCAGCCAGTTCACGGCGAATTGCGCAGGTCGGAAGGTAGCGATTGAAAAGACTGCGGTCGCTTTTTTCTCGTCTTAATGTCTTCAGCGGAATTCACGGAGATGCCGACATTTGGATGGTGCACAGCTACTTCTTGAAGAATAGAAATGTATTTGAAATTAATTTAAATATGGCAAGAAGCTATTGTTGAAGGAACAATTAATCATCGAGGATTGCACAACACAACAAAAACGAGTTCTGTTGAATGTTCCTTTCATCCGACACAAAATCTGCCAATCTTATACCATATACTAGGAAATATCTGTAGTACATAGAGGTATTTATTTGTGGAGAATTAATGGTATTTTCCATGCAATGCATTTTCCCGTCTCCATGATTGTGGGGCTTCCTCCAAAGCCCTAAACGAGGCCGTTTCAAATGTTCAATGATGTAGAGTATTTAATATTTCAACTATCGTTGGACAGATAACATTCCGGTAAAAGGTTGGTGGCGGAAGTGTCGCAAGGAGGGGTTGCAGATATTGGTGAACTGAAATCTTATTGGAATAATTGGCCTGTAGAAAAGTGATGTGTTCAACCAGATGTCGGAGGTGTTGTGTTTTTGAGCTTCTGGGTTAATGAGTGCTCGCGGTGTCTGGGCAGAGTGTGAAGAGCCTATGGGAAAGATAGTCGCATATCTTTACATTGGTTGAGACGTAGTGGTTTCTAATGAAGAAGATGCATCAATTCTTGGAAATGAGATGATGTTGCAATTACAGATGATGTTGTAATCGGTCAAAAGTGCAGAAATGGCTGTTATACTTTTCGCTGTTTCCATGTTAGAAAAGGGAGAGGGAGATAAAAGAGGTGGGGCTGTAGCATTGGTGATGAGTGATTTTCTCACAATTTGGTCCCGGGTCCGGCCATGGAATGACCGTTTACTGAGACTTTCTGAGAGAAAGGTTGAACAGATTTAATTTAATCACGCTATTGGATATATTCCAGTTATCACACCCAGAATGCAATAGAAAATCTTAAGTAGGATAGGAGGCAGATTTTCAAAAGTTTGCAAGCGTAACAGGCTTGTTGCCATGCGCTAGAAAAAATAAAAACACGTTCCTAATATTGCTTGGGACCATCCCTATATAATACAATTGAATGGAGTAGAATGTGATAGATATATCCATGGTAGAATCCTGATATGGTAGGAAGACTTGCCAACTAGAGGAGACTACGTATTATCTGGAACCTGTTGCTGAACCATTTCAAGTGAAACGTCTAGGTCTAGTGACTAGTAACATTGCATTGGACAAATGTGTGGGGTTAGTATATGAATGTGTTCATCCGTAGGAGATCTGATGCTGATGTAGTTATGAAGAACCTTGGGTCTGTAAATTGGAAAACGATATATACTCTGCGAAACATCAAACGGAGACTTATTTGAAAATTAAAAAAAAACAAACACACACAAATCTTTGCTATGTTTCTAGAAGGATTGTCACATCGAAGCACGGATAGAAGAAATGGGTAAGGTAAAATGGATCAGTCTGTGTTACTCAGTCAAAATAATGAAGAACACATACAGTTGAAGTCAGATGTTTACATAACCTTAGCCAATTACATTTAAAGACAGTTTTTCACAATTCCTGACACATAATCCGAGAAAACATTCCCTCTCGTACGTCAGGTAGGGTAAGAACTATACTTTAAGAATGTGAAATATTAGAATAATAGTTGAGAGATTTATTTATTCCAGCTTTTAGTTCACATTCTCAGTAGTTTACAAGTTTACATCCACTTTGTTAGTATTTGGTAGCACTGTACTTAAATTACTTTACACGGGTCAAACGTTTTAGGTTGCAATCCAAAATCTTCTCCCAATAAGCTGCTGGAATTTTGTTCCATTCCTCCAGACAGAACTATTCTTTGTGAGTCAGGTTTATAGGCCTACGTGCTCGCACACAGTTCTTCTTTTCAAATATTCCCATACATTTTCTATCCGATTGAGGACAGGCTTTGTGATGGCCGCTCCAATTACTTGGCATTCTTGTCCTTAAATAATTTTGCCATAACTTTGGAAATATGTTTCAGGTCATTGTCCATTTGGAACACCCATTTTCGACCGAACTTGCTATTCCTGGGTGATGTTTCAATATATCCACATAAATTTCATTTCTCATGATGCCATCCATTTCGTGAAGTGCAGCAAACCCTCCTGCAGCAAATCACCCTCACTGAATAATAATGCCACTCCCACGATTGAGTGGTATTGGGATGGTGTTCTTGGGTTTGTAAGCCTCACTCAATTTCCTCCAAACATAGTGAAGGTCCTTATGGCCGAACAGTTCAATTTTTGTTTCATCTGACATTTCTCCACAAAGTACGTTCATTATTCCCATGTGCAAATGCAAACTGTAGACTGGCTTTTTATAGCGATGTTGGAGCAGTGGCTTCTTCTTTGATGAACAGCCTTTCAGGGTATATCGATATAGGACACGTTTTACTGTGGAGATAGATACCTGTCTACCTGTTTCATCCAACATGTTGACAAGCTCCTTTGTTGTTGTTCTGGGATTGATTTGCTACATTCGCGGCAAAGTACATAAACCACTCGGAGACAGAAGTGCTCGGAGTCCTTCCTGTGTTGTATGACGGTTGCGTGTTCCCATGGTGTTCAAACTTGCGTACTATTGTTTGTATAAATTACCGTTGTACCTTCAGCTGTCTGAAAATTGCTCTCAAGAATGAACCAGAAATTTGGAGATCTACAATTTTTTCCTGAGTTCTTAGCTAATTTCCTTTGATTTTGTTTGTAATCTTCTAACCCACTGGAATTGTGATATAGACAATTAAAAGGGAAAGCTTCTGTCTGTAAACAGTTGTTGGAAATATTACTTGTGTCCTGCACAAAGTAGGTGTCCTAAAGGTTTTGCTAAAACTGCAGATTGCTGATATGAATTATGTGAAATGGTTAAACAATGAGTTTTATTCACTTCACCCTAAGTATAAGTGAACTTCTGACTCCAACTGTACAAAGGCGTTTGGATAGAAAGTTAGGAATGGGCACATGAGATTTTAAAACTGGGCAAGAAATGACCAAAGAAGGGTCTTGCGAGTGAAAGATTGAGACATGAGAATGCTAGCCGAGTGGGATTAACGTATCATCCATGATGTTCTGCCCATACAAGAATAACATGAAGCCAAGCAATCTCAATATAGGGCCTGTCAGGTACGAAATTGGAAACATATATGCAGTACCGGAGAAGATAGGACGATGATGATGATAATAATAATAATAGTAATAATAATAATAATAATAATAATAATAATAATAATAATAATAATAATAATAATAATAATAATAATAATAATAATAATAATAATAATAATAATAATAATAATAATAATAATAATAATAATAATAATAATAATAACGTTACCGAATTACAGGAAAGAAGATAACAAATTAGTGAGTGTACGGAGGAGATTTACTAGAATGTTACCTGGTTTACAACACCTAAGTTACAGTTAAAGTTTGAACAAGTTAGTTCTTTATTCTTTGGAGCGTAGAAGGTTGGGGGGGGACTTGATAGAGGGATTTTAAAGGGACATTTTATGAGGGAGATAGATAGAGTTCACGTGTATAGCTATTTCCATTGAGAGTAGGGGAGATTCAAACAAGAGGACATGTGTTGATATTTAGAAGGCAGAAGTTTAGGGTAACACGAGGGTGAACGTCTTTACTCAGACAGTGGTAGCTGTGTAGAACTTGCTTCCAGTAGAGGCAGGTTCGATTTTATTATTTTAAAAAAATGGATAGATCTATGGCGAGGAAAGGAATGGACGGTTATGGGCTGAGTGCAGGTAGGTGGGCCTAGATGAATGTGACTGTTCGGGACGTGGTAGAAAAGTTAGATGGCCAGTTTCCGTGCAGTAATTGTTAGATGGATGATGCTGCTGCTGCTGCTGCTGCTGCTGCTGATGATGATGATGATGATGATAATAATAATAATAATAATAATAATAATAATAATAATAATAATAATAATAATAATAATAATAATAATAATAATAATAATAATAATAATAATAATAATAATAATAATAATAATAATAATAATAATAATAATCCTTCAGTATTGACCGGTAAAGTGGACAACGGCGAGTGTGACATCAGCACAGAAATGCCTATTCTGCCAGATAATATCAATTTTGAGAAGGTCAGTGCTGAATCGTCAAAAATTTGGCTATAAATCAGATGAGCTGGAGGGCTATAGAGGAGAGGTATGCACTAAGGTTACCAGAGTAATTCGTGTAAGATGGCGGTGGCCGTTTTGTACTCACTGGTCACAAGAGTACAACGAGAAAATTCAAGGCCTGCAAATATTATTTTTATGATGATGAATGTTGATAGCAATCAATACCCACATTTTCTGCAGTGTTGTGTGAAGTGGGGTATGATTGTCCGTAACGATTATGTATATATATATAAATATATATATTTCCCTGGAAAAGACGGCAGTAGTTTCTTTATTCTGGCCAGTGACTTTATACGAGCAGTGACTCCAGCTACATGGTTCCCAATGGTGGCATGTAAGCCAGCGGAGTGAATCTGTGCCTTACATCTGCTACGTTCGAGAATTTTCTCCAACTTACCTTGCGTTAACTGAGAGGTAGGAGGAACTCGACTGAAACAGAAAGTTTGTAAGCCATGAACATTGCAAAGACAGATATATTGGAGGAATGTTTGACAGTGTAATGCTCGTTAAATGTTCACAAATATATTGGATGAATGTGTCAGATTGATTTTAACGTGGTTGAAAAAATCGGTGCAATAGATAAGCCTATTCTGCGCTGTACTAGTCTCTGTGTTATATTTTGTGTCCTTTTTTTTAAATAAATAGAAAGTATCAGTAACAAAAACTGTTGATGATCACTTGATTTGGAACTGCACAAACAGAAAAAAAATATTTAAGATGTTTCAAATTTACGAAGCGCTTTGCATTTTCTGGCACAGTTCTTATTACTTTATAGAGAGAGAAAAACAGAATAACGAGTTTGTCAGACTTCCTGTATTGCTAGCATGCGTATGTTTTGAGACAGACCTCACAGTTAAAAGCCTCTCTTTCCAGTGGATGTTCAAACAACTGGGCATTATGTAAGTAGAGAGCTAAGTTAATGAAAACCGAACTACAGATATGTGTCACACATGATAATTTCTCTGTACGAAGGATGCAAATATGCGTTACAAAATAGCATCTTGTCGTCCAAAGGCATCCTGCAGATTGCATGAGTCTTGTAGAGAAGAATCTTTAGAAAACGTTAACATATTTACACTACAATTAAAATATTTTTTTCATATTTTTGAAACTTATTTTCTTTGCATGACTTTGAGCAACATTTTATCCCAAAACTAACCTGGCATTTTGACTTCCTTGACTGAATTTTGATGTTGAACGACACAATAGATGGCGCTGCCCCCAACTTTTGTCTCTGTGACTGTTAACTGGCTGCTACGTGTGTAAGTTCCTTTCTTGTTCAAAACAGCCGGATAGGTATTCATCCCTGCAGTGATTATCGCTTCATCTTTCTTCCATGAAATGATGATACCCACCGGGGAGTAATCCGTCGCCAGGCAGCCGAAGGTGACTGATCCAGTGGCACTGGTTTGCTCACAGGAAAGGAGAGGGTAGAGGGTGGGTGCAGACTCTTCTGCTGAAATAACATGATCACAGAAATAAGTTAAAACGAGGAAATCTGCAGACGCTGTAAATTCAAACAACACACAAAAAATGCCAGTGGATCAGAACAGGCCAGGCACCATCTATAAGGAGAAGCACTGTTAACGTTTCGGGCTCAGACCCTTCGTCAGGACATAAATAAGTTAAACGTTTTAATTTTGACTTATTCGATACACGAAGAAATACAATGTTTAATACTCAGGAAATAATTATCCAGGTTTCTGCTTGCCAACGCCGTCATAACCATATGTTAAACTATGCGCATAGAGTTCAAATATGTTCCAATCACAGCAGAATACAAATAGTATCTACTTACGGTGATGTCGCTCGTTAAAAACTAAACATTCAAAGCAGTCCCTGGTCAACACGGCAGGATAGATCTGCTTGTCAGAATCAAGTAATTTTCACCCGCATGTGCTCGAGCTCTAGTCATCATCGGCGGAAAATACCTTTTCACTTTATTTTGTATCTGCTCCTGCCTACACTTATACTCTAGACAGCAGCTATAACGATGACTACACATTAAACGGCAAGAAGAACAGACATACCTATATGTTGCAAATTTAGCGAATACAATCGAGGATTCTGCTATTTTAGTGTCAGTCAGCCACTTGAAACTGAGAGGTTATTTCGAAAAACGTCTGAAACGTGCTACAGTGCGATCCCATGCAATTCAAGGTAGCATTCTGCAGAATAACCGTTGTCTCAATTAGTTAACTGTAAGGGTATACACAAAATCTGTATATTTCACACAGTGCAATCCCATGCACGAGTTTAGTCAAGGGATTCATAGTATTCACAAAATTCACTTATTTATGTCTCCAGAGCTTCTAAGCATTTTTGGGGCATGATCAGATCAGTCGAGGAAATGTTGCTTAAAGATTCCTAGTTAAATCTGATATCTATAAAACTGGCACACAGGTTGCAAAGATCTCACTTGTGAGATTTAAATGAACACTCTCGTAATAGCATGTAACTGAGAATAAGGAATATTGCATATTTTCACAGGAAGCATCCTACACAAGTAAATCTATCAGCAAATGTTTATGTTATCAGATCGTACAGAGCACGACAGCAGACTGCACCACAGTTACACGTTTTAATTTCGTCCGGCCGTATTCGAGCCAGGCGCTGCTCCCCTCGAAGTCCAGTGCAATTGCCACTACACCACCGTCTGGCACAGTCACACAGGATTAGAATAACATAGATATTCCTACAGATGTCAATGACCAAATTTTTACTTCTCTATTTGAATTGTAATCGCTTACGCACAGAGAGGTATGTCCGTGGAATAATCTATCATTTGTAGTAGGAAATGCACATACATGAGCGACATTTAAGAAACTATTAGCTACCCACATAGTTAAAGAAAAATCTCGTGTGTTATACTTCAGGTTAGTTTGATTGGAGTGAAGATGAAGAGTTCTGCACAATGTTGTTGGCAGAATGGCCTACACTGTGCTGTAGACTTCAAATTTCCCAGTCTTATACACTGGAAATATTTGGGGTATACCAATAGACTTTAAAAATTAACTGAACGACTCTTCAGTCACATCTAAAGCCATTGTTCTGTCAAAATGATATATCAACGCAGCTTCTGACTCCGTCAATGTTGCATGTTCCATGTATTAAAAAAGTAAGCCATGCTTCATTTAATCATAAACATTTACATTCGGCACTTTTAAATATTCATGCTGATGTTAAAATTTAAATTAATAATATTTAAATCAACAAAATGTGGATAATACATTAATTGTGCATTTGCGGTATTTTCGTGTGCAATTTATAAGGTAGAAACACTTGCCGCTTCTCTCATCGAAAGATCAAAACCCGCAATGCAATCTCCACTACTACTCGCATTTAATAAGCAATGCCACTCCTACCCTGATCTCAGAATTGAACCCTTCGATACAATTTCACTGCAATGATTTTAGAAGAATATTAATTCAATATCACTGATTTGTTTTCAGTTTAGAAATTATTAATATAACCCACAATATCACAATAGGAACTTGTTTTCATGTACTGAATTTAACAGATAATGCCGTCCAGGCATTCCAACGATATTAGTTATAGCTTCCACTTCACATAATTTGAAGTTATTCGGAATGATTTTCCTATTGTTTGGCTGGTGAAACTCAGATTTTTTTTTTCATATATATGATACCCATAATATATTCTGGTGTTTGGATTAATGAGTGGATATAAAATTCCGCCGTATAAATTACACTCTTCAAAAAGTATCTAATGTTTAACTTCAATATACCACGTTTCTTTTTGTCCTCTAATTACAATAAAATAGACAAATATTTATTATCTACGTCAAACGAAAGCAGAAAAAAAACAGTTGCTTCAGATTAATCATGTGACCTTAAGGGGTATCAGATGTTTCTGATCATTTGGGGCACCGCTTCTACATTTTGAAACGATTGGGCCATTTTAAGACGATTTTTCTACCTCCGAGTAATCCCCAGTTCCACTACTCCTCAGGCGACGCTCGCAACCCTGTATAACAACTGATCTCGCAGAATCATTATTTTATACTGGAAGAATCTCCTTCTGATTCATGATTTCGTGATCTGATTGTCAGGATTCAAACCCAAAAATGGGGCCTTTTAACTATCGGATCCATGATTTTCTTCCATGAGAAGAAAATGATCTGTACATCAACTTTATCAAGGTATTTGCGAACAAAAATGTCTAACAGCTTAGAAGCCACAAGGCACTGAGAGGAAAGAGAGCACGCATTTCCTGAGATAACGCTAAATATCTGACAATTTTTGAATTAATATTCAATGCATTGCTTCATAAGTAACAACATTTTGTTATTAACGTGATATTATTTCTAGTTACAACACCACGATAAATTACTTTATATGAATGCATATATTCTCGATTCCGTGATTCTTCAACTGCTGCAGATTTTAGTTAGAAATAAAAACACAACTTCCCCTCGGCACGCCCTGTTTGGAGCTGGTTCAGTAGTCAATAATGCAATTCCTCTAATGAATGCATTTGTTTATACAAGAGGATCTATTGTACTCTCATTCGTGTTCTAATTTATTCTCCGCAGATAGGAGAAATGGATTGAAATGGAAAATTTTTCATTGTGAAGGATGGGCATATATTGTTCAAGTTTCTGAAAGCGACAATCCAAACAATCTGAAAGGAAAATTGTGTTGAAATGGTGGCGGGTTATATTTAACTGAGCAATAGTTTTAGTGTCGACGTATCTGAAATAAAATGAAATCCACAATCTCTTTGCAGCAGAATAACTAATTATTTCACAAAACGACATTAATCGAGAGGTCAATTGAAGGCAAAACATAACCAGAGGGGGAAAAAAAACAATCCAAATCACAAGCTAAATATGGAATTAAATTGAAACAGTTCAAAAACAGAAACAAATTTTGCTTCTTACCTTCTGTCACCATCAGCTTGGTGCCTCCTCCCCAGTAATCAAGCTCATCACAGTGATGTATTCCAATGGCTGCATCACACAATTACTGGCTCTGTAAGTAACATGCATATTCGACAATTGTATATATATATATTCAGTATTCAAAAATTACTAATATTCAATACTAGAAAGATGAGTGCGTTAAAGGAATTTTTAAACAATAGATAACGCAATACTGTATTTCAGACTTGCTGCCGAAATATCCTGAAAGTTATTGGCAGATAAATGAGGTGTATATCCAGGCTGGTTCACTCAGGGTAAGTGGTGTTTTGTGCATAAGTACAAACAGTAGATCAGGAAATATATCGAAATATATAACGAAAGATAAAAAAAATCACTCAACTAAAACACATAATTTGCGATCAGTATGTTTTTGTGTTGGACCGTCACACTGTGTCTCCCCGTATTTCTCTCGTACAGTAATAGACAACGGTATCGTCCGTTTGCAACTGGCTCACATCAACTGTGAAAATATTGTTTGCGAAATCTTTGGACGGAGTGAATCTGTTCTGGATCCCCGCGGCGAAATACTTCCATGAGGAACTGTGGTATGCAAGGAGCCATTCCAGCCCTTGTCCAGTGAACTGACGAACCAAGTGCATATAGTAGTTATTGAGATCAAACCCGCTGGTTTTACAGGTGAGCTTCACTGATTGTCCGGGTCTGACGGTCTCCACCTGGGGCTGAACCAACACAACATCGGAATGGGCACCTGTAGGTTAAAAACAGATTTAAAAAAAACCTGAAGATCAATATCAAGACATTGACGTTTATCTGTGGAATTTATAAGGTGCTACTGTGTTAACCGAACGAAATGGAAGATTGCCTGATTCGAAAGCAATGAGAAATATTTGCAACTCAAATTACGCACGGGTTAATAAAGCCAGAAACACGCCGACTGAAGTCAGCGATTTCATCCTACTGACGAATTCAAACGGAGCGACTCTGTACAGCATTTGATGGCCTCCGAATGCGGCGAGTTCGAACTGTGGAGCGATGGCCGACATTTAAGCAAACAAATACATGGGCGCGATTGTGGGCGGAACCTATAGATTGAGAGGACTATTTGCTTAAACTATGTTACACCACCCACAGCTCAACCAGCTTGAGACATAGCTTCAAAGTTGGTAGCAATTAAAATTAAACGCAATGACTACAATTAACATTTAGCAGGCTCCGGCCATGCGATTCACGGCTGTCATGATTATCATCCAACATATCATTTTTCATCAACTATCAATTTTCTGATCATGAATACAAAGACGTATTTAAGGACGAAAAATCCCCTGTGATTTTCAAGTTCATAACATTCCTCAGTAATTCCGAACTTTGATGCTGAAAGTTATTCCGAGGAAAGTAAACAAGAATGCCCGAAGTATGTGATCAGCGATGGCGAATTAATTAGTTACTTTTGCGAAACGTGGAAAATAAAATAAATTCAGAAGCATTTGATCAGTTATTCTATTTTTGTTATTTTCCCTTTTTCGTCTAATTGTTAATGATGAGGCTCAGTTCTGCAAATACGTCATACCCGACTGTACGATAGTTTTAGTTTACTTAAGATATAAGACGGTTAATTAAGTAACATATAGATCATGTCAACAGCACTTTCATTGCGCAACCATGCATTTGTAAAGACACATATTGATTCACCTGGTTTGTTTTGTTTTTGCAGATTTGTTAAGATATTTGTAAAACTTGGACAAATGCGTATAGTGAAAACTACGGAGCTGACACAAACACAAACTATAGAATATTTCTAATAAACTGCAGACGCAGATGCTCACCAGAAGCGAGACAGGGAGATGTGTAAACAAATAGAAATATAGGCAGATAGCTATATAAATAGACAGATAGATAGATAGATAGATAGATAGATAGATAGATAGATAGATAGATAGATAGATAGATAGATAGATGGATAGATAGATAGATAGATAGATAGATAGATAGATAGATAGATAGATAGATAGATAGATAGATAGATAGATAGATAGATAGATAGATAGATAGATAGATAGATAGATAGATAGATACAACTAGTCAGAAAGACC